>NW_028125909.1:0-325000 GCF_965194825.1 Balaenoptera physalus | reverse complement strand
TCAAGGGTAGCCTAGGGTTAGTGTTAGGCTTAGGGTTAGGCTTAGGGTACTGCTTAGGGTACGGGTTCGGGGAGGGCTTCGGGTACGGCGTAGGGTATGGATTAGGGTTAGCGTTAGGGTTAGTGTTAGGGTTAGGGCTCGGTTTAGGGTATTGGTTAGGTTTAGGGTACGTGTTAGGGTTAGGGTAGGAGTTAGGGTTAGGGTACGCGTTAGGGTTAGGGTAGTTATTAAACCTATCCCACTCTCTAGATACCCCGTAGCACGTAAAGGAATATTATTTGGAGGTTCATCCATGGATAAGAGTTTAGACACTAGGATAAGATAAGGAACACACACATTGTAAAGAAATAACATTAGGATTCTCTTTTTAAGCTCTTCCTTAAAACACTAGTGCTTAGGAAATCTATTGGAGGCAGAAGCAGTCAAGGGTAGCCTAGGGTTAGGTTTAGGCTTAGGGTTAGGCTTAGGGTAGGGCTTAGGGTACGGGTTTGGGGAGGGCTTCGGGTACGGCGTAGGGTAAGGGTTAGGGTTAGGATTAGGGTTAGTTTTAGGGTTAGGGCTCAGTTTAGGGTACGGGTTAGGATTATGGTACGTGTTAGGGTTAGGGTAGGGGTAAGGGTTAGGGTACGCGTTAGGGTTAGGTTAGGGGTTAGGGTTAGGGTACGTGTTAGGGTTAGTGTAGTTATTAAACCTATCCCACTCTCTAGATACCCCTTAGCACGTAAAGGAATATTATTTGGGGGTCCAGCCATGGAGAAGAGTTTAGACATTAGGATAAGATAAGGAACACACCCATTATAAAGAAATCACATTAGGATTCTCTTTTTCAGCTGTTCCTTAAAACACTAGTGCTTAGGAAATCTATTGGAGGCAGAAGCAGTCAAGGGTAGCCTAGGGATAGGGATAGGCTTAGGGTTAGGCTTAGGGTACGTCTTAGGATACGGTTTCGGGGAAGGCTTCGGGTACGGCGTATGGTATGGTTTACGGTTAGGGTTAGGGTTAGGGCTCGGTTTAGGGTACGGTTTAGGATTAGGGTACGTGTTAGGGTTAGGTTAGGGGTTAGGGTTAGGGTACGTGTTAGGGTTAGGGTAATTATTAAACCTATCCCACTCTCTAGATACCCCTTAGCACGTAAAGAATATTATTTGGGGGTCCAGCCATTGAGAAGAGTTTAGACACTAGGATAAGATAAGGAACACACCCATTATAACGAAATCACATTACGATTCTCTTTTTAAGCTGTTCCTTAAAACACTAGTGCTTAGGAAATCTATTGGAGGCAGAAGCAGTCAAGGGTAGCCTAGGGTTAGGTTTAGTCTTAGGGTTAGGCTTAGGTTAGGGCTTAGGGTACGAGTTCGGGGAGGGCTTCGGGTACGGCGTAGGGTATGGGTTAGGGTTAGGATTAGGGTTAGTTTTAGGCTTAGGGCTCGGTTTAGGGTATTGGTTAGGATTAGAGTACGTGTTAGGGTTAGGGTAGGGGTTAGGGTTTGGGTACGTGTTAGCGTTAGGGTAGTTATTAAACCTACCCCACTCTCTAGATACCCCTTAGCACGTAAAGGAATATTATTTGAAGGTCCAGCCGTGGAGAAGAGTTTAGACACTAAGATAAGATAAGGAACACACCCATTATAAAGAAATCACATTAGGATTTTATTTTTAAGCTGTTCCATAAAACACTAGTGCTTACGAAATCTATTGGAGGCAGAAGCAGTCAAGGGTAGCATAGGGTTAGGGTTAGGCTTAGGGTTAGGGTTAGCGTACGGCTTAGGGTACGGGTTTGGGGAGGGCTTCGGGTACGGCGTAGGGTATGGGTTAGGGTTAGGGTTAGGGTTAGTGTTAGGGTTAGGGCTCGGTTTAGTGTACGGGTTAGGATTAGGGTACGTGTTAGGGTTAGGATAGTGGTTAGGGTTAATATACGTGTTAGGGTTAGGGTAGTGATTAAACCTATCCCACTCTCTAGATACCCCTTAGCACGTAAAAGAACATTATTTTGGGGTCCAGCCCTGGAGAAGAGTTTAGACACTAGGATAAGATAAGGAACACACCCATTATAAAGAAATCACTTTAGGATTCTCTTTTTAAGCTCTTCCTTAAAACACTAGTGCTTAGGAAATCTATTGGAGGCAGAAGCAGTCAAGGGTAGCCTAGTGTTAGGTTTAGGCTTAGGGTTAGGCTTAGGGTAGGGCTTAGGGTACGGGTTCGGGGAGGGCTTCGGGTAGAGCGTAGGGTATCGATTAGGGTTAGGATTAGGGTTAGTTTTAGGGTTAGGCCTCGGTTTAGGGTATTGGTTAGGATTAGGGTACGTGTTAGGGTTAGGGTAGGGGTTAGGGTTAGCGTACGCGTTAGCGTTAGGGTAGTTATTAAACCTATCCCACTCTCTAGATACCCCTTAGCACGTAAAGGAATATTATTTGGGGGTCCAGCCATGGAGAAGAGTTTAGACACTAGGATAAGATAAGGAACACACCCATTATAAAGAAATGACATTAGGATTCTCTTTTTAAGCTGTTCCTTAAAACACTAGTGCTTAGGAAATCTATTGGAGGCAGAAGCAGTCAAGGGTAGCCTAGGGTTAGGGATAGGCTTAGGGTTAGGCTTAGGGTACGTCTTAGGGTACGGTTTCGGGAAGGGCTTCGGGTACGGCGTATGGTATGGTTTAGGGTTAGGGTTAGGGTTAGGGATCGGTTTAGGGTACGGGTTAGGATTAGGGTACGTGTTAGAGTTAGGATAGGGGTAAGGGTTACGGTACGCATTAGGGTTAGGTTAGTTATTAAACCTATCCCACTCTCTAGATACCCCTTAGCATGTAAAGGAATATTATTTGCGGGTCCAGCCATGGAGAAGAGTTTAGACACTAGGATAAGATAAGGAACACACCCATTATAAAGAAATCACATTAGGATTCTCTTTTTAAGCTGATCCTTAAAACACTTGTGCTTAGGAAATCTATTGGAGGCAGAAGCAGTCAAGGGTAGCCTAGGGTTAGGCTGAGGCTTAGGGTTAGGGTTAGGGTACGGCTTAGGGTATGGTTTCGGGGAGGGGTTTGGGCACGGCGTAGGGTATGGGTTAGGGTTAGGGTTTGGGTTATTGTTAGGGTTAGGTCTCGGTTTAGGGTATGGTTTAGGATTAGGGTACGTGTTAGGGTTAGGTTAGGGGTTAGGGTTAGTGTACGTGTTAGGGTTAGGGTAATTATTAAACCTATCCGACTCTCTAGATACCTCTTAGCACGTAAAGAATATTATTTGGGGGTCCAGCCATGGAGAAGAGTTTAGACACTAGGATAAGATAAGGAACACACCATTATAAAGAAATCACATTAGGATTCTCTTTTTAAGCTGTTCCTTAAAACACTAGTGCTTAGGAAACCTATTGGACGCAGAAGCAGTCAAGGGTAGCCTAGGGTTAGGGTTAGGCTTAGGGTACGGCTTAGGGTACGGGTTCGGGGAGGGGTTCGGGTATGGCGTAGGGTATGGGTTAGGGTTAGGATTAGGATTAGTGTTAGGGTTAGGGCTCGGTTTATGTACGGGTTAGGATTAGGGTACGTGTTAGGGTTAGGGTAGGGGTTAGGGTTAGGGTACGCGTTAGAGTTATGGTAGTTATTAAACCTATCCCACTCTCTAGATACACCTTAGCACGTAAAGTATAATTATTTGGAGGTCCAGCCATGGAGAAGAGTTTAGACACTAGGATAAGATAAGGAACACACCCATTATAAAGAAATCACATTAGGATACTCTTTTTAAGCTGTTCCTTAAAATACTATTGCTTAGGAAATCTATTGGAGGCAGAAGCAGTCAAGGGTAGCCTAGGGTTAGGGTTAGGCTTAGGGTTAGGCTTAGGGTACGGCTTAGGGTACGGGTTCGGGGAGGGCTTCGGGTACGGTGTAGGGTATGGGTTAGGGTTAGGGTTAGGGTTAGTATTAGTGTTAGTGCTCGGTTTAGTGTACGGCTTAGAAAAGGGTACGTGTTAGGGTTAGGGTAGGGGTTAGGGTTAGGTTACGCATTAGGGTTAGGGTAGTTATTAAACCTATCCCACTCTCTAGATACCCCTTAGTACGTAAAGGAATATTTTTTGGGGGTCCAGCCATGGGGAAGAGTTTAGACACTAGGGTAAGATAAGGAACACACCCTTTTTAAAAAATCACATTAGGATTATCTTCTTAAGCTGTTCCTTAAAACACTAGTACTTAGGAAATCTATAGGAGGCAGAAGCAGTCAAGGGTAGCCTAGGGTTAGGGTTACGCTTAGGGTTAGGCTTAGGGTACGGCTTAGGGTACGGGTTCGGGGAGGGGTTCGGGTACGTCGTAGGGTATGGGTTAGGGTTAGGATTAGGGTTAGTGTTAGGGATAGGGCTCGGTTTAGCGTACGGGTTAGGATTAGGGTACGTGTTAGGGTTAGGGTAGTTATTAAACCTATCCCACTCTCTAGATACCCCTTAGTACTTAAAGGAATATTATTTGGGGGTCCAGCCATGGAGAAGAGTTTTGACACTAGGATAAGATAAGGAACACAACCATTATAAAGAAATCTCATTAGGATTCTCTTTTTATGCTGTTCCTTAAAACACTAGTGCTTAGGAAATCTATTGGAGGCAGAAGCAGTCAAGGGTGGTCAATGGTTAGGATTAGGCTTAGGGTTAGGCTTAGGGTACAGCTTAGGGTAGGGGTTCGGGGAGGGGTTAAGGCATGGCGAAGGATACGGGTTAGGGTTAGGGTTAGGGTTAGTGTTAGGGTTAGGGCTCGGTTTAGGGTACGGTTTAGGATTAGGGTACGTGTTAGGGTTAGGGTAGGGGTTAGGGTTAGGGTACGCGTTAGGGTTAGGGTAGTTATTAAACCTATCCCACTCTCTAGATACCCCTTAGCACGTAAAGAATATTATTTGGTGGTCCAGCCATGGAGAAGAGTTTAGACACTAGGATAAGATAAGGAACACAACCATTATAAAGAAATCACATTAGGATTCTCTTTTTATGCTGTTCCTTAAAACACTAGTGCTTAGGAAATCTATTGGAGGCAGAAGCAGTCAAGGGTAGCCTAGGGTTAGGGTTAGGCTTAGGGTTAGGCTTAGGGTACGGCTTATGGTACGGGTTCGGGGAGGGCTTCGGGTGCGGCGTAGGGTATGGGTTAGGGTTAGGGTTAGGGTTAGTGTTGGGGTTAGGGCTCGGTTTAGGGTTTTGGTTAGGATTAGGGTACGTGTTAGGGTTAGGGTAGGGGTTAGGGTTAGGGTACGCGTTAGGGTTAGGGTAGTTATTAAACCTATCCCACTCTCTAGATACCCCTTACCACGTAAAGGAATATTATTTGGAGGTCCAGCCATGGAGAAGAGTTTAGACACTAGGATAAGATAAGGAACACACACATTATAAAGAAATCACATTAGGATTCTCTTTTTAAGCTGTTCCTTAAAACACTAGTGCTTAGGAAATCTATTGGAGGCAGAAGCAGTCAAGGGTAGCCTAGGGTTAGGGTTAGGCTTAGGGTTAGGGTTAGGGTACGGCTTAGGGTATGGGTTCGGGGAGGGGTTCGGGCACGGCATAGGGTATGGGTTAGGGTTAGGGTTAGGGTTAGGGTTAGGGTTAGGGTTAGGGCTTAGGGTTAGGGTTAGGGTTAGGGTTAGGGTTAGGGTTAGGGCTCGGTTTAGGGTACGGTTTAGGATTAGGGTACGTGTTAGGTTTAGGGTAGGGGTTAGGGTTAGGGTACGCATTAGGGTTAGGGTAGTTATTAAACCTATCCCACTCTCTAGATACCCCTTAGCACGTAAAGGAATATTATTTGGGGGTCCAGCCATGGAGAAGAGTTTAGACACTAGGCTAAGATAAGGAACACACCCTTTATAAAGAAATCACATTAGGATTCTCTTTTTAAGCTGTTCCTTAAAACACTATTGCTTAGGAAATCTATTGGGAGCAGAAGCAGTCAAGGGTAGCCTAGTGTTAGGGTTAGGCTTAGGGTTAGGCTAAGGGTACAGCTTAGGGTACCGGTTCGGGGAGGGCTTCGGATACGGCGGAGGGTATGGGTTAGGGTTAGGGTTAGGGTTAGTGTTAGGGTTAGGGCTCGGTCTTGGGTACGGTTTAGGATTAGGGTACGTGTTAGGGTTAGGGTAGGTTTTAGGGTTAGGGTATGCGTTAGGGTTAGGGTAGTTATTAAACCTATCCCATTCTCTAGATACCCCTTAGCACGTGAATGAATATTATTTGGGGGTCCAGCCATGGAGAAGAGTTTAGACACTAAGATAATATAAGGAACACACACATTATAAAGAAATCACATTAGGATTCCCTTTTTAAGCTGTTCCTTAAACCACTAATGCTTAGGAAATCTATTGGAGGCAGAAGCAGTCAAGGTTTGCCTAGGGTTAGGGTTAGGCTTAGGGTTAGGCTTAGGGTACGGCTTAGGGTACGGTTTCAGGGAGGGGTTCGGGTACAGCGTAGGTTATGGGTTATGGTTACGGTTTGGGTTAGTGTTAGGGTTAGGGCTCCGTTTTGGGTACGGGTTAGGATTAGGGTACGTGTTAGGGTTAGGATAGTGGTTAGGGTTAGGGTACACATTAGGGTTAGGGTAGTGATTAAACCTCTCCCACTCTCTAGATACCCCTTAGCACGTAAAGGAATATTATTTGGGGGTCCAGCCATGGAGAAGAGTATAGACACTAGGATAAGATAAGGAACACACCCATTATAACGAAATCACATTACGATTCTCTTTTTAAGCTGTTCCTTAAAACACTAGTGCTTAGGAAATCTATTGAAGGCAGAAGCAGTCAAGGGTAGCCTAGGGTTAGGGTTAGGCTTAGGGTTAGGCTTAGGGTACGGCATAGGGTACGGGTTAGGGGAGGGCTTCGGGTACGGCATAGGGTAAGTGTTAGGGTTAGTGTTAGGGTTAGTGTTAGGGTTAGGGCTCGGTTTAGGGTATTGGTGAGGATTAGGGTACGTGTTAGGGTTAGGGTAGGGGTTAGGGTTAGGGTATGCGTTAGCGTTAGGGTAGTTATTAAACCTATCCCACTCTCTAGATACCCCTTAGCACGTAAAGGAATATTATTTGGGGGTCCAGCCATGGAGAAGTGTTTAGATACTAGGATAAGATAAGGAACACACCCATTATAAAGGAATCACATTAGGATTCTCTTTTTAAGCTGTTCCTTAAAACACTAGTGCTTAGGAAACCTATTTGAGGCAGAAGCAGTCAAGGGTAGCCTAGGGTTAGGGTTACGCTTAGGGTTAGGCTTAGGGTATGGCTTAGTGTACGGGTTCGGGGAGGGGTTCGGGAACGGCGTAGGGTATGGGTTAAGGTTAGGATTAGGGTTAGAGTTAGGGATAGGGCTCGGTTTAGCGTACGGGTTAGGATTAGGATACGTGTTAGGGTTAGGGTAGGGGTTAGGGTTAGGGTACGTGTTAGGGTTAGGGTAGATATTAAACCTATCCCACTCTCTAGATACCCCTTAGCACGTAAAGGAATATTATTTGGGGGTCCAGCCATGGAGAAGAGTTTAGACACTAGGATAAGATAAGGAACACACCCATTATAAAGAAATCACATTAGGATTCTCTTTTTAAGCTGTTCCTTAAAACACTAGTGCTTAGGAAATCTATTGTAGGCAGAAGCAGTCAAGGGTAGCCTAGTGATAGGGTTAGGCTTAGGGATAGGCTTAGGGTACGTCTTACGGTACGGTTTCGGGGAGGGCTTCGGGTACGGCGTAGGGTATGGGTTAGGGTTAGTGTTAGGGTTGGTGTTAGGGTTAGGGCTCGGTTTACGGTACGGGTTAGAGTTAGGATAGGGGTAAAGGTTAGGGTACGTGTTAGGGTTAGGTTAGTTATTAAACCTACCCCACTCTCTAGATACCCTTAGCACGTAAAGGAATATTATTTGGGGGTCCAGCCATGGAGAAGAGTTTAGACACTAGGATAAGATAAGGAACACACACATTATAAAGAAATCACATTAGGATTCTCTTTTTAAGCTGTTCCTTAAAACACTAGTGCTTAGGAAACCTATTGGAGGCAGAAGCAGTCAAGGGTAGCCTAGGGTTAGGGTTAGGCTTAGGGTTAGGCTTAGGGTACGGCTTAGGGTACGGGATCGGGGAGGGCATCGGGTACGGCGTAGGGTATGGGTTAGGGTTAGGTTTAGGGTTAGTGTTAGGGTTAGGGCTCGGTTTAGGGTACGGGTTAGGATTAGGGTACGTGTTAGGGTTAGGGTAGGGGTTAGGGTTAGGGTACGCGTTAGGGTTAGGTTAGGGGTTAGGGTTAGGGTACGTGTTAGGGTTAGGGTAGTTATTAAACCTATCCCACTCTCTAGATACCCCTTAGCACGTAAAGGAATATTATTTGGGGGTCCAGCCATGGAGAAGAGTTTAGACACTAGGATAAGATGAGGAACACACCCATTATAAAGAAATCACATTAGGATTCTCTTTTTAAGCTGTGCCTTAAAACACTAGTGCTTAGGAAATCTATTGGAGGCAGAAGCAGTCAAGGGTAGCCTAGGGTTAGGGATAGGCTTAGGGTTAGGCTTAGGGTACGTCTTAGGATACGGTTTCGGGGAGGGCTTCGGGTACGGCATATGGTATGGTTTAGGGTTAGGGTTAGGGTTAGGGATCGTTTTAGGGTACGGGTTAGGATTAGGGTACGTGTTAGAGTTAGGATAGGGGTAAGGGTTAGGGTACGCATTAGGGTTAGGTTAGTTATTAAACCTATCCCACTCTGTAGATACCCCTTAGCATGTAAAGGAATATTATTTAGGGGTCCAGCCATGGAGAAGAGTTTAGACACTAGGATAAGATAAGGAACACACCCATTATAAAGAAATCACATTAGGATTCTCTTTTTAAGCTGTTCCTTAAAACACTTGTGCTTAGGAAATCTATTGGAGGCAGAAGCACTCAAGGGTAGCCTAGTGTTAGTGTTAGGCTTAGGGGTAGGCTAAGGGTACGGCTTAGGGTACGGGTTCGGGGAGGGCTTCGCGTACGTCGTAGGTTATGGGTTAGGGTTAGGGTTAGTGTTAGGGTTAGGGCACGGTTTAGGGTACGGTTTAGGATTAGGGTACGTGTTAGGGTTAGGTTAGGGGTTAGGGTTAGGGTACGTGTTAGGGTTAGGGTAATTATTAAACCTATCCCACTCTCTAGATACCCCTTAGCACGTAAAGAATATTATTTGGGGGTCCAGCCATGGAGAAGAGTTTAGACACTAGGATAAGATAAGGAACACACCATTATAAAGAAATCACAGTAGGATTCTCTTTTTAAGCTGTTCCTTAAAACACTAGTGCTTAGGAAACCTATTGGACGCAGAAGCAGTCAAGGGTAGCCTAGGGTTAGTGTTAGGCTTAGGGTACGGCTTAGGGTACGGGTTCAGGGAGGGGTTCGGGTACGGCGTAGGGTATGGTTTAGGGTTAGGATTAGGGTTAGTGTTAGGGTTAGGGCTCGGTTTAGGGTACGGGTTAGGATTAGGGTACGTGTTAGGGTTAGGGTAGGGGTTAGGGTTAGGGTACGCGTTAGAGTTAGGGTAGTTATTAAACCTATCCCACTCTCTAGATACACCTTAGCACATAAAGGAATATTATTTGGAGGTCCAGCCATGGAGAAGAGTTTAGACACTATGATAAAATAAGGAACACACCCATTATAAAGAAATCACATTAGGATTCTCTTTTTAAGCTATTCCGAAAAACACTAGTGCTTAGGAAATCTATTGGAGGCAGAAGCAGTCAAGGGTAGCCTAGGGTTAGGGTTAGGCTTATGGTTAGGGTTAGGGTACGGCTTAGGGTATGGGTTCGGGAAGGGGTTCGGGCACGGCGTAGGGTATGGGTTACGGTTAGGGTTAGGGTTAGTGTTAGGGTTAGGGCTCGGTTTAGGGTACGGTTTAGGATTAGGGTACGTGTTAGTGTTAGGGTAGGGGTTAGGGTTAGGATACGTGTTACGGTTAGGGTTATTAAACCTATCCCACTCTCTAGATACCCCTTAGCACGTAAAGAATATTATTTGGGGGTCCAGCCATGGAGAAGAGTTTAGACACTAGGATAAGATAAGGAACACACCATTATAAAGAAATCACAGTAGGATTCTCTTTTTAAGCTGTTCCTTAAAACACTAGTGCTTAGGAAACCTATTGGACGCAGAAGCAGTCAAGGGTAGCCTAGGGTTAGTGTTAGGCTTAGGGTACGGCTTAGGGTACGGGTTCGGGGAGGGGTTCGGGTACGGCGTAGGGTATGGTTTAGGGTTAGGATTAGGGTTAGTGTTAGGGTTAGGGCTCGGTTTAGGGTACGGGTTAGGATTAGGGTACGTGTTAGGGTTAGGGTAGGGGTTAGGGTTAGGGTACGCGTTAGAGTTAGGGTAGTTATTAAACCTATCCCACTCTCTAGATACACCTTAGCACATAAAGGAATATTATTTGGAGGTCCAGCCATGGAGAAGAGTTTAGACACTATGATAAAATAAGGAACACACCCATTATAAAGAAATCACATTAGGATTCTCTTTTTAAGCTATTCCGAAAAACACTAGTGCTTAGGAAATCTATTGGAGGCAGAAGCAGTCAAGGGTAGCCTAGTGTTAGGTTTAGGCTTAGGGTTAGGCTTAGGGTAGGGCTTAGGGTACGGGTTCGGGGAGGGCTTCGGGTAGAGCGTAGGGTATCGATTAGGGTTAGGATTAGGGTTAGTTTTAGGGTTAGGCCTCGGTTTAGGGTATTGGTTAGGATTAGGGTACGTGTTAGGGTTAGGGTAGGGGTTAGGGTTAGCGTACGCGTTAGCGTTAGGGTAGTTATTAAACCTATCCCACTCTCTAGATACCCCTTAGCACGTAAAGGAATATTATTTGGGGGTCCAGCCATGGAGAAGAGTTTAGACACTAGGATAAGATAAGGAACACACCCATTATAAAGAAATCACATTAGGATTCTCTTTTTAAGCTGTTCCTTAAAACACTAGTGCTTAGGAAATCTATTGTAGGCAGAAGCAGTCAAGGGTAGCCTAGTGATAGGGTTAGGCTTAGGGATAGGCTTAGGGTACGTCTTACGGTACGGTTTCGGGGAGGGCTTCGGGTACGGCGTAGGGTATGGGTTAGGGTTAGTGTTAGGGTTGGTGTTAGGGTTAGGGCTCGGTTTACGGTACGGGTTAGAGTTAGGATAGGGGTAAAGGTTAGGGTACGTGTTAGGGTTAGGTTAGTTATTAAACCTACCCCACTCTCTAGATACCCTTAGCACGTAAAGGAATATTATTTGGGGGTCCAGCCATGGAGAAGAGTTTAGACACTAGGATAAGATAAGGAACACACACATTATAAAGAAATCACATTAGGATTCTCTTTTTAAGCTGTTCCTTAAAACACTAGTGCTTAGGAAACCTATTGGAGGCAGAAGCAGTCAAGGGTAGCCTAGGGTTAGGGTTAGGCTTAGGGTTAGGCTTAGGGTACGGCTTAGGGTACGGGATCGGGGAGGGCATCGGGTACGGCGTAGGGTATGGGTTAGGGTTAGGTTTAGGGTTAGTGTTAGGGTTAGGGCTCGGTTTAGGGTACGGGTTAGGATTAGGGTACGTGTTAGGGTTAGGGTAGGGGTTAGGGTTAGGGTACGCGTTAGGGTTAGGTTAGGGGTTAGGGTTAGGGTACGTGTTAGGGTTAGGGTAGTTATTAAACCTATCCCACTCTCTAGATACCCCTTAGCACGTAAAGGAATATTATTAGGGGGTCCAGCCATGGAGAAGAGTTTAGACACTAGGATAAGATGAGGAACACACCCATTATAAAGAAATCACATTAGGATTCTCTTTTTAAGCTGTGCCTTAAAACACTAGTGCTTAGGAAATCTATTGGAGGCAGAAGCAGTCAAGGGTAGCCTAGGGTTAGGGATAGGCTTAGGGTTAGGCTTAGGGTACGTCTTAGGATACGGTTTCGGGGAGGGCTTCGGGTACGGCATATGGTATGGTTTAGGGTTAGGGTTAGGGTTAGGGATCGTTTTAGGGTACGGGTTAGGATTAGGGTACGTGTTAGAGTTAGGATAGGGGTAAGGGTTAGGGTACGCATTAGGGTTAGGTTAGTTATTAAACCTATCCCACTCTGTAGATACCCCTTAGCATGTAAAGGAATATTATTTGGGGGTCCAGCCATGGAGAAGAGTTTAGACACTAGGATAAGATAAGGAACACACCCATTATAAAGAAATTACATTAGGATTCTCTTTTTAAGCTGTTCCTTAAAACACTTGTGCTTAGGAAATCTATTGGAGGCAGAAGCACTCAAGGGTAGCCTAGTGTTAGTGTTAGGCTTAGGGGTAGGCTAAGGGTACGGCTTAGGGTACGGGTTCGGGGAGGGCTTCGCGTACGTCGTAGGTTATGGGTTAGGGTTAGGGTTAGTGTTAGGGTTAGGGCACGGTTTAGGGTACGGTTTAGGATTAGGGTACGTGTTAGGGTTAGGTTAGGGGTTAGGGTTAGGGTACGTGTTAGGGTTAGGGTAATTATTAAACCTATCCCACTCTCTAGATACCCCTTAGCACGTAAAGAATATTATTTGGGGGTCCAGCCATGGAGAAGAGTTTAGACACTAGGATAAGATAAGGAACACACCATTATAAAGAAATCACAGTAGGATTCTCTTTTTAAGCTGTTCCTTAAAACACTAGTGCTTAGGAAACCTATTGGACGCAGAAGCAGTCAAGGGTAGCCTAGGGTTAGTGTTAGGCTTAGGGTACGGCTTAGGGTACGGGTTCAGGGAGGGGTTCGGGTACGGCGTAGGGTATGGTTTAGGGTTAGGATTAGGGTTAGTGTTAGGGTTAGGGCTCGGTTTAGGGTACGGGTTAGGATTAGGGTACGTGTTAGGGTTAGGGTAGGGGTTAGGGTTAGGGTACGCGTTAGAGTTAGGGTAGTTATTAAACCTATCCCACTCTCTAGATACACCTTAGCACATAAAGGAATATTATTTGGAGGTCCAGCCATGGAGAAGAGTTTAGACACTATGATAAAATAAGGAACACACCCATTATAAAGAAATCACATTAGGATTCTCTTTTTAAGCTATTCCGAAAAACACTAGTGCTTAGGAAATCTATTGGAGGCAGAAGCAGTCAAGGGTAGCCTAGGGTTAGGGTTAGGCTTATGGTGAGGGTTAGGGTACGGCTTAGGGTATGGGTTCGGGGAGGGGTTCGGGCACGGCGTAGGGTATGGGTTACGGTTAGGGTTAGGGTTAGTGTTAGGGTTAGGGCTCGGTTTAGGGTACGGTTTAGGATTAGGGTACGTGTTAGTGTTAGGGTAGGGGTTAGGGTTAGGATACGTGTTACGGTTAGGGTTATTAAACCTATCCCACTCTCTAGATACCCCTTAGCACGTAAAGAATATTATTTGGGGGTCCAGCCATGGAGAAGAGTTTAGACACTAGGATAAGATAAGGAACACACCATTATAAAGAAATCACAGTAGGATTCTCTTTTTAAGCTGTTCCTTAAAACACTAGTGCTTAGGAAACCTATTGGACGCAGAAGCAGTCAAGGGTAGCCTAGGGTTAGTGTTAGGCTTAGGGTACGGCTTAGGGTACGGGTTCGGGGAGGGGTTCGGGTACGGCGTAGGGTATGGTTTAGGGTTAGGATTAGGGTTTGTGTTAGGGTTAGGGCTCGGTTTAGGGTACGGGTTAGGATTAGGGTACGTGTTAGGGTTAGGGTAGGGGTTAGGGTTAGGGTACGCGTTAGAGTTAGGGTAGTTATTAAACCTATCCCACTCTCTAGATACACCTTAGCACATAAAGGAATATTATTTGGAGGTCCAGCCATGGAGAAGAGTTTAGACACTATGATAAAATAAGGAACACACCCATTATAAAGAAATCACATTAGGATTCTCTTTTTAAGCTATTCCGAAAAACACTAGTGCTTAGGAAATCTATTGGAGGCAGAAGCAGTCAAGGGTAGCCTAGGGTTAGGGTTAGGCTTATGGTTAGGGTTAGGGTACGGCTTAGGGTATGGGTTCGGGGAGGGGTTCGGGCACGGCGTAGGGTATGGGTTACGGTTAGGGTTAGGGTTAGTGTTAGGGTTAGGGCTCGGTTTAGGGTACGGTTTAGGATTAGGGTACGTGTTAGTGTTAGGGTAGGGGTTAGGGTTAGGATACGTGTTACGGTTAGGGTTATTAAACCTATCCCACTGTCTAGATACCCCTTAGCACGTAAAGGAATATTATTTGGGGATCCAGCCATGGAGAAGAGTTTAGACACTAGGATAAGATAAGGAACACACCCATTATAAAGAAATCACATTAGGATACTCTTTTTAAGCTGTTCCTTAAAATACTATTGCTTAGGAAATCTATTGGAGGCAGAAGCAGTCAAGGGTAGCCTAGGGTTAGGGTTAGGCTTAGGGTTAGGCTTAGGGTACGGCTTAGGGTACGGGTTCGGGGAGGGCTTCGGGTACGGTGTAGGGTATGGGTTAGGGTTAGGGTTAGGGTTAGTATTAGTGTTAGTGCTCGGTTTAGTGTACGGCTTAGAAAAGGGTACGTGTTAGGGTTAGGGTAGGGGTTAGGGTTAGGTTACGCATTAGGGTTAGGGTAGTTATTAAACCTATCCCACTCTCTAGATACCCCTTAGTACGTAAAGGAATATTTTTTGGGGGTCCAGCCATGGGGAAGAGTTTAGACACTAGGGTAAGATAAGGAACACACCCTTTTTAAAAAATCACATTAGGATTCTCTTCTTAAGCTGTTCCATAAAACACTAGTGCTTAGGAAATCTATTGGAGGCAGAAGCAGTCAAGGGTAGCATAGGGTTAGGGTTAGGCTTAGGGTTAGGGTTAGCGTACGGCTTAGGGTACGGGTTTGGGGAGGGCTTCGGGTACGGCGTAGGGTATGGGTTAGGGTTAGTGTTAGGGTGAGTGTTAGGGTTAGGGCTCGGTTTAGGGTACGGGTTAGGATTAGGGTACGTGTTAGGGTTAGGATAGTGGTTAGGGTTAATGTACGTGTTAGGGTTAGGGTAGTGATTAAACCTATCCCACTCTCTAGATACCCCTTAGCACGTAAAAGAATATTATTTTGGGGTCCAGCCCTGGAGAAGAGTTTAGACACTAGGATAAGATAAGGAACACACCCATTATAAAGAAATCACTTTAGGATTCTCTTTTTAAGCTCTTCCTTAAAACACTAGTGCTTAGGAAATCTATTGGAGGCAGAAGCAGTCAAGGGTAGCCTAGTGTTAGGTTTAGGCTTAGGGTTAGGCTTAGGGTAGGGCTTAGGGTACGGGTTCGGGGAGGGCTTCGGGTACAGCGTAGGGTATCGGTTAGGGTTAGGATTAGGGTTAGTTTTAGGGTTAGGCCTCGGTTTAGGGTATTGGTTAGGATTAGGGTACGTGTTAGGGTTAGGGTAGGGGTTAGGGTTAGGGTACGCGTTAGCGTTAGGGTAGTTATTAAACCTATCCCACTCTCTAGATACCCCTTAGCACGTAAAGGAATATTATTTGGGGGTCCAGCCATGGAGAAGAGTTTAGACACTAGGATAAGATAAGGAACACACCCATTATAAAGAAATCACATTAGGATTCTCTTTTTAAGCTGTTCCTTAAAACACTAGTGCTTAGGAAATCTATTGGAGGCAGAAGCAGTCAAGGGTAGCCTAGGGTTAGGGATAGGCTTAGGGTTAGGCTTAGGGTACGTCTTAGGGTACGGTTTCAGGGAGGGCTTCGGCTACGGCATATGGTATGGTTTAGGGTTAGGGTTAGGGTTAGGGATCGGTTTAGGGTACGGGTTAGGATTAGGGTACGTGTTAGAGTTAGGATAGGGGTAAGGGTTAGGGTACGCATTAGGGTTAGGTTAGTTATTAAACCTATCCCACTCTCTAGATACCCCTTAGCATGTTAAGGAATATTATTTGGGGGTCCAGCCATGGAGAAGAGTTTAGACACTAGGATAAGATAAGGAACACACCCATTATAAAGAAATCACATTAGGATTCTCTTTTTAAGCTGTTCCTTAAAACACTTGTGCTTAGGAAATCTATTGGAGGCAGAAGCAGTCAAGGGTAGCCTAGGGTTAGGCTGAGGCTTAGGGTTAGGGTTAGGGTACGGCTTAGGGTATGGTTTCGGGGAGGGGTTTGGGCACGGCGTAGGGTATGGGTTAGGGTTAGGGTTTGGGTTATTGTTAGGGTTAGGGCTCGGTTTAGGGTACGGTTTAGGATTAGGGTACGTGTTAGGGTTACGTTAGGGGTTAGGGTTAGTGTACGTGTTAGGGTTAGGGTAATTATTAAACCTATCCGACTCTCTAGATACCTCTTAGCACGTAAAGAATATTATTTGGGGGTCCAGCCATGGAGAAGAGTTTAGACACTAGGATAAGATAAGGAACACACCATTATAAAGAAATCACATTAGGATTCTCTTTTTAAGCTGTTCCTTAAAACACTAGTGCTTAGGAAACCTATTGGACGCAGAAGCAGTCAAGGGTAGCCTAGGGTTAGGGTTAGGCTTAGGGTACGGCTTAGGGTACGGGTTCGGGGAGGGGTTCGGGTATGGCGTAGGGTATGGGTTAGGGTTAGGATTAGGATTAGTGTTAGGGTTAGGGCTCGGTTTAGGGTACGGGTTAGGATTAGGGTACGTGTTAGGGTTAGGGTAGGGGTTAGGGTTAGGGTACGCGTTAGAGTTAGGTTAGTTATTAAACCTATCCCACTCTCTAGATACACCTTAGCACGTAAAGGAATATTATTTGGAGGTCCAGCCATGGAGAAGAGTTTAGACACTAGGATAAAATAAGGAACACACCCATTATAAAGAAATCACATTAGGATTCTCTTTTTAAGCTCTTCCGTAAAACACTAGTGCTTAGGAAATCTATTGGAGGCAGAAGCAGTCAAGGGTAGCCTAGGGTTAGGGTTAGGCTTATGGTTAGGGTTAGGGTACGGCTTAGGGTATGGGTTCGGGGAGGGGTTCGGGCACGGCATAGGGTATGGGTTACGGTTAGGGTTAGGGTTAGTGTTAGGGTTAGGGCTCGGTTTAATGTACGGTTTAGGATTAGGGTACGTGTTAGTGTTAGTGTAGGGGTTAGGGTTAGGATACGTGTTAGGGTTAGGGTTATTAAACCTATCCCACTGTCTAGATACCCCTTAGCACGTAAAGGAATATTATTTGGGGATCCAGCCATGGAGAAGAGTTTAGACACTAGGATAAGATAAGGAACACACCTATTATAAAGAAATCACATTAGGATACTCTTTTTAAGCTGTTCCTTAAAATACTATTGCTTAGGAAATATATTGGAGGCAGAAGCAGTCAAGGGTAGCCTAGGGTTAGGGTTAGGCTTAGGGTTAGGCTTAGGGTACGGCTTAGGGTACGGGTTCGGGGAGGGCTTCGGGTACGGTGTAGGGTATGGGTTAGGGTTAGGGTTAGGGTTAGTGTTAGTGTTAGTGCTCGGTTTAGTGTACGGCTTAGAAAAGGGTACGTGTTAGGGTTAGGGTAGGGGATAGGGTTACGTTACGCATTAGAGTTAGGGTAGTTATTAAACCTATCCCACTGTCTAGATACCCCATAGCACGTAAAGGAATGTTATTTGGGGGTCCAGCCCTGGAGAAGAGTTTAGACACTAGGATAAGATAAGGAACACACCCATTACAAATAAATCACTTTAGGATTCTCTTTTTAAGCTGTTCCTTAAAACACTAGTGCTTAGGAAATCTATTGGAGGCAGAAGCAGTCAAGGGTAACCTAGTGTTAGGGTTATCCTTAGGGTTAGGCCTAGGGTACTGCTTAGGGTACGGGTTCGGGGAGGGCTTCGGGTACGGCGTAGGGTATTGGTTAGGGTTAGGGTTAGGCTTAGTGTTAGGGTTAGGGCTCGGTTTAGGTTACGGTTTAGGATTAGGGTACGTGTTAGGGATAGGTTAGGGGTTACAGTTAGGGTACGTATTGTGTTAGGGTAGTTATTAAACCTATCCCAATCTCTAGATACCCCTTAGCACGTAAAGTATATTATTTGGGGGTCCAGCCATGGAGAAGAGTTTAGACACTAGGATAAGATAAGGAACACAACCATTATAAAGAAATCACATTAGGATTCTCTTTTTAAGCTGTTCCTTAAAACACTAGTGCTTAGGAAATCTATAGGAGGCAGAAGCAGTCAAAGGTAGCCTAGGGTTAGGGTTAGGCTTAGGGTTAGGTTTATGGTACGGCTTAAGGTATGGGTTCGGGGAGGGCTTCGGGTACGGTGTAGGGTATGGGTTAGGGTTAGGGTTAGTGTTAGGGTTAGGGCTCGGTTTAGGGTACGGGTTAGGATTAGGGTACGTGTTAGTGTTAATGTACGTGTTAGGGTTACGGTAGTGATTAAACCTATCCCACTCTCTAGATACCCCTTAGCACGTAAATGCATATTATTTGGGGGTCCTGCCATGGAGAAGTGTTTAGATACTAGGATAAAATAAGGAACAAACCATTGTAAAGAAATCACATTCGGATTCTCTTTTTAAGCTGTTCCTTAAAACACTAGTGCTTAGGAAACCTATTGGAGGCAGAAGCAGTCAAGGGTAGCCTAGGGTTAGGGTTAGGCTTAGGGTTAGGGTTAGGGTACGTCTTACGGTACTGTTTCGGGGAGGGCTTCTGGTACGGCGTAGGGTATGGGTTAGGGTTAGGGTTAGGGTTAGTGTTAGGGATAGGGCTCGGTTTAGGGTACGGGTTAGGATTAGGGTACGTGTTAGAGTTAGGATAGGGGTAAGAGTTAGGGTACGCATTAGGGTTAGGTTAGTAATTAAACCTATCCCACTCTCTAGATACCCCTTAGCACGTAAAGGAATATTATTTGGAGGTCCAGCCATGGAGAAGAGTTTAGACACTAGGATAAGATAAGGAACACACCCATTATAAAGAAATCACATTAGGATTCTCTTTTTAAGCTATTCCTTAAAACACTAGTGCTTAGGAAATCTATTGGAGGCAGAAGCAGTCAAGGGTATCCTAGGGTTAGGGTTAGGCTTAGTGTTAGGCATAGGGTACGGCTTAGGGTTCGGGTTCGGGGAGGGCTTCGTGTACGGCGTAGGGTATGGGTTAGGGTTAGGGTTAGGGTTAGTGTTAGGGTTAGGGCTTGGTTTAGGGTACGGTTTAGGATTAGGGTACGTGTTAGTTTTAGGGTAGGGGTTAAGGTTAGGGTAAGCGTTAGGGTTAGGGTAGTTATTAAACCTATCCCACTCTCTAGATACCCCTTAGCACATAAAGAATATTATTTGGGGGTCCAGCCATGGAGAAGAGTTTAGACACTAGGATAAGATAAGGAACACACCCATTATAAAGAAATCACATTAGGATTCTCTTTTTAAGCTGTTCCTTAAAACACTAGTGCTTAGGAAATCTATTGGAGGCAGAAGCAGTCAAGGGTTGCCTAGGGTTAGTGTTAGGCTTAGGGTTAGGCTTAGGGTACGGCTTAGGGTACGGGATCGTGGAGGGCTTCGGGTATGGCGTAGGGTATGGGTTAGGGTTAGTGTTACTGTTAGTGTTAGGTTTAGGGCTCGGTTTAGGTTACGGGTTAGAATTAGGGTACGTGTTAGGGTTAGGGTAGTGGTTAGGGTTAGTGTACGTGTTAGGGTTAGGGTAGTGATTAAACCTATCCCACTCTCTAGATACCCCTTGGCACGTAAAGGAATATTATTTGGGGGTCCAGCCCTGGAGAAGAGTTTAGACACTAGGATAAGATAAGGAACACACCCATTATAAAGAAATCACATTAGGATTCTCTTTTTAAGCTGTTCCTTAAAACACTAGTGCTTAGGAAATCTATTAGAGGCAGAAGCAGTCAAGGGTAGCCTAGGGTTAGGTTTAGGCTTAGGGTTAGGCTTAGGGTAGGGCTTAGGCTATGGGTTCGGGGAGGGCTTCGGGTACGGCTTAGGGTATGGGTTAGGGTTAGGGTTAGGGTTGGTTTTAGGGTTAAGGCTCGGTTTAGCTTATTGGTTAGGATTAGGGTACGTGTTAGGGTTAGGGTAGGGGTTAGGGTTAGGGTACGTGTTAGGGTTAGGGTAGTTATTAAACCTATCCCACTCTCTAGATACCCCTTAGCACATAAAGAATATTATTTGGGGGTCCAGCCATGGAGAAGAGTTTAGACACTAGGATAAGATAAGGAACACACCCATTATAAAGAAATCACATTAGGATTCTCTTTTTAAGCTGTTCCTTAAAACACTAGTGCTTAGGAAATCTACTGGAGGCAGAAGCAGTCAAGGGTAGCCTAGGATTAGGGTTAGGCTTAGGGTTAGGGTTAGGGTACGGCTTAGGGTACGGGATCGGGGAGGGATGCGGGTACGGCGTAGGGTATGGGTTAGGGTTAGGGTTAGGGTTAGTGTTAGGGTTAGGGCTCGGTTTAGGGTACTGTTTAGGATTAGGGTACGTGTTAGGGTTAGGATAGTGGTTAGGGTTAATGTACGTGTTAGGGTTAGGGTAGTGATTAAACCTATCCCACTCTCTAGATACCCCTTAGCACGTAAAGGAATATTATTTGGGGGTCCAGCCATGGAGAAGAGTTTAGATACTAGGATAAGATAAGGAAAACACCCAATATAAAGAAATCACATTAGAATTCTCTTTTTAAGCTGTTCCTTAAAACACTAGTGCTTAGGAAACCTATTGGAGGCAGAAGCAGTCAAGGGTAGCCTAGGGTAAGGGTTAGGCTTAGGGTTAGGCTTAGGGTACGGCTTAGGTTACGGGTTTGGGGAGGGGTTCGGGTACGGCGTAGGGTATGGGTTAGGGTTAGGATTAGGGTTAGTGTTAGGGTTAGGGCTCGATTTAGGGTATGGGTTAGGATTAGGGTACATGTTAGGGTTAGGGTTAGGGTACACGTTAGGGTTAGGGTAGGGGTTAGGGTTAGGGTACGTGTTAGGGCTAGGGTAGTTATTGAACCTATCATACTCTCTAGATACACATTAGCACGGAAAGGAATATTATTTGGGGGTCAAGCCATGGAGAAAAGTTTAGACACTAGGATAAGATAAGGAACACACCCATTATAAAGAAATCACATTAGGATTCTCTTTTTAAGCTGTTCCTTAAAACACTACTGCCTAGGAAATCTATTGTAGGCAGAAGCAGTCAAGGTTAGCCTAGGGTTAGGGTTAGGCTTAGTGTTAGGCATAGGGTATGGCTTAGGGTTCGGGTTGGGGGCGGGCTTCGGGTACGGCGTAGGGTATGGGTTAGGGTTAGGGTTAGGGTTAGTTTTAGGGTTAGGGCTCGGTTTAGGTTACGGTTTAGGATTAGGGTACGTGTTAGGTTTAGGGTAGGGGTTAAGGTTAGGGTAAGCGTTAGGGTTAGGGTAGTTATTAAACCTATCCCACTCTCTAGATACCCCTTAGCACCTAAAGAATATTATTTGGGGGTCCAGCCATGGAGAAGAGTTTAGACACTAGGATAAGATAAGGAACACACCCATTATAAAGAAATCACATTAGGATTCTCTTTTTAAGCTGTTCCTTAAAACACTAGTGCTTAGGAAATCTATTAGAGGCAGAAGCAGTCAAGGGTAGCCTATGGTAAGGGTTAGGCTTAGGGTTAGGCTTAGGGTATGGCTTAGGGTACGGGTTCGGGGAGGGCTTCGGGTACGGTGTAGGGTATGGGTTAGGGTTAGGGTTAGGGTTAGTATTAGTGTTAGTGCTCGGTTTAGTGTACGGCTTAGAAAAGGGTACGTGTTAGGGTTAGGGTAGGCGTTAGGGTTAGGTTACGCATTACGGTTAGGGTAGTTATTAAACCTAGCCCACTCTCTAGATACCCCTTAGCACGTAAAGGAATATTTTTTGGGGGTCCAGCCATGTAGAAGAGTTTAGACACTAGGGTAAGATAAGGAACACACCCTTTTTAAAGAAATCACATTAGGATTCTCTTTTTAAGCTGTTCCTTAAAACACTAGTGCTTAGGAAATCTATAGGAGGCAGAAGCAGTCAAGGGTAGCCTAGGGTTAGAGTTAGGCTTAGGGTTAGGCTTAGGGTACGTCTTAGGGTACGGGTTCGGGGAGGGCTTCGGGTATGGCGTAGGGTATGGGTTAGGGTTAGGGTTAGGGTTAGTGTTAGGGATAGGGCTCGGTTTAGGGTACGGTTTAGTTTTAAGGTATGTGTTAGGGTTAGGGTAGGGGTTAGGGTTAATGTACGTGTTAGGGTTAGGGTAGTTATTAAACCTATCCCACTCTCTAGATACCCCATAGCACGTAAAGGAATATTATTTGGGGGTCCAGCCCTGGAGAAGAGTTTAGACACTAGGATAAGATAAGGAACACACCCATTACAAATAAATCACTTTAGGATTCTCTTTTTAAGCTGTTCCTTAAAACACTAGTGCTTAGGAAATCTATTGGAGGCAGAAGCAGTCAAGGGTAACCTAGGGTTAGGGTTATCCTTAGGGTTAGGCCTAGGGTACGGCTTAGGGTACGGGTTCGGGGAGGGCTTCGGGTACGGCGTAGGGTATTGGTTAGGGTTAGGGTTAGGCTTAGTGTTAGGGTTAGGGCTCGGTTTAGGTTACGGTTTAGGATTAGGGTACGTGTTAGGGATAGGGTAGGGGTTACAGTTAGGGTACGTATTGTGTTAGGGTAGTTATTAAACCTATCCCACTCTCTAGATACCCCTTAGCACGTAAAGTATATTATTTCGGGGTCCAGCCATGGAGAAGAGTTTAGACACTAGGATAAGATAAGGAACACAACCATTATAAAGAAATCACATTAGGATTCTCTTTTTAAGCTGTTCCTTAAAACACTAGTGCTTAGGAAATCTATAGGAGGCAGAAGCAGTCAAAGGTAGCCTAGGGTTAGGGTTAGGCTTAGGGTTAGGTTTATGGTACGGCTTACGGTATGGGTTCGGGGAGGGCTTCGGGTACGGTGTAGGGTATGGGTTAGGGTTAGGGTTAGTGTTAGGGTTAGGGCTTGGTTTAGGGTACGGGTTAGGATTAGGGTACGTGTTAGTGTTAATGTACGTGTTAGGGTTACGGTAGTGATTAAACCTATCCCACTCTCTAGATACCCCTTAGAACATAAAGAATATTATTTGGGGGTCCAGCCATGGAGAAGAGTTTAGACACTAGGATAAGATAAGGAACACACCCATTATAAAGAAATCACATTAGGATTCTCTTTTTAAGCTGTTCCTTAAAACACTAGTGCTTAGGAAATCTACTGGAGGCAGAAGCAGTCAAGGGTAGCCTAGGGTTAGGGTTAGGCTTAGGGTTAGGGTTAGGGTACGGCTTAGGGTATGGGATCGGGGAGGGATTCGGGTACGGCGTAGGGTATGGGTTAGGGTTAGGGTTAGGGTTAGTGTTAGGGTTAGGGCTCGGTTTAGGGTACTGGTTAGGATTAGGGTACGTGTTAGGGTTAGGATAGTGGTTAGGGTTAATGTACGTCTTAGGGTTAGGGTAGTGATTAAACCTATCCCACTCTCTAGATACCCCTTAGCACGTAAAGGTATATTATTTGGGGGTCCAGCCATGGAGAAGAGTTTAGATAGTAGGATAAGATAAGGAAAACACCCAATATAAAGAAATCACATTAGAATTCTCTTTTTAAGCTGTTCCTTAAAACACTAGTGCTTAGGAAACCTATTGGAGGCAGAAGCAGTCAAGGGTAGCCTAGGGTAAGGGTTAGGCTTAGGGTTAGGCTTAGGGTACAACTTAGGTTACGGGTTCGGGGAGGGATTTGGGTACGGCATAGGGTATGGGTTAGGGTTAGGATTAGGGTTAGTGTTAGGGTTAGGGCTCGATTTAGGTTATGGGTTAGGATTAGGGTACATGTTAAGGTTAGGGTTAGGGTACATGTTAGGGGTAGGGTAGGGGTTAGGGTTAGGGTACTTGTTAGGGCTAGGGTAGTTATTGAACCTATCATACACTCTAGATACACATTAACACGTAAAGGAATATTATTTGGGGGTCCAGCCATGGAGAAAAGTTTAGACACTAGGATAAGATAAGGAACACACCCATTATAAAAAAATCACATTAGGATTCTCTTTTTAAGCTGTTTCTTAAAACACTAGTGCTTAGGAAATCTATTGGAGGCAGAAGCAGTCAAGGGTAGCCTAGGGTTCGGGTTAGGCTTAGGGTTAGGCTTAGGGTACGGCTTAGGGTACGGGATCGTGGAGGGCTTCGGGTATGGCGTAGGGTATGGGTTAGGGTTAGTGTTACTGTTAGTGTTAGGTTTAGGGCTCGGTTTAGGTTACGGGTTAGAATTAGGGTACGTGTTAGGGTTAGGGTAGTGGTTAGGGTTAGTGTACGTGTTAGGGTTAGGGTAGTGATTAAACCTATCCCACTCTCTAGATACCCCTTGGCACGTAAAGGAATATTATTTGGGGGTCCAGCCCTGGAGAAGAGTTTAGACACTAGGATAAGATAAGGAACACACCCATTATAAAGAAATCACATTAGGATTCTCTTTTTAAGCTGTTCCTTAAAACACTATTGCTTAGGAAATCTATTGGAGGCAGAAGCAGTCAAGGGTAGCCTAGGGTTAGGGTTACGCTTAGGGTTAGGCTTAGGGTACGGCTTAGGGTACGGGTTCGGGGAGGGGTTCGGGTACGGCGTAGGGTATGGGTTAGGGTTAGGATTAGGGTTAGTGTTAGGGATAGGGCTCGGTTTAGCGTACGGGTTAGGATTAGGGTACGTGTTAGTGTTAGGGTAGTTATTAAACCTATCCCACTCTCTAGATATCCCTTAGCACGTAAAGGAATATTATTTGGGGGTCCAGCCATGGAGAAGAGTTTAGACACTAGGATAAGATAAGGAACACACCCTTTATAAAGAAATCACATTAGGATTCTCTTTTTAAGCTGTTCCTTAAAACACTACTGCCTAGGAAATCTATTGTAGGCAGAAGCAGTCAAGGGTAGCCTAGGGTTAGGGTTAGGCTTAGTGTTAGGCATAGGGTACGGCTTAGGGTTCGGGTTCGGGGCGGGCTTCGGGTACGGCGTACGGTATGGGTTAGGGTTAGGGTTAGGGTTAGTTTTAGGGTTAGGGCTCGGTTTAGGTTACGGTTTAGGATTAGGGTACGTGTTAGGTTTAGGGTAGGGGTTAAGGTTAGGGTAAGCGTTAGGGTTAGGGTAGTTATTAAACCTATCCCACTCTCTAGATACCCCTTAGCACCTAAAGAATATTATTTGGGGGTCCAGCCATGGAGAAGAGTTTAGACACTAGGATAAGATAAGGAACACACCCATTATATAGAAATCACATTAGGATTCTCTTTTTAAGCTGTTCCTTAAAACACTACTGCCTAGGAAATCTAATGGAGGCAGAAGCAGTCAAGGGTAGCCTAGGGTTAGGGTTAGGCTTAGGGTTAGGCTTAGGGTACGGCTTAGGCTACGGGTTCGGGGAGGGCTTCGGGTACGGCGTAGGGTATGGGTTAGGGTTAGGGTTAGGGATGGTTTTAGGGTTAGGGCTCCGTTTAGGTTATTGGTTAGGATTAGGGTACGTGTTAGGGTTAGGGTAGGGATTAGGGTTAGGGTACGTGTTAGGGTTAGGGTAGTTATTAAACCTATCCCACTCTCTAGATACCCCTTAGAACATAAAGAATATTATTTGGGGGTCCAGCCATGGAGAAGAGTTTAGACACTAGGATAAGATAAGGAACACACCCATTATAAAGAAATCACATTAGGATTCTCTTTTTAAGCTGTTCCTTAAAACACTAGTGCTTAGGAAATCTACTGGAGGCAGAAGCAGTCAAGGGTAGCCTAGGGTTAGGGTTAGGCTTAGGGTTAGGGTTAGGGTACGGCTTAGGGTACGGGATCGGGGAGGGATTCGGGTACGGCGTAGGGTATGGGTTAGGGTTAGGGTTAGGGTTAGTGTTAGGGTTAGGGCTCGGTTTAGGGTACTGGTTAGGATTAGGGTACGTGTTAGGGTTAGGATAGTGGTTAGGGTTAATGTACGTCTTAGGGTTAGGGTAGTGATTAAACCTATCCCACTCTCTAGATACCCCTTAGCACGTAAAGGAATATTATTTGGGGGTCCAGCCATGGAGAAGAGTTTAGATAGTAGGATAAGATAAGGAAAACACCCAATATAAAGAAATCACATTAGAATTCTCTTTTTAAGCTGTTCCTTAAAACACTAGTGCTTAGGAAACCTATTGGAGGCAGAAGCAGTCAAGGGTAGCCTAGGGTAAGGGTTAGGCTTAGGGTTAGGCTTAGGGTACAACTTAGGTTACGGGTTCGGGGAGGGATTCGGGTACGGCGTAGGGTATGGGTTAGGGTTAGGATTAGGGTTAGTGTTAGGGTTAGGGCTCGATTTAGGTTATGGGTTAGGATTAGGGTACATGTTAAGGTTAGGGTTAGGGTACACGTTAGGGGTAGGGTAGGGGTTAGGGTTAGGGTACTTGTTAGGGCTAGGGTAGTTATTGAACCTATCATACACTCTAGATACACATTAGCACGTAAAGGAATATTATTTGGGGGTCCAGCCATGGAGAAAAGTTTAGACACTAGGATAAGATAAGGAACACACCCATTATAAAAAAATCACATTAGGATTCTCTTTTTAAGCTGTTCCTTAAAACACTAGTGCTTAGGAAATCTATTGGAGGCAGAAGCAGTCAAGGGTAGCCTAGGGTTAGGGTTAGGCTTAGGGTTAGGCTTAGGGTACGGCTTAGGGTACGGGATCGTGGAGGGCTTCGGGTATGGCGTAGGGTATGGGTTAGGGTTAGTGTTACTGATAGTGTTAGGTTTAGGGCTCGGTTTAGGTTACGGGTTAGAATTAGGGTACGTGTTAGGGTTAGGGTAGTGGTTAGGGTTAGTGTACGTGTTAGGGTTAGGGTAGTGATTAAACCTATCCCACTCTCTAGATACCCCTTGGCACGTAAAGGAAGATTATTTGGGGGTCCAGCCCTGGAGAAGAGTTTAGACACTAGGATAAGATAAGGAACACACCCATTATAAAGAAATCACATTAGGATTCTCTTTTTAAGCTGTTCCTTAAAACACTAGTGCTTAGGAAATCTATTAGAGGCAGAAGCAGTCAAGGGTAGCCTAGGGTTAGGTTTAGGCTTAGGGTTAGGCTTAGGGTAGGGCTTAGGCTATGGGTTCGGTGAGGGCTTCGGGTACGGCTTAGGGTATGGGTTAGGGTTAGGGTTAGGGTTGGTTTTAGGGTTAGGGCTCGGTTTAGCTTATTGGTTAGGATTAGGGTACGTGTTAGGGTTAGGGTAGGGGTTAGGGTTAGGGTACGTGTTAGGGTTAGGGTAGTTATTAAACCTATCCCACTCTCTAGATACCCCTTAGCACATAAAGAATATTATTTGGGGGTCCAGCCATGGAGAAGAGTTTAGACACTAGGATAAGATAAGGAACACACCCATTATAAAGAAATCACATTAGGATTCTCTTTTTAAGCTGTTCCTTAAAACACTAGTGCTTAGGAAATCTACTGGAGGCAGAAGCAGTCAAGGGTAGCCTAGGATTAGGGTTAGGCTTAGGGTTAGGGTTAGGGTACGGCTTAGGGTACGGGATCGGGGAGGGATGCGGGTACGGCGTAGGGTATGGGTTAGGGTTAGGGTTAGGGTTAGTGTTAGGGTTAGGGCTCGGTTTAGGGTACTGTTTAGGATTAGGGTACGTGTTAGGGATAGGATAGTGGTTAGGGTTAATGTACGTGTTAGGGTTAGGGTAGTGATTAAACCTATCCCACTCTCTAGATACCCCTTAGCACGTAAAGGAATATTATTTGGGGGTCCAGCCATGGAGAAGAGTTTAGATACTAGGATAAGATAAGGAAAACACCCAATATAAAGAAATCACATTAGAATTCTCTTTTTAAGCTGTTCCTTAAAACACTAGTGCTTAGGAAACCTATTGGAGGCAGAAGCAGTCAAGGGTAGCCTAGGGTTAGGGTTACGCTTAGGGTTAGGCTTAGGGTACGGCTTAGGGTACGGGTTCGGGGAGGGGTTCGGGTACGGCGTAGGGTATGGGTTAGGGTTAGGATTAGGTTTAGTGTTAGGGATAGGGCTCGGTTTAGCGTACGGGTTAGGATTAGGGTACGTGTTAGGGTTAGGGTAGTTATTAAACCTATCCCACTCTCTAGATATCCCTTAGCACGTAAAGGAATATTATTTGGGGGTCCAGCCATGGAGAAGAGTTTAGACACTAGGATAAGATAAGGAACACACCCTTTATAAAGAAATCACATTAGGATTCTCTTTTTAAGCTGTTCCTTAAAACACTACTGCCTAGGAAATCTATTGTAGGCAGAAGCAGTCAAGGGTAGCCTAGGGTTAGGGTTAGGCTTAGTGTTAGGCATAGGGTACGGCTTAGGGTTCGGGTTCGGGGCGGGCTTCGGGTACGGCGTAGGGTATGGGTTAGGGTTAGGGTTAGGGTTAGTGTTAGGGTTAGGGCTCGGTTTAGGTTACGGTTTAGGATTAGGGTACGTGTTAGGTTTAGGGTAGGGGTTAAGGTTAGGGTAAGCGTTAGGGTTAGGGTAGTTATTAAACCTATCCCACTCTCTAGATACCCCTTAGCACCTAAAGAATATTATTTGGGGGTCCAGCCATGGAGAAGAGTTTAGACACTAGGATAAGATAAGGAACACACACATTATAAAGAAATCACATTAGGATTCTCTTTTTAAGCTGTTCCTTAAAACACTAGTGCTTAGGAAATCTATTGGAGGCAGAAGCAGTCAAGGGTAGCCTAGCGTTAGGGTTAGGCTTAGGGTTAGGGTTAGGGTACGGCTTAGGGTACGGGTGCGGGTAGGGGTTCGGGCACGGCGTAGGGTATGTGTTAGGGTTAGGGTTAGGGTTAGTGTTAGGGTTAGGGCTCGGTTTAGGGTACGGTTTAGGATTAGGGTACGTGTTAGGGTTAGGGTAGGGGTTAGGGTTAGGGTACGTGTTAGGGTTAAGGTAGTTATTAAACCTATCCCACTCTCTAGATACCCCTTAGCATGTAAAGGAATATTATTTGGAGTTCCAGGCATGGAGAAGAGTTTAGACACTAGGATAAGATAAGGAACACACCCATTATAAAGAAATCACATTAGGATTCTCTTTTTAAGCTGTTCCTTAACACACTAGTGCTTAGGAAATCTATTGGAGGCAGAAGCAGTCAAGGGTAGCCTAGGGTTAGGGTTAGGCTTAGGGTTAGGCTTAGGGTACGGCTTAGGGTACGGGTTCGGGGAGGGGTTCGGGTACGGCGTAGGGTATGGGTTAGGGTTAGGGTTTGGGTTAGTGTTAGGGTTAGGGCTCGGTTTAGGGTACTGTTTAGGATTAGGGTACGTGTTAGAGTTAGGGTAGGGGTTAGGGTTAGGGTATGCGTTAGGGTTAGGGTAGGGGTTATGGTTAGGGTACGTGTTAGGGTTAGGGTAGTTATTAAACCTATCCCACTCTCTAGATACCCCTTAGCACATAAAGAATATTATTTGGGGGTCCAGCCATGGAGAAGTGTTTAGACACTAGGATAAGATAAGGAACACACCCATTATAAAGAAATCACATTAGGATTCTCTTTTTAAGCTGTTGCTTAAAACACTAGTGCTTAGTAAATCTATTGGAGGTAGAAGCAGTCAAGGGTAGCCTAGGGTTAGGGTTAGGCTTAGGGTTAGGGTTAGGGTACGGCTTAGGGTACGGCTTAGGGTACGGGATCGGGGAGGGCTTCGTGTACGGCGTAGGGTATCGGTTAGGGTTAGTGTTAGTGTTAGTGTTAGGGTTAGGGCTCAGTTTAGGTTACGGGTTAGGATTTGGGTACGTGTTAGGGTTAGGGTAGTGGTTAGGGTTAGTGTACGTGTTAGGGTTAGGGTAGTGATTAAACCTATCCCACTCTCTAGATACCCCTTAGCACGTAAAGGAATATTATTTGGGGGTCCAGCCCTGGAGAAGAGTTTAGACACTAGGATAAGATAAGGAACACACCCATTATAAAGAAATCACATTAGGATTCCCTTTTTAAGCTCTTCCTTAAAACACTAGTGCTTAGGAAATCTATTCGAGGCAGAAGCCGTCAAGGGGAGCCTAGGGTTAGGTTTAGGCTTAGGGTTAGGATTAGGGTACGGCTTAGGGTACGGGTTCGAGGAGGGCTTCGGGTACGGCGTAGGGTATGGTTTAGGGTTAGGGTTAGGGTTAGTGTTAGGGATAGGGCTCGGTTTAAGGTATTGGTTAGGATTAGGGTACGTGTTAGGGTTAGCGTAGGGGTTAGGGTTAGGATACACGTTAGCGTTAGGGTAGTTATTAAACCTATCCCACTCTCTAGATACCCTTAGCAAGTAAAGGAATATTATTTGGAGGTCCAGCCATGGAGAAGTGTTTAGACACTAGGATAAGATAAGGAACACACCCATTATTAAGAAATCACAGTAGGATTCTCTTTTTAAGCTTTTCCTTAAAACACTAGTGCTTAGCAAATCTATTGGAGGCAGAAGCAGTCAAGGGCAGCCTAGGGTTAGGGTTAGGCTTAGGGTTAGGGTTAGCGTACGGCTTAGGGTACGGGTTCGGGGAGGGCTTCGGGTACGGCGTAGGGTATGGGTTAGGGTTTGGGTTAGGGTTAGTGTTAGGTTTAGGGCTCGGTTTAGGGTATGGGTTAGCATTAGGGTACGTGTTAGGGTTAGGATAGTGGTTAGGGATAATGTACGTGTTAGGGTTACAGTAGTGATTAAACCTATCCCACTCTCTAGATACCCCTTAGCACGTAAAGGAATATTATTTGGGGGTCCAGCCATGGAGAAGTGTTTAGATACTAGGATAAGATAAGGAACACTCCCATTATAAAGAAATCACATTAGGATTCTCTTTTTAAGCTGTTCCTTAAAACACTAGTGCTTAGGAAACCTATTGGAGGCAGAAGCAGTCAAGGGTAGCGTAGGGTTAGTGTTAGGGTAAGGGTTAGGCTTAGGGTACGGCTTAGGGTACGGGTTCGGGGAGGGGTTCGGGTACGGCGTAGGGTATGGGTTAGGGTTAGGATTAGGGTTAGTGTTAGGGATATGCCTCGGTTTAGTGTATGGGTTAGGATTAGGGTACGTGTTAGGGTTAGGGTAGGGGTTAGGGTTAGGGTACGCGTTAGGGTTAGGGTAGGGGTTAGGGTTAGGGTACGTGTTAGGGTTAGGGTAGTTATTAAACCTATCATGCTCTATAGATACACATTAGTACATAAAGGAATATTATTTGGGGGTCCCGCCATGGAGAAGAGTTTAGACACTAGGATAAGATAAGGAACACACCCTTTATAAAGAAATCACATTAGGATTCCCTTTTTAAGCTGTTCCTTAAAACACTAGTGCTTAGGAAATCTATTGGAGGCAGAAGCAGTCAAGGGTAGCCTAGGGTTAGTGTTAGGCTTCCGGTTAGGCTTAGGGTACTGCTTAGGGTACGGGTTCGGGAAGGTCTTCGGGTACGGCGTAGGTTATGGGTTAGGGTTAGGGTTAGGTTTAGTGTTAGGGTTAGGGCTCGGTTTAGGGTACGGTTTAGGATTAGGGTACGTGTTAGTGTTAGGATAGGGGTTAGGGTTAGGGTACGTGTTAGGGTTAGGGTAGTTATTAAACCTATCCCATTCTCTAGATACCCCTTAGCACGTAAAGAATATTATTTGCGGGTCCAGCCATGGAGAAGAGTTTAGACACTAGGATAAGATAAGGAACACACCCATTACAAATAAATCACTTTAGGATTCTCTTTTTATGCTGTTCCTTAAAACACTAGTGCTTAGGATATCTATTGGAGGCAGAAGCAGTCAAGGGTAGTCTAGGGTTAGGGTTAGGCTTAGGGTTAGGCTTAGGGTACGGCTTAGTGTACGGGTTCGGGGAGGGCTTCAGATATGGCGTAGGGTATGGGTTAGGGTTAGGGTTAGGGTTAGTGTTAGGGTTAGGGCTCGGTTTAGGGTATTGGTTAGGATTAGGATACGTGTTAGGGTTAGGGTAGGGGTTAGGGTTAGGGTACGCGTTAGGGTTAGGATACGCGTTAGGGTTAGGGTAGTTATTAAACCTATCCCACTCTCTAGATACCCCTTAGCACGTAAAGGAATATTATTTGGGGGTCCAGCCATGGAGAAGAGTTTAGACACTAGGATAAGATAAGGAACACACACATTATAAAGAAATCACATTAGGATTCTCTTTTTAAGCTGTTCCTTAAAACACTAGTGCTTAGGAAATCTATTGGAGGCAGAAGCAGTCAAGGGTAGCCTAGGGTTAGGGATAGGCTTAGGGTTAGGGTTAGGGTACGGCTTAGTGTACAGGTTCCGGGAGGGCTTCGTGTATGGCGTAGGGTATGGGTTAGGGTTAGGGTTAGGGTTAGTGTTAGGGTTAGGGCTTTGTTTACGGTACGGTTTAGGATTAGGGTACGTGTTAGGGTTAGGGTAGGGGTTAAGGTTAGGGTAAGCGTTAGGGTTAGGGTAGTTATTAAACCTATCCCACTCTATAGATACCCCTTATCACATAAAGAATATTATTTGGGGGTCCAGCCATGGAGAAGAGTTTAGACACTAGGATAAGATAAGGAACACACCCATTATAAAGAAATCACATTAGGATTCTCTTTTTAAGCTGTTCCTTAAAACACTAGTGCTTAGGAAATCTATTGGAGGCAGAAGCAGTCAAGGGTAGCCTAGGGTTAGGGTTAGGCTTAGGGATAGGGTTAGGGTACGACATAGGGTACGGGATCGGGGAGGGCTTCGGTTACGGCGTAGGTTATGGGTTAGGGTTAGTGTTAATGTTAGTGTTAGGGTTAGGGCTCGGTTTAGCTTACGGGTTAGGATTACGGTACGTGTTAGGGTTAGGGTCGTGGTTAGGGTTAGTGTACGTGTTAGAGTTAGGGTAGTGATTAAACCTATCCCACTCTCTAGATACCCCTTAGCACGTAAAGGAATATTATTTGGAGGTCCAGCCATGGAGAAGAGTTTAGACACTAGGATAAGATAAGGAACACACCCATTATAAAGAAATCACATTAGGATTCTCTTTTTAAGCTGTTCCTTAAAACACTAGTGCTTAGGAAATCTATTGGAGGCAGAAGCAGTCAAGGGTAGCCTAGGGTTAGGGTTAGGCTTAGGGTTAGGGTTAGCGTACGGGTTAGGGTACGGGTTCGGAGAGGGCTTCGGGTACGGCGTAGGGTATGGGTTAGGGTTAGGGTTAGGGTTAGTGTTAGGGTTAGGGTTCGGTTTAGGGTACGGGTTAGGATTAGGGTAGGTGTTCGTGTTAGGATAGTGGTTAGGGTTAATGTACGTGTTAGGGTTAGGGTAGTGATTAAACCTATCCCACTCTCTAGATACCCCTTAGCACGTAAAGGAATATTATTTGGGGGTCCAGCCATGGAGAAGAGTTTAGATAGTAGGATAAGATAAGGAAAACACCCAATATAAAGAAATCACATTAGAATTCTCTTTTTAAGCTGTTCCTTAAAACACTAGTGCTTAGGAAACCTATTGGAGGCAGAAGCAGTCAAGGGTAGCCTAGGGTAAGGGTTAGGCTTAGGGTTAGGCTTAGGGTACAACTTAGGTTACGGGTTCGGGGAGGGATTCGGGTACGGCGTAGGGTATGGGTTAGGGTTAGGATTAGTGTTAGTGTTAGGGTTAGGGCTCGATTTAGGTTATGGGTTAGGATTAGGGTACATGTTAAGGTTAGGGTTAGGGTACACGTTAGGGGTAGGGTAGGGGTTAGGGTTAGGGTACTTGTTAGGGCTAGGGTAGTTATTGAACCTATCATACACTCTAGATACACATTAGCACGTAAAGGAATATTATTTGGGGGTCCAGCCATGGAGAAAAGTTTAGACACTAGGATAAGATAAGGAACACACCCATTATAAAAAAATCACATTAGGATTCTCTTTTTAAGCTGTTCCTTAAAACACTAGTGCTTAGGAAATCTATTGGAGGCAGAAGCAGTCAAGGGTAGCCTAGGGTTAGGGTTAGGCTTAGGGTTAGGCTTAGGGTACGGCTTAGGGTACGGGATCGTGGAGGGCTTCGGGTATGGCGTAGGGTATGGGTTAGGGTTAGTGTTACTGATAGTGTTAGGTTTAGGGCTCGGTTTAGGTTACGGGTTAGAATTAGGGTACGTGTTAGGGTTAGGGTAGTGGTTAGGGTTAGTGTACGTGTTAGGGTTAGGGTAGTGATTAAACCTATCCCACTCTCTAGATACCCCTTGGCACGTAAAGGAAGATTATTTGGGGGTCCAGCCCTGGAGAAGAGTTTAGACACTAGGATAAGATAAGGAACACACCCATTATAAAGAAATCACATTAGGATTCTCTTTTTAAGCTGTTCCTTAAAACACTAGTGCTTAGGAAATCTATTAGAGGCAGAAGCAGTCAAGGGTAGCCTAGGGTTAGGTTTAGGCTTAGGGTTAGGCTTAGGGTAGGGCTTAGGCTATGGGTTCGGTGAGGGCTTCGGGTACGGCTTAGGGTATGGGTTAGGGTTAGGGTTAGGGTTGGTTTTAGGGTTAGGGCTCGGTTTAGCTTATTGGTTAGGATTAGGGTACGTGTTAGGGTTAGGGTAGGGGTTAGGGTTAGGGTACGTGTTAGGGTTAGGGTAGTTATTAAACCTATCCCACTCTCTAGATACCCCTTAGCACATAAAGAATATTATTTGGGGGTCCAGCCATGGAGAAGAGTTTAGACACTAGGATAAGATAAGGAACACACCCATTATAAAGAAATCACATTAGGATTCTCTTTTTAAGCTGTTCCTTAAAACACTAGTGCTTAGGAAATCTACTGGAGGCAGAAGCAGTCAAGGGTAGCCTAGGATTAGGGTTAGGCTTAGGGTTAGGGTTAGGGTACGGCTTAGGGTACGGGATCGGGGAGGGATGCGGGTACGGCGTAGGGTATGGGTTAGGGTTAGGGTTAGGGTTAGTGTTAGGGTTAGGGCTCGGTTTAGGGTACTGTTTAGGATTAGGGTACGTGTTAGGGATAGGATAGTGGTTAGGGTTAATGTACGTGTTAGGGTTAGGGTAGTGATTAAACCTATCCCACTCTCTAGATACCCCTTAGCACGTAAAGGAATATTATTTGGGGGTCCAGCCATGGAGAAGAGTTTAGATACTAGGATAAGATAAGGAAAACACCCAATATAAAGAAATCACATTAGAATTCTCTTTTTAAGCTGTTCCTTAAAACACTAGTGCTTAGGAAACCTATTGGAGGCAGAAGCAGTCAAGGGTAGCCTAGGGTTAGGGTTACGCTTAGGGTTAGGCTTAGGGTACGGCTTAGGGTACGGGTTCGGGGAGGGGTTCGGGTACGGCGTAGGGTATGGGTTAGGGTTAGGATTAGGTTTAGTGTTAGGGATAGGGCTCGGTTTAGCGTACGGGTTAGGATTAGGGTACGTGTTAGGGTTAGGGTAGTTATTAAACCTATCCCACTCTCTAGATATCCCTTAGCACGTAAAGGAATATTATTTGGGGGTCCAGCCATGGAGAAGAGTTTAGACACTAGGATAAGATAAGGAACACACCCTTTATAAAGAAATCACATTAGGATTCTCTTTTTAAGCTGTTCCTTAAAACACTACTGCCTAGGAAATCTATTGTAGGCAGAAGCAGTCAAGGGTAGCCTAGGGTTAGGGTTAGGCTTAGTGTTAGGCATAGGGTACGGCTTAGGGTTCGGGTTCGGGGCGGGCTTCGGGTACGGCGTAGGGTATGGGTTAGGGTTAGGGTTAGGGTTAGTGTTAGGGTTAGGGCTCGGTTTAGGTTACGGTTTAGGATTAGGGTACGTGTTAGGTTTAGGGTAGGGGTTAAGGTTAGGGTAAGCGTTAGGGTTAGGGTAGTTATTAAACCTATCCCACTCTCTAGATACCCCTTAGCACCTAAAGAATATTATTTGGGGGTCCAGCCATGGAGAAGAGTTTAGACACTAGGATAAGATAAGGAACACACACATTATAAAGAAATCACATTAGGATTCTCTTTTTAAGCTGTTCCTTAAAACACTAGTGCTTAGGAAATCTATTGGAGGCAGAAGCAGTCAAGGGTAGCCTAGCGTTAGGGTTAGGCTTAGGGTTAGGGTTAGGGTACGGCTTAGGGTACGGGTGCGGGTAGGGGTTCGGGCACGGCGTAGGGTATGTGTTAGGGTTAGGGTTAGGGTTAGTGTTAGGGTTAGGGCTCGGTTTAGGGTACGGTTTAGGATTAGGGTACGTGTTAGGGTTAGGGTAGGGGTTAGGGTTAGGGTACGTGTTAGGGTTAAGATAGTTATTAAACCTATCCCACTCTCTAGATACCCCTTAGCATGTAAAGGAATATTATTTGGAGTTCCAGGCATGGAGAAGAGTTTAGACACTAGGATAAGATAAGGAACACACCCATTATAAAGAAATCACATTAGGATTCTCTTTTTAAGCTGTTCCTTAACACACTAGTGCTTAGGAAATCTATTGGAGGCAGAAGCAGTCAAGGGTAGCCTAGGGTTAGGGTTAGGCTTAGGGTTAGGCTTAGGGTACGGCTTAGGGTACGGGTTCGGGGAGGGGTTCGGGTACGGCGTAGGGTATGGGTTAGGGTTAGGGTTTGGGTTAGTGTTAGGGTTAGGGCTCGGTTTAGGGTACTGTTTAGGATTAGGGTACGTGTTAGAGTTAGGGTAGGGGTTAGGGTTAGGGTATGCGTTAGGGTTAGGGTAGGGGTTATGGTTAGGGTACGTGTTAGGGTTAGGGTAGTTATTAAACCTATCCCACTCTCTAGATACCCCTTAGCACATAAAGAATATTATTTGGGGGTCCAGCCATGGAGAAGTGTTTAGACACTAGGATAAGATAAGGAACACACCCATTATAAAGAAATCACATTAGGATTCTCTTTTTAAGCTGTTGCTTAAAACACTAGTGCTTAGTAAATCTATTGGAGGTAGAAGCAGTCAAGGGTAGCCTAGGGTTAGGGTTAGGCTTAGGGTTAGGGTTAGGGTACGGCTTAGGGTACGGCTTAGGGTACGGGATCGGGGAGGGCTTCGTGTACGGCGTAGGGTATCGGTTAGGGTTAGTGTTAGTGTTAGTGTTAGGGTTAGGGCTCAGTTTAGGTTACGGGTTAGGATTTGGGTACGTGTTAGGGTTAGGGTAGTGGTTAGGGTTAGTGTACGTGTTAGGGTTAGGGTAGTGATTAAACCTATCCCACTCTCTAGACACCCCTTAGCACGTAAAGGAATATTATTTGGGGGTCCAGCCCTGGAGAAGAGTTTAGACACTAGGATAAGATAAGGAACACACCCATTATAAAGAAATCACATTAGGATTCCCTTTTTAAGCTCTTCCTTAAAACACTAGTGCTTAGGAAATCTATTCGAGGCAGAAGCCGTCAAGGGGAGCCTAGGGTTAGGTTTAGGCTTAGGGTTAGGATTAGGGTACGGCTTAGGGTACGGGTTCGAGGAGGGCTTCGGGTACGGCGTAGGGTATGGTTTAGGGTTAGGGTTAGGGTTAGTGTTAGGGATAGGGCTCGGTTTAAGGTATTGGTTAGGATTAGGGTACGTGTTAGGGTTAGCGTAGGGGTTAGGGTTAGGATACACGTTAGCGTTAGGGTAGTTATTAAACCTATCCCACTCTCTAGATACCCTTAGCAAGTAAAGGAATATTATTTGGAGGTCCAGCCATGGAGAAGTGTTTAGACACTAGGATAAGATAAGGAACACACCCATTATTAAGAAATCACAGTAGGATTCTCTTTTTAAGCTTTTCCTTAAAACACTAGTGCTTAGCAAATCTATTGGAGGCAGAAGCAGTCAAGGGCAGCCTAGGGTTAGGGTTAGGCTTAGGGTTAGGGTTAGCGTACGGCTTAGGGTACGGGTTCGGGGAGGGCTTCGGGTACGGCGTAGGGTATGGGTTAGGGTTTGGGTTAGGGTTAGTGTTAGGTTTAGGGCTCGGTTTAGGGTATGGGTTAGCATTAGGGTACGTGTTAGGGTTACAGTAGTGATTAAACCTATCCCACTCTCTAGATACCCCTTAGCACGTAAAGGAATATTATTTGGGGGTCCAGCCATGGAGAAGTGTTTAGATACTAGGATAAGATAAGGAACACTCCCATTATAAAGAAATCACATTAGGATTCTCTTTTTAAGCTGTTCCTTAAAACACTAGTGCTTAGGAAACCTATTGGAGGCAGAAGCAGTCAAGGGTAGCGTAGGGTTAGTGTTAGGGTAAGGGTTAGGCTTAGGGTACGGCTTAGGGTACGGGTTCGGGGAGGGGTTCGGGTACGGCGTAGGGTATGGGTTAGGGTTAGGATTAGGGTTAGTGTTAGGGATATGCCTCGGTTTAGTGTATGGGTTAGGATTAGGGTACGTGTTAGGGTTAGGGTAGGGGTTAGGGTTAGGGTACGCGTTAGGGTTAGGGTAGGGGTTAGGGTTAGGGTACGTGTTAGGGTTAGGGTAGTTATTAAACCTATCATGCTCTATAGATACACATTAGTACATAAAGGAATATTATTTGGGGGTCCCGCCATGGAGAAGAGTTTAGACACTAGGATAAGATAAGGAACACACCCTTTATAAAGAAATCACATTAGGATTCCCTTTTTAAGCTGTTCCTTAAAACACTAGTGCTTAGGAAATCTATTGGAGGCAGAAGCAGTCAAGGGTAGCCTAGGGTTAGTGTTAGGCTTCCGGTTAGGCTTAGGGTACTGCTTAGGGTACGGGTTCGGGAAGGTCTTCGGGTACGGCGTAGGTTATGGGTTAGGGTTAGGGTTAGGTTTAGTGTTAGGGTTAGGGCTCGGTTTAGGGTACGGTTTAGGATTAGGGTACGTGTTAGTGTTAGGATAGGGGTTAGGGTTAGGGTACGTGTTAGGGTTAGGGTAGTTATTAAACCTATCCCATTCTCTAGATACCCCTTAGCACGTAAAGAATATTATTTGCGGGTCCAGCCATGGAGAAGAGTTTAGACACTAGGATAAGATAAGGAACACACCCATTACAAATAAATCACTTTAGGATTCTCTTTTTATGCTGTTCCTTAAAACACTAGTGCTTAGGATATCTATTGGAGGCAGAAGCAGTCAAGGGTAGTCTAGGGTTAGGGTTAGGCTTAGGGTTAGGCTTAGGGTACGGCTTAGTGTACGGGTTCGGGGAGGGCTTCAGATATGGCGTAGGGTATGGGTTAGGGTTAGGGTTAGGGTTAGTGTTAGGGTTAGGGCTCGGTTTAGGGTATTGGTTAGGATTAGGATACGTGTTAGGGTTAGGGTAGGGGTTAGGGTTAGGGTACGCGTTAGGGTTAGGATACGCGTTAGGGTTAGGGTAGTTATTAAACCTATCCCACTCTCTAGATACCCCTTAGCACGTAAAGGAATATTATTTGGGGGTCCAGCCATGGAGAAGAGTTTAGACACTAGGATAAGATAAGGAACACACACATTATAAAGAAATCACATTAGGATTCTCTTTTTAAGCTGTTCCTTAAAACACTAGTGCTTAGGAAATCTATTGGAGGCAGAAGCAGTCAAGGGTAGCCTAGGGTTAGGGATAGGCTTAGGGTTAGGGTTAGGGTACGGCTTAGTGTACAGGTTCCGGGAGGGCTTCGTGTATGGCGTAGGGTATGGGTTAGGGTTAGGGTTAGGGTTAGTGTTAGGGTTAGGGCTTTGTTTACGGTACGGTTTAGGATTAGGGTACGTGTTAGGGTTAGGGTAGGGGTTAAGGTTAGGGTAAGCGTTAGGGTTAGGGTAGTTATTAAACCTATCCCACTCTATAGATACCCCTTATCACATAAAGAATATTATTTGGGGGTCCAGCCATGGAGAAGAGTTTAGACACTAGGATAAGATAAGGAACACACCCATTATAAAGAAATCACATTAGGATTCTCTTTTTAAGCTGTTCCTTAAAACACTAGTGCTTAGGAAATCTATTGGAGGCAGAAGCAGTCAAGGGTAGCCTAGGGTTAGGGTTAGGCTTAGGGATAGGGTTAGGGTACGACATAGGGTACGGGATCGGGGAGGGCTTCGGTTACGGCGTAGGTTATGGGTTAGGGTTAGTGTTAATGTTAGTGTTAGGGTTAGGGCTCGGTTTAGCTTACGGGTTAGGATTACGGTACGTGTTAGGGTTAGGGTCGTGGTTAGGGTTAGTGTACGTGTTAGAGTTAGGGTAGTGATTAAACCTATCCCACTCTCTAGATACCCCTTAGCACGTAAAGGAATATTATTTGGAGGTCCAGCCATGGAGAAGAGTTTAGACACTAGGATAAGATAAGGAACACACCCATTATAAAGAAATCACATTAGGATTCTCTTTTTAAGCTGTTCCTTAAAACACTAGTGCTTAGGAAATCTATTGGAGGCAGAAGCAGTCAAGGGTAGCCTAGGGTTAGGGTTAGGCTTAGGGTTAGGGTTAGCGTACGGGTTAGGGTACGGGTTCGGAGAGGGCTTCGGGTACGGCGTAGGGTATGGGTTAGGGTTAGGGTTAGGGTTAGTGTTAGGGTTAGGGTTCGGTTTAGGGTACGGGTTAGGATTAGGGTAGGTGTTCGTGTTAGGATAGTGGTTAGGGTTAATGTACGTGTTAGGGTTAGGGTAGTGATTAAACCTATCCCACTCTCTAGATACCCCTTAGCACGTAAAGGAATATTATTTGGGGGTCCAGCCATGGAGAAGAGTTTAGACACTAGGATAAGATAAGGAACACACCCATTATAAAGGAATCACATTAGGATTCTCTTTTTAAGCTGTTCCTTAAAACACTAGTGCTTAGGAAATCTATTGGAGGCAGAAGCAGTCAAGGGTAGCCTAGGGTTAGTGTTAGGCTTAGGGTTAGGCTTAGGGTACGGCTTAGGGTACGGGTTCGGGGAGGGGTTCGGGTACGGCGTAGGGTATGGGTTAGGGTTAGAATTAGGGTTAGTGTTAGGGATAGGCCTCGGTTTAGCGTACGGGTTAGGATTAGGGTACGCGTTAGGGTTAGGGTAGGGGTTAGGGTTAGGGTACGTGTTAGGGTTAGGGTAGTTATTAAACCTATCATACTCTCTAGATACACATTAGCACGTAAAGGAATATTATTTGGGGGTCCAGCCATGGAGAAGAGTTTAGACACTAGGATAAGATAAGGAACACACCCTTTATAAAGAAATCACATTAGGATTCTCTTTTTAAGCTGTTCCTTAAAACACTAGTGCTTAGGAAATCTATTGGAGGCAGAAGCAGTCAAGGGTAGCCTAGGGTTAGGGTTAGGCTTAGGGTTAGGGTTAGCGTACGGGTTAGGGTACGGGTTCGGAGAGGGCTTCGGGTACGGCGTAGGGTATGGGTTAGGGTTAGGGTTAGGGTTAGTGTTAGGGTTAGGGTTCGGTTTAGGGTACGGGTTAGGATTAGGGTAGGTGTTCGTGTTAGGATAGTGGTTAGGGTTAATGTACGTGTTAGGGTTAGGGTAGTGATTAAACCTATCCCACTCTCTAGATACCCCTTAGCACGTAAAGGAATATTATTTGGGGGTCCAGCCATGGAGAAGAGTTTAGATACTAGGATAAGATAAGGAAAACACCCAATATAAAGAAATCACATTAGAATTCTCTTTTTAAGCTGTTCCTTAAAACACTAGTGCTTAGGAAACCTATTGGAGGCAGAAGCAGTCAAGGGTAGTCTAGGGTTAGGGTTAGGCTTAGGGTTAGGCTTAGGGTACGGCTTAGGGTACGGGTTCGGGGAGGGCTTCAGATATGGCGTAGGATATGGGTTAGGGTTAGGGTTAGGGTTAGTGTTAAGGTTAGGGCTCGGTTTAGCGTACGGGTTAGGATTAGGGTACGTGTTAGGGTTAGGGTAGTTATTAAACCTATCCCACTCTCTAGATATCCCTTAGCACGTAAAGGAATATTATTTGGGGGTCCAGCCATGGAGAAGAGTTTAGACACTAGGATAAGATAAGGAACACACCCTTTATAAAGAAATCACATTAGGATTCTCTTTTTAAGCTGTTCCTTAAAACACTACTGCCTAGGAAATCTATTGTAGGCAGAAGCAGTCAAGGGTAGCCTAGGGTTAGGGTTAGGCTTAGTGTTAGGCATAGGGTACGGCTTAGGGTTCGGGTTCGGGGCGGGCTTCGGGTACGGCGTAGGGTATGGGTTAGGGTTAGGGTTAGGGTTAGTGTTAGGGTTAGGGCTCGGTTTAGGTTACGGTTTAGGATTAGGGTACGTGTTAGGTTTAGGGTAGGGGTTAAGGTTAGGGTAAGCGTTAGGGTTAGGGTAGTTATTAAACCTATCCCACTCTCTAGATACCCCTTAGCACCTAAAGAATATTATTTGGGGGTCCAGCCATGGAGAAGAGTTTAGACACTAGGATAAGATAAGGAACACACACATTATAAAGAAATCACATTAGGATTCTCTTTTTAAGCTGTTCCTTAAAACACTAGTGCTTAGGAAATCTATTGGAGGCAGAAGCAGTCAAGGGTAGCCTAGCGTTAGGGTTAGGCTTAGGGTTAGGGTTAGGGTACGGCTTAGGGTACGGGTGCGGGTAGGGGTTCGGGCACGGCGTAGGGTATGTGTTAGGGTTAGGGTTAGGGTTAGTGTTAGGGTTAGGGCTCGGTTTAGGGTACGGTTTAGGATTAGGGTACGTGTTAGGGTTAGGGTAGGGGTTAGGGTTAGGGTACGTGTTAGGGTTAAGATAGTTATTAAACCTATCCCACTCTCTAGATACCCCTTAGCATGTAAAGGAATATTATTTGGAGTTCCAGGCATGGAGAAGAGTTTAGACACTAGGATAAGATAAGGAACACACCCATTATAAAGAAATCACATTAGGATTCTCTTTTTAAGCTGTTCCTTAACACACTAGTGCTTAGGAAATCTATTGGAGGCAGAAGCAGTCAAGGGTAGCCTAGGGTTAGGGTTAGGCTTAGGGTTAGGCTTAGGGTACGGCTTAGGGTACGGGTTCGGGGAGGGGTTCGGGTACGGCGTAGGGTATGGGTTAGGGTTAGGGTTTGGGTTAGTGTTAGGGTTAGGGCTCGGTTTAGGGTACTGTTTAGGATTAGGGTACGTGTTAGAGTTAGGGTAGGGGTTAGGGTTAGGGTATGCGTTAGGGTTAGGGTAGGGGTTATGGTTAGGGTACGTGTTAGGGTTAGGGTAGTTATTAAACCTATCCCACTCTCTAGATACCCCTTAGCACATAAAGAATATTATTTGGGGGTCCAGCCATGGAGAAGTGTTTAGACACTAGGATAAGATAAGGAACACACCCATTATAAAGAAATCACATTAGGATTCTCTTTTTAAGCTGTTGCTTAAAACACTAGTGCTTAGTAAATCTATTGGAGGTAGAAGCAGTCAAGGGTAGCCTAGGGTTAGGGTTAGGCTTAGGGTTAGGGTTAGGGTACGGCTTAGGGTACGGCTTAGGGTACGGGATCGGGGAGGGCTTCGTGTACGGCGTAGGGTATCGGTTAGGGTTAGTGTTAGTGTTAGTGTTAGGGTTAGGGCTCAGTTTAGGTTACGGGTTAGGATTTGGGTACGTGTTAGGGTTAGGGTAGTGGTTAGGGTTAGTGTACGTGTTAGGGTTAGGGTAGTGATTAAACCTATCCCACTCTCTAGACACCCCTTAGCACGTAAAGGAATATTATTTGGGGGTCCAGCCCTGGAGAAGAGTTTAGACACTAGGATAAGATAAGGAACACACCCATTATAAAGAAATCACATTAGGATTCCCTTTTTAAGCTCTTCCTTAAAACACTAGTGCTTAGGAAATCTATTCGAGGCAGAAGCCGTCAAGGGGAGCCTAGGGTTAGGTTTAGGCTTAGGGTTAGGATTAGGGTACGGCTTAGGGTACGGGTTCGAGGAGGGCTTCGGGTACGGCGTAGGGTATGGTTTAGGGTTAGGGTTAGGGTTAGTGTTAGGGATAGGGCTCGGTTTAAGGTATTGGTTAGGATTAGGGTACGTGTTAGGGTTAGCGTAGGGGTTAGGGTTAGGATACACGTTAGCGTTAGGGTAGTTATTAAACCTATCCCACTCTCTAGATACCCTTAGCAAGTAAAGGAATATTATTTGGAGGTCCAGCCATGGAGAAGTGTTTAGACACTAGGATAAGATAAGGAACACACCCATTATTAAGAAATCACAGTAGGATTCTCTTTTTAAGCTTTTCCTTAAAACACTAGTGCTTAGCAAATCTATTGGAGGCAGAAGCAGTCAAGGGCAGCCTAGGGTTAGGGTTAGGCTTAGGGTTAGGGTTAGCGTACGGCTTAGGGTACGGGTTCGGGGAGGGCTTCGGGTACGGCGTAGGGTATGGGTTAGGGTTTGGGTTAGGGTTAGTGTTAGGTTTAGGGCTCGGTTTAGGGTATGGGTTAGCATTAGGGTACGTGTTAGGGTTACAGTAGTGATTAAACCTATCCCACTCTCTAGATACCCCTTAGCACGTAAAGGAATATTATTTGGGGGTCCAGCCATGGAGAAGTGTTTAGATACTAGGATAAGATAAGGAACACTCCCATTATAAAGAAATCACATTAGGATTCTCTTTTTAAGCTGTTCCTTAAAACACTAGTGCTTAGGAAACCTATTGGAGGCAGAAGCAGTCAAGGGTAGCGTAGGGTTAGTGTTAGGGTAAGGGTTAGGCTTAGGGTACGGCTTAGGGTACGGGTTCGGGGAGGGGTTCGGGTACGGCGTAGGGTATGGGTTAGGGTTAGGATTAGGGTTAGTGTTAGGGATATGCCTCGGTTTAGTGTATGGGTTAGGATTAGGGTACGTGTTAGGGTTAGGGTAGGGGTTAGGGTTAGGGTACGCGTTAGGGTTAGGGTAGGGGTTAGGGTTAGGGTACGTGTTAGGGTTAGGGTAGTTATTAAACCTATCATGCTCTATAGATACACATTAGTACATAAAGGAATATTATTTGGGGGTCCCGCCATGGAGAAGAGTTTAGACACTAGGATAAGATAAGGAACACACCCTTTATAAAGAAATCACATTAGGATTCCCTTTTTAAGCTGTTCCTTAAAACACTAGTGCTTAGGAAATCTATTGGAGGCAGAAGCAGTCAAGGGTAGCCTAGGGTTAGTGTTAGGCTTCCGGTTAGGCTTAGGGTACTGCTTAGGGTACGGGTTCGGGAAGGTCTTCGGGTACGGCGTAGGTTATGGGTTAGGGTTAGGGTTAGGTTTAGTGTTAGGGTTAGGGCTCGGTTTAGGGTACGGTTTAGGATTAGGGTACGTGTTAGTGTTAGGATAGGGGTTAGGGTTAGGGTACGTGTTAGGGTTAGGGTAGTTATTAAACCTATCCCATTCTCTAGATACCCCTTAGCACGTAAAGAATATTATTTGCGGGTCCAGCCATGGAGAAGAGTTTAGACACTAGGATAAGATAAGGAACACACCCATTACAAATAAATCACTTTAGGATTCTCTTTTTATGCTGTTCCTTAAAACACTAGTGCTTAGGATATCTATTGGAGGCAGAAGCAGTCAAGGGTAGTCTAGGGTTAGGGTTAGGCTTAGGGTTAGGCTTAGGGTACGGCTTAGTGTACGGGTTCGGGGAGGGCTTCAGATATGGCGTAGGGTATGGGTTAGGGTTAGGGTTAGGGTTAGTGTTAGGGTTAGGGCTCGGTTTAGGGTATTGGTTAGGATTAGGATACGTGTTAGGGTTAGGGTAGGGGTTAGGGTTAGGGTACGCGTTAGGGTTAGGATACGCGTTAGGGTTAGGGTAGTTATTAAACCTATCCCACTCTCTAGATACCCCTTAGCACGTAAAGGAATATTATTTGGGGGTCCAGCCATGGAGAAGAGTTTAGACACTAGGATAAGATAAGGAACACACACATTATAAAGAAATCACATTAGGATTCTCTTTTTAAGCTGTTCCTTAAAACACTAGTGCTTAGGAAATCTATTGGAGGCAGAAGCAGTCAAGGGTAGCCTAGGGTTAGGGATAGGCTTAGGGTTAGGGTTAGGGTACGGCTTAGTGTACAGGTTCCGGGAGGGCTTCGTGTATGGCGTAGGGTATGGGTTAGGGTTAGGGTTAGGGTTAGTGTTAGGGTTAGGGCTTTGTTTACGGTACGGTTTAGGATTAGGGTACGTGTTAGGGTTAGGGTAGGGGTTAAGGTTAGGGTAAGCGTTAGGGTTAGGGTAGTTATTAAACCTATCCCACTCTATAGATACCCCTTATCACATAAAGAATATTATTTGGGGGTCCAGCCATGGAGAAGAGTTTAGACACTAGGATAAGATAAGGAACACACCCATTATAAAGAAATCACATTAGGATTCTCTTTTTAAGCTGTTCCTTAAAACACTAGTGCTTAGGAAATCTATTGGAGGCAGAAGCAGTCAAGGGTAGCCTAGGGTTAGGGTTAGGCTTAGGGATAGGGTTAGGGTACGACATAGGGTACGGGATCGGGGAGGGCTTCGGTTACGGCGTAGGTTATGGGTTAGGGTTAGTGTTAATGTTAGTGTTAGGGTTAGGGCTCGGTTTAGCTTACGGGTTAGGATTACGGTACGTGTTAGGGTTAGGGTCGTGGTTAGGGTTAGTGTACGTGTTAGAGTTAGGGTAGTGATTAAACCTATCCCACTCTCTAGATACCCCTTAGCACGTAAAGGAATATTATTTGGAGGTCCAGCCATGGAGAAGAGTTTAGACACTAGGATAAGATAAGGAACACACCCATTATAAAGAAATCACATTAGGATTCTCTTTTTAAGCTGTTCCTTAAAACACTAGTGCTTAGGAAATCTATTGGAGGCAGAAGCAGTCAAGGGTAGCCTAGGGTTAGGGTTAGGCTTAGGGTTAGGGTTAGCGTACGGGTTAGGGTACGGGTTCGGAGAGGGCTTCGGGTACGGCGTAGGGTATGGGTTAGGGTTAGGGTTAGGGTTAGTGTTAGGGTTAGGGTTCGGTTTAGGGTACGGGTTAGGATTAGGGTAGGTGTTCGTGTTAGGATAGTGGTTAGGGTTAATGTACGTGTTAGGGTTAGGGTAGTGATTAAACCTATCCCACTCTCTAGATACCCCTTAGCACGTAAAGGAATATTATTTGGGGGTCCAGCCATGGAGAAGAGTTTAGACACTAGGATAAGATAAGGAACACACCCATTATAAAGGAATCACATTAGGATTCTCTTTTTAAGCTGTTCCTTAAAACACTAGTGCTTAGGAAATCTATTGGAGGCAGAAGCAGTCAAGGGTAGCCTAGGGTTAGTGTTAGGCTTAGGGTTAGGCTTAGGGTACGGCTTAGGGTACGGGTTCGGGGAGGGGTTCGGGTACGGCGTAGGGTATGGGTTAGGGTTAGAATTAGGGTTAGTGTTAGGGATAGGCCTCGGTTTAGCGTACGGGTTAGGATTAGGGTACGCGTTAGGGTTAGGGTAGGGGTTAGGGTTAGGGTACGTGTTAGGGTTAGGGTAGTTATTAAACCTATCATACTCTCTAGATACACATTAGCACGTAAAGGAATATTATTTGGGGGTCCAGCCATGGAGAAGAGTTTAGACACTAGGATAAGATAAGGAACACACCCTTTATAAAGAAATCACATTAGGATTCTCTTTTTAAGCTGTTCCTTAAAACACTAGTGCTTAGGAAATCTATTGGAGGCAGAAGCAGTCAAGGGTAGCCTAGGGTTAGTGTTAGGCTTAGGGTTAGGCTTAGGGTACTGCTTAGGGTACGGGTTCGGGGAGGGCTTCGGGTATGGCGTAGGGTATGGGTTAGGGTTAGGGTTAGGGTTACTGTTAGGGTTAGGGATCGGTTTAGGGTACGGTCTAGGATTAGGGTACGTGTTAGGGTTAGGATAGGGGTTAGGGTTAGGGTACGTGTTAGGGTTAGGGTAGTTATTAAACCTATCCCATTCTCTAGATACCCCTTAGAACGTAAAGAATATTATTTGCGGGTCCAGCCATGGAGAAGAGTTTAGACACTAGGATAAGATAAGGAACAGACCCATTATAAAGAAATCACATTAGGATTCTCTTTTTATGCTGTTCCTTAAAACACTAGTGCTTAGGAAATCTATTGGAGGCAGAAGAATTCAAGGGTAGTCTAGGGTTAGGGTTAGGCTTAGGGTTAGGCTTAGGGTACGGCTTAGGGTACGGGTTCGGGGAGGGCTTCAGATATGGCGTAGGATATGGGTTAGGGTTAGGGTTAGGGTTAGTGTTAAGGTTAGGGCTCGGTTTAGGGTATTGGTTAGGATTAGGGTAAGTGTTAGGGTTAGGGTAGGGTTTAGGGTTAGGGTACGAGTTAGGGTTAGGGTAGTTATTAAACCTATCCCACTCTCTAGATACCCCTTAGCACGTAAAGGAATATTATTTGGAGGTCCAGGCATGGAGAAGAATTTAGACACTAGGATAAGATAAGGAACACACACATTATAAAGAAATCACATTAGGATTCTCTTTTTAAACTGTTCCTTAAAACACTAGTGCTTAGGAAATCTATTGGAGGCAGAAGCAGTCAAGGGTAGCCTAGGGTTAGGGTTAGGCTTAGGGTTAGGGTTAGGGTACGGCTTAGGGTACAGGTTCCGGGAGGGCTTCGGGTATGGCGTAGGGTATGGTTTAGGGTTAGGGTTAGGGTTAGTGTTAGGGTTAGGGCTTTGTTTACGGTACGGTTTAGGATTAGGGTACGTGTTAGGGTTAGGGTAGGGGTTAGGGTTAGGGTACGTGTTAGGTTTAGGGTAGTTATTAAAGCTATCCCACTCTCTAGATACCCCATAGCACATAAAGAATATTATTTGGCGGTTAGGGTTAGGGTTAGGGTTACTGTTAGGGTTAGGGATCGGTTTAGGGTACGGTCTAGGATTAGGGTACGTGTTAGGGTTAGGATAGGGGTTAGGGTTAGGTTACGTGTTAGGGTTAGGGTAGTTATTAAACCTATCCCATTCTCTAGATACCCCTTAGCACGTAAAGAATATTATTTGCGGGTCCAGCCATGGAGAAGAGTTTAGACACTAGGATAAGATAAGGAACACACCCATTATAAAGAAATCACATTAGGATTCTCTTTTTATGCTGTTCCTTAAAACACTGGTGCTTAGGATACCTATTGGACGCAGAAGTAGTCAAGGGTAGTCTAGGGTTAGGGTTAGGCTTGGGGTTAGGCTTAGGGTACGGCTTAGTGTACGGGTTCGGGGAGGGCTTCAGATATTGCGTAGGGTATGGGTTAGGGTTAGGGTTATGGTTAGTGTTAGGGTTAGGGCTCGGTTTAGGGTATTGGTTAGGATTAGGGTACGTGTTAGGGTTAGGGTAGGGGTTAGGGTTAGTGTACGCGTTAGGGTTAGGGTAGTTATTAAACCTATCCCTCTCTCTAGATACCCCTTAGCACGTAAAGGAATATTATTTGGGGGTCCAGCCATGGAGAAGAGTTTAGACACTAAGATAATATAAGGAACACAGACATTATAAAGAAATCACATTAGGATTCTCTTTTTAAGCTGTTCCTTAAAACACTAGTGCTTAGGAAATCTATTGGAGGCAGAAGCATTCAAGGGTAGCCTAGGGTTAGGGTTAGGCTTAGGGTTAGGCTTAGGGTACGGCTTAGGGTACGGGTTCGGGAGGGGTTCGGGTACGGCGTAAGGTATGGGTTAGGCTTAGGGTTTGGGTTAGTGTTAGGGTTAGGGCTCGGTTTAGGGTACGGGTTAGGATTAGGGTATGTGTTAGGGTTAGGGTAGGGGTTAGGTTTAGGGTACGCGTTAGGGTTAGGGTAGGGGTTAGGGTTATGGTACGTGTTAGGGTTAGGGTAGCTATTAAACCTATCATACTCTCTAGATACACATTAGCACGTAAAGGAATATTATTTGGGGGTCCACCCATGGAGAAGAGTTTAGACACTAAGATAATATAAGGAACACACACATTATAAAGAAATCACATTAGGATTCTCTTTTTAAGCTGTTCCTTAAAACACTAGTGCTTACGAAATCTACTGGAGGCAGAAGCAGTCAAGGGTAGCCTAGGGTTAGGGTTAGGCTTAGGGTACGGCTTTGGCTACGGGTTCGGGGAGGGCTTCGGGTACGGCGTAGGGTATGGGTTAGGGTTAGGTTTAGGGTTAGTGTTAGGGTTAGGGCTTTGTTTATGGTACGGTTTAGGATTAGGGTACGTGTTAGGGTTAGGGTAGGGGTTAGGGTTAGGGTACGTGTTAGTTTTAGCGTAGTTATTAAACCTATCCCACTCTCTAGATACCCCTTAGCACATAAAGAATATTATTTGGGGGTCCAGCCATGGAGAAGAGTTTAGACACTAGGATAAGATAAGGAACACACCCATTATAAAGAAATCACATTAGGATTCTCTTTTTAAGCTGTTTCTTAAAACACTAGTGCTTAGGAAATCTATTGGAGGCAGAAGCAGTCAAGGGTAGCCTATGGTTAGGGTTAGGCTTAGGGTTAGGTTTAGGCTTAGGGTTAGGGTTAGCGTACGGCTTAGGGTACGGGTTCGGGGAGGGCTTCGGGTACGGCCTAGGGTATGGGTTAGGGTTAGGGTTAGGGTTAGTGTTAGGGTTAGGGCTCGGATTAGGGTACGGTTTATGATTAGGGTACGTGTTAGGGTTAGGATAGTGGTTAGGGATAATGTACGTGTTAGGGTTACAGTAGTGATTAAACCTATCCGACTCTCTAGATACCCCTTAGCACGTAAAGGAATATTATTTGGGGGTCCAGCCATGGAGAAGTGTTTAGATACTAGGATAAGATAAGGAACACACCCATTATAAAGAAATCACATTAGGATTCTCTTTTTAACTGTTCCTTAAAACACTAGTGCTTAGGAAACCTATTGGAGGCAGAAGCAGTCAAGGGTAGCCTAGGGTTAGTGTTAGGCTTAGGGTTAGGCTTAGGGTACGGCTTAGGGTACGGGTTCGGGGAGGGGTTCGGGTACGGCGTAGGGTATGGGTTAGGGTTAGGATTAGGGTTAGTGTTAGGGATAGGCCTCAGTTTAGCGTACGGGTTAGGATTAGGGTACGGGTTAGGGTTAGGGTACGCGTTAGGGTTAGGGTTCGTGTTAGGTTTAGGGTAGTTATTAAACCTATCCCACTCTCTAGATACCCCTTAGCACGTAAAGGAATATTATTTGGGGGTCCAGCCATGGAGAAGTGTTGAGATACTAGGATAAGATAAGGAACACACCCATTATAAAGAAATCACATTAGGATTCTCTTTTTAAGCTGTTCCTTAAAACACTAGTGCTTAGGAAATGTATTGGAGGCAGAAGCAGTCAAGGGTAGCCTAGGGTTAGGGTTAGTCTTAGGGTTAGACTTAGGGTACGGCTTAGGGTACGGGTTCGGGGAGGGGTTCGGGTACGGCGTAAGGTATGGGTTAGGGTTAGGGTTTGGGTTAGTGTTAGGGTTAGGGCTCGGTTTAGGGTACGGGTTAGGATTAGGGTATGTGTTAGGGTTAGGGTAGGGGTAAGGGTTAGGGTACGCGTTAGGGTTAGGGTACGTGTTAGGGTTAGGGTAGTTATTAAAACTATCCCACTCTCTAGATACCCCTTAGCACGTAAAGGAATATTATTTGGAGGTCCAGCCATGGAGAAGAGTTTAGACACTTGGATAAGATAAGGAACACACCCATTATAAAGAAATCACATTAGGATTCTCTTTTTAAGCTGTTTGTTAAAACACTAGTGCTTAGGAATTCTATTGGAGGCAGAAGCAGTCAAGGGTAGCCTAGGGTTAGGGTTAGGGTTAGGGTACGGGTTCGGTGAGGGCTTCGGGTATGGCGTAGGGTATGGGTTAGGGTTAGGGTTAGGTTTAGGGTTAGGGTTAGCGTTAGGGTTAGGCTGAGGCTTAGGGTTAGGGTTATGGTACGGCTTAGGGTACGGGTTCGGGGAGGGCTTCGGGTACGTCGTAGGGTATGGGTTAGGGTTAGGGTTAGGTTTAGTGTTAGGGTTAGGGCTCGGTTTAGGGTATTGTTTAGGATTAGGGTACGTGTTAGGGTTAGGGAAGGGGTTAGGGTTATGGTACGCGTTATGGTTAGGGTAGTTATTAAACCTACCCCACTCTCTAGATACCCCTTAGCACGTAAAGGAATATTATTTGCAGGTCCAGCCATGGAGAAGAGTTTAGACACTAGGATAAGATAAGGAACACACACATTATAAAGAAATCACATTAGGATTCTCTTTTTAAGCTGTTCCTTAAAACACTAGTGCTTAGGAAATCTATTGGAGGCAGAAGCAGTCAAGGGTAACCTAGGGTTAGGGTTAGGCTTAGGGTTAGGTTTAGGGTACGGCTTAGGGTACGGGTTCGGGGACGGCTTCGGGTATGGCGTTGGGTATGGGTTAGGGTTAGGGTTAGGGTTAGTGTTAGGGTTAGGGCTCCGTTTAGGGTACGTGTTTGGTTTAGGGTACGTGTTAGGGTTCGGGTTGTGGTTAGGTTTAGTGTACTTGTTAGATTAGGGTAGTGATTAAACCTATCCCACTCTCTAGATAACCCTTAGCACGTAAAGGAATATTATTTGGAGGTCCAGCAATGGAGAAGAGTTTAGACACTTGGATAAGATAAGGAACACACCCATTATAAAGAAATCACATTAGGATTCTCTTTTTAAGCTGTTCCTTAAAACACTAGTGCTTAGGAATTCTATTGGAGGCAGAAGCAGTCAAGGGTAGCCTAGGGTTAGGGTTCGGCTTATGGTTAGGGTTAGGGTACGGCTTAGGGTACGGGTTCGCGGAGGGGTTCGGGTACGGCGTAGGGTATGGGTTAGGCTTAGGGTTAGGGTTAGTGTTAGGGTTAGGTCTCGGTTTAGGGTACGTGTTAGGGTTAGGGTATTGGTTAGGGCTAGGGTACGCGTTAGAGTTAAGGTAGTTATTAAACCTATCCCACTCTCTAGATACACCTTAGCACGTAAAGGAATATTATTTGGGGGTCCAGCAATGGAAAAGAGTTTAGACACTAGGATAAGATAAGGAACACACCCATTATAAAGAAATCACATTAGGATTCTCTTTTTAAGTTGTTCCTTAAAACACTAGTGCTTAGGAAATCTATTGGAGGCAGAAGCAGTCAAGGGTAGCCTAGGGTTAGGGTTAGGCTTAGGGTACGGCTTAGGGTACGGCTTAGGGTACGGGTTCGGGGAGGGCTTCGGGTACGGCGTAAGGTATGGGTTAGGGTTAGGGTTACTGTTAGGGTTAGGGCTCGGTTTAGGGTATTGGTTAGGATTAGGGTACGTGTTAGGGTTAGGGTAGGGGTTAGGGTAATGGTACGCGTTAGGGTTAGGGTAGTTATTAAACCTTTCCCAGTCTCTAGATACCCCTTAGCACGTAAAGGAATATTATTTGGAGGTCCAGCCATGGAGAAGACTTTAGACACTAGGATAAGATAAGGAACACAACCATTATAAAGAAATCACATTAGGATTCTCTTTTTAAACTGTTCCTTAAAACACTAGTGCTTAGGAAATCTATTGTAGGCAGAAGCAGTCAAGGGTAGCCTAGGGTTAGGGTTAGGCTTAGGGTTAGGGTTAGGGTACGGCTTAGGGTACGGGTTCGGGGAGGGCTTCGGGTACTGCATAGGGTATGGGTTAGGGTTAGGGTTAGGGTTAGTGTTAGGGTTAGGGCTCGGTTTAGGGTATGGGTTAGGATTAGGGTATGTGTTAGGGTTAGGGTAGTGGTTAGGGTTAGTGTACGTGTTAGGGTTAAGGTAGTGATTAAACCTATCCCACTCTCTAGATACCCCTTAGCACGTAAAGGAATATTATTTGTGGGTCCAGCCATGGAGAAGAGTTTAGACACTAGGATAAGATAAGGAACACACCCATTATAAAGAAATCACATTAGGATTCTCTTTTTAAGCTGTTCCTTAAAACACTAGTGCTTAGGAAATCTATTGGAGGCAGAAGGAATCAAGGGTAGCCTAGGGTTACGGTTAGGCTTAGTGTACGGCTTAGGGTACGGGTTCGGAGAGGGGTTCGGGTACGGCGTAGGGTATGGGTTAGGGTTAGGGTTAGGGTTAGTGTTAGGGTTAGGGCTCGGTTTAGGGTACGGGTTAGGATTAGGGTACGTGTTAGTGTTAGGGTAGGGGTTAGGGTTAGGGTACGCGTTAGAGTTAGTGTAGTTATTAAACTTATCCCACTCTCTAGATACACCTTAGCACGTAAAGGAATATTATTTGGGGGTCCACCCATGGAGAAGAGTTTAGACACTAAGATAATATAAGGAACACACACATTATAAAGAAATCACATTAGGATTCTCTTTTTAAGCTGTTCCTTAAAACACTAGTGCTTACGAAATCTACTGGAGGCAGAAGCAGTCAAGGGTAGCCTAGGGTTAGGGTTAGGCTTAGGGTACGGCTTAGGGTACGGGTTCGGGGAGGGCTTCGGGTACGGCGTAGGGTATGGGTTAGGGTTAGGTTTAGGGTTAGTGTTAGGGTTAGGGCTCGGTTTAGGGTAATTTTTAGGATTAGGGTACGTGTTAGGGTTAGGGTAGGGGTTAGGGTTAGGGTACGCATTAGGGTTAGGGTAGTTATTAAACCTATCCCACTGTCTAGATACCCCTTAGCACGTAAAGGAATATTATTTGGGGGTCCAGCCATGGAGAAGAGTTTAGACACTAGGATAAGATAAGGAACACTCCCATTATAAAGAAATCACTTTAGGATTCTCTTTTTAAGCTGTTCCTTAAAACACTAGTGCTTAGGAAATCTATTGGAGGCAGAAGCAGTCAAGGGTAGCCTAGGGTTAGGGTTAGGCTTAGGGTTAGGCTTAGGGTACGGCTTAGGGTATGGGTTCGGGGAAGCCTTCGGGTACTGTGTAGAGTATGGGTTAGGGTTAGGGTTAGGGTTAGTGTTAGTGATAGGGCTCGGTTTAGTGTACGGATTAGGATTAGGGTACGTGTTAGGGTCTGCGTTTGCTCCCCCAGCCTCACCAAACCTCTCAGCCCGAAGACTGTCCACCCTTATTTCTCATCCAGTTGTGTGTCTAGATATGGTCAATCCAGGTTGCATAACAGCCCCCGAACTAATTTTTTAAGAATTTCTTTCTTTCACTGTCTCTGTTTCACGGGTTTTTAAAAGTAATTTATTTTTATAATGGGGTTTAGCTGCTTTTCACTGCTGTGTTTATGCCGCTTTACACCCACTTGACTCACTTCCATAGATATATCAATACATAGGTTTTAAGATTCTTACTAGTCAGATATATTCTTTTGCGGTGAATAGGGTGTGTTGAGTCCAGTTCTGTGAGCAAGGAGTAGGTCTTGTATATAACATATTGGGTTTATGGAACGTTATCTGAGCTATTTTGAAATCCTTGTTTTATGCATCACCCCACCTCACCTTTCCCGTTAAGCAACCATAGTGTGTTTTCTAATTGTGTGAGTCTGTTCTGTTTTGTAATTCCGTTCAAGTGTAGCGCTTTTTACATTCTCTCTGTTAGTGATATCTTATGATAAGTGTCTTTTTCTGTGTGACTTATTTCACTTAGAATCGTCGTACCTAAATCCACTCATCATGCTGCTACTAGCCTTATGATATTGATTTCACGCCCGAGTGATATTACATTTTACATATGGACCAGAACTTCTTTATCCATTTTTATCTTTCCTGGGATATTTATGGTGGAATTTAGTGGAGGTTTTTGTCAATAGAGCAGCCCTAAAGTTTGGGGTGCCTGTGTCTTGCTGAATTTTAGTTTTCCCAATTTATACCCCCATGAGTGGATGTGCCCCTTTCTCTCTAGCTGTGTTTTTTAGATGTTTTAGGAAACACCATACCCTTCTCCAGAGTCGTCATTGGCAATTTACATCCCACCCATCAGTGTAACAAGGCTCCCTTTCCTCCCTGTCCTCTCCTGCATTTCTTGTTTTACACTTTTTTAGGAAGGCCATTTTGACCGAACGGAAGTCAGACTTCTTTGTAGTGCTGAATTGCATTTCCGGCTTGCTTGGTTTGCCAAAAAGGGCCTATGGGTTTTTTCCTGAATTCATTCAGAAAAAAACGCATATGCTCTTTTTGTCCAAGTGCATCATTGTCGACGTTTTGCTGCTTTTCATGTGCTTTAGGGGCGATCCGAATCTAACTCCTGAAATCTGTTTCCTGCAATTCTGCCTTGATTTCAAATCCTCTTCGTTGCCTTCCCTCAATATATTTGTGGACGAGAGTTATCATTTATAACTCTGCAGGTTTGTGAATTGCAGTGCCCCTGAGCTCCATTTTTCAACTCGCTTTTTTGGGAGCTTTCCGCAGAACCGCTGGTTTGCTTCTGGCCCTACTCTGGTTCCCGGTGGCAGGCTAAGCCTTTGCTTAATTCTTCTTCCTGACTGGAAAGTAGAGTGACATGTGCCTCTCCGAACATCTAGGGCTTGGCTCTCCTTGTTTCTCCTCCTTCCCCTTCTTCCTTTGGACAAATTCCAATTTCTGTGCAACTGGATGTTGAAGGTGCTGACATCCTCAAGTGGGGAGATTTTAAGGAAAAAGGCTGGAGGCGTGAACCCAACAAACAGGAAATTAGGAGTTTTGGTGCCTTTTCCAAAATCTTCCTGATCCAACCGTGTTGCATCTTCTGGGTGTCACAGGCATGTTTTAGCTGTAGGAAAGGTCCCGTGTATGTAAGGAGAGCACAAGGGATTTTTCCAAATCAGTGTCTTCCCGAAATCCAATCTGGGGAATTTTTAAGCTACTGGTACATGTGTGTTCATTAAGGGACTTGGGCCGTAGGCAGAGTCCGAACTTTAGATGATTGAAGTCTTCAGGTTCAAAAACGCTCACCATTGGCCTCCTTTATTTTCCATTTTTTCTGTAGTTGATAGATGATGTCGATATAGATATCTTTTGTTTTTCAGATTATTTCCCCTTAGGGGTCATTACAAAATATTGAGTATAGTTCCCTGTGCTATACAGTAGTTCCTTGTTGATGATATATTTTATACATAGCAGTGCGTATATGTTAATCTGAAACTGTTAATTTATCCCTCCTCCCACCTTTCCCCTTTGGTAATAAAAAATATAAGATTTTATACTTCTCAGAAATCTAGGAGCTGAAAGAGAGGTATCATTTTCAATGGAAAATCATTCAAAACAAGGTTGAAACTTCAACCAAGATTATTAGATGTACATCCTTGGAAAGAAATCACTGCATTTCTCTACTGATGACCTGACAAATAAGACAAAACCCTCCACTGAACTTGCTTATAATAAAGTGATGGAAATATCAAATGGAAGTGTTAGAAACATCTTATTTTACACGAGCCTTATACACTGCTCTATGTTAATTACAGTTTGGCTCACCCATCTGTTCATTGAAGTTACAATGTTCTCAAATTCTGTTACTGATCCTGCAGAGTGGGCCCCAACAAGGGTCTCCCTGCCCAGTGTCATTGGAACCAACAGATCGAGACTGACTTTGGTTCAGAAGCAAAGGAAAACTTTATATTTTGATCAGAGAATGGAGAGGTGAGAGTGTGTGCTCCCCTGCGGGTTGTGGGCCGGGCTGCTGTGTAGGGATCCTGTCAGCATCAGCGGGAGGGAGGGGGCGGAGCTCTCGAGGGCCGGGTTGGCTGGAGCTCAGGCTCTATGTCGCAGAGTCTGCACAGGGCCCCACGAGCTGAGGTGTCGGCCCAGCCATTTTGCACTAGGAAATCGGGTCTGAAGTGTCGGGTGTGGGACCTCTGCCTGTGGAAACCTAGGAGCAAGTGAAATTAGACAAAGCACAAAGGAAAAAATGGTTAGACTTTATTTTATTGCCCAGATTCTATTTTTATCTCCCAGGAATTTTTAATGGGCTTTGCCAGTGACAAAGCCCTCCTCTGCCTTTTGTCCCATTCCTCATTCTTGGGGCGCTGAGGGTGCAGACACGTCTTCTGTAAATGCTTCATGCTGAGTTGGGTGTCCTCATACCCGGGGGGAGGGGCAGGACTTCTCCCCAGCAGCCTCCAGGTGAGGTTGATTGTCCGCAGGCCTCCTCCCTCACTGCTCGTCTGCCTGAGCACCAGCATTGGAAGTTTTATAGATTCTAATGACCTTTAAGGGTCCAAGAAAGAGATGTGCAGAGACGCTGGGGGGGGTGGGCGGTTTTACCCTGCTCCACATTGGTTCGGCCCCCTTAGACTGACGGTTTCTGCCAGCCTAGATGCTCTGACCAGTAGTCTGCACTTTCTTCAGTTAGGCCACTGAATTAACGTACAAACAGCACCAGGTGTCAGAGCCCTGCTTGCTCAACTCCCAGACAGTCCAGGGCCGGTGGTGATCCAGGACCATGACGGCCACTCAGTCAACGGCCTTTTGAAGTAGCCAGGAGTACAGCCGGTCTCACTGGCCGCCGTCTCCACAGTGTCTGTAGGCTTTTCTATGGTAGCAGCGTTATTTATGGTTCCCCTGCCAAGTTTATTAGCTCCGCTCTGGGTGCAGTAAGTCCTGTAAGCAATAGTCTGCTCTTTTGGGGCACACTCTTGTTGTTTTCTGAGAGAAGCTCCAGGTCAAGTGATGGTCACACGAGTCGTCATGGGGGCCCATTGCCCCAGGTTGTCTCTCTGGAGGTTGGTGTTGGAGGGCCTCCTCACTCGAGGTCATTGTGCCCACGGAGCAATCCCTGCAACTTCAGGGCATGGTGGGTGGTTAGGATCACCAAGTGGCGTCCTTTTCCCTTAGGAGGGAGCTGGCCTTGCGGGCTGCTGATTTCCAGGTTTTTAGATACCCCCAGTATCCTGGTTGGATGGGGTGGCTGGCCAATGCCTGGAGGGCATTCTTGCATTGTTCCATTTCAAGTGGTCCCAGTTTTTGCACTAATACTCCAAGGGCGATTCGCCTTGGACCAGGAATGTAAAGGTCAAAGGGTTTAGCTAACTTAGGGAGGTCCAGGGCCAGGGTCTGAATTGACTGCTCTTTCCAATCTTGAAAGGCCACTTCTGGATTCTATTCAAAAGGATCATCATCTTTTCCTTTCAGTGTTTCATATAGAGGCCCAGCTATTAGACTGTAGTTAGGGATCCAGATGCAGCAAACCCCGGTCTCCCCAGGAACCCCTAAGCTGTCTTCTAGTTTCAGGAAGGCTGAGGCTGCAAATGGCTTCTTCCCTTTCCTGGGGTGGGCTTCTCCGACCTTCTGTGTGAATGAAGCCCAGGAAGGCCACCTTAGTTTGTGATATTTGAGCCTTTTCCTTGGACACCTTCTATCTTTTATTGGCTAGGTAGTTCAGAGGCCTCCTTAGTCGGGCTGGTGATCAGAATGTCATCTGCATATTGAAGGAGGGTTCCCTTCTCCAGAGGTAGATCTTTTAGGTCTTTAGCTAACGTTTCCCCAAAGATGGTGTGGGAATTTTTGAACCCCTGGGGCAGGACGGCCCAGCAGTATTGTTTTTGTTGTATGTTGAGTCCTGCCACTCACAGCCAAAATTTCTTGTGACTCTGGGACTAATGGAATACAGAAGAAGGCATCATTAAAGTCTAATACAGAATGCCATGTCCTGGTGGATGGTAGAATGACCAGCAGGGTGTAGGAATTAGGAACTACTAGATGTATATCCTCTGTGGCTTCACTGACTGTCCTGGCGTCCTCTACCAGGTCCCCAGCAGCCCACGGGGCTCTTGTGGTCAGGCCCCTCCCAGGATATGGAGCTCACCTGGGCAGGTCCCCAGCAGCCCATGGGGCTCTGGTGCTTAGGCCGCTCCCAGGATATGGAGCTCACCTGGGCAGGTACCCAGTAGCCCATGGGGCCCTCATGGTCAGGCCCCTTCCAGGATATGGAGCTCACCTGGGCAGGTACGCAGCAGCCCACGGGGCTCTCGTTGGCAGGCCCCTCCCTGGATATGGAGCTCCCGTGGACAGGTACCCCGGCAGGGCTGGGCACACAGGATCCGTGCACATAGCCCTCATTGCAGAGCACCCCCAGCACACCTGTCACTCAGAGCTGACACAGAGCACCTCAGAGCAGAGCTTGAACTAACAAACAGCAGCTCCAACAGGTCTGTGACCCTAGGCTTCACTCTGTGCAGCCTCCCTCTGCCTGGTCTTCCAGGGGCTTCCACTGCAGCCGGGGCACCAGGCCTCTGTCTCCACCCACCACCCCTCCTCTCCCTGACTCCTGAGTTCCTCTCATTAGCAGAGGTTCTTCTTGAAGTTGTCTCCCACTCATGGACCAGATAAAATGATTAGAAAACAAGGCAGGGCTGCCGCCCCTTATCTATCCTGACTCTCGGGACCCTACACCTGTTCCTTGGATCTGGCTGGTGCAGCAAGACCCATTTTCTGCAACTCTGAGCCCCTGAGGGGCGAGGATTGGCTGACCTGGGCAGCCTGACCCGGCCGGCCAGCCCTTCCCAGGTGTGCCTGGGTTGAGGTCAATATAAACACCCCTCCAGGCAGCAAAAGCCTCTGCAGCTGTGCCTGACGCCATATTCTCTGCCCCGTCAGCAGTCTCGGGGTTGGGCTGGTGGGAGGGAGTAGGGCCCACGGCTCTATGAGTGGCCCGGTGTGACTGGGGCTCTGCTGGACTTTCTGCAGGAGTTGCCGGGCTGCCACCTGCTAAAGAAGAGGATGTGTCACCCATACTTACTGCTGGAATTTCTCCCCGGGCAGAGGTGAGGAAGGACAAAAGCAGTGGGGGCCGGGACAGGAGGGGTACCTCAGGCAGGGAAATGGAAAGCTTCCAAACGAGCGCCCGGGGCCTGGACCATCCTGGCTGGCCTGCAGGCACCAAGTCGGCCTGCGTGCTGTCGCTGGTGTGACTCCAAGCCCCTTCCTCTAGTTTTTAAAGTCTTTGCACACATTGAGGTGTTTTACCTGGGAAGGGTGGGAAAAGTTCAGCAGCAGCTGGCCTGGGGCTCAGCTCACGTTTACTCAGAGACGCCTCCTCACGGTCCCCCAGCTTTGCAATGAGGACGCTCCTCGTGTGGGGGCTGCTGGCTGCATGGGAGATGATTCCCACCTGTGACCAACTTCAGAATTGTTTACCACTGGAGCAAGTGCCCTGATAGTGTTTTCCTCTGTATGACCAGTGGGTTCTGTTTTTTTTTTTTTTTCTTTTTTGGTTCAAGGTAAGTTTTATTCCTCTTTTTGTATTTATGGATATAAGCATGGAAATAATTCATTCATATAAATACGTCTATGGGAAGGACAGAACTTTTTTTTCTGCTTTATTTTTTTAAGTATTATTTATTTTTTAATTTTTGAATTTATTTTATTCATTTTTTTATACAGCAGGCTCTTATTGGTTACCTATTTTATACATATAAGTGTATATATGTCAATCCCAGGCTCGCAATTCATCCCACCACCACCACCCTGCCACTTTCCCCCCTTGGTGTCCATACATTTGTTCTCTACATCTGTGTCTCTATTTCTGCCTTGCAAACCGGTTCATCTTTACCATTTTTCTAGGTTCCACATGTATGTGTTAATATACGATATTTGTTTTTCTCTTTCTGACTTACTTCACTCTGTATGCCAGTCTCTAGATCTATCCACGTCTCTACAAATGACCCAATTTCATTCCTTTTTATGGCTGAGTAATATTCCATTTTATATATGTAGCACATCTTTTCTGTTCGTCTGTCTATGGGCATTTAGGTTGCTTCCATGACCTGGCTATTGTAAATAGTGCTGCAATGAATATTGTGGTGAATATGTCTTTTTGAATTATGGATTTCTCTGGGTATATGGCCAGTAGTGGGATTGCTGGGTCATATGGTAATTCTATTTTTAGTATTTTAAGGAACCTCCATGCTGTTCTCCATAGTGACTGTATCAATTTACATTCCCACAAATAGTGTAAGAGGGTTCCCTTTTCTCCACACCCTCTCCAGCATTTGTTGCTTGTAGATTTTCTGATGATGCCCATTGTAACTCGTGTGAGGTGATACCTCATTGTAGTTTTGGTTTATATTTCTCTAATAATTAGTGATGTTGAGCAGCTTTTCATGTGCTTCTTGGTCATCTGTATGTCTTCTTGGGACAAATGTCTATTTACGTCATCTGCCCATTTTTGGATTGGGTTGTTTGTTTTTTTACTGTTGAGCTGCATGAGCTGTTTATATACATTGGAGATTACTCCTTTTTCCATTGATTCGTTTGCAAATATTTTCTCCCATTGTGAGGGTTGTCATTTCGTCTTGTTTGTAGTTTCCTTTGCTTTGCAAAAGCTTTTAGGTTTCATTTGCTCCCATATGTTTATTTTTTTTTAATTCCATTACTCTAGGAGGTGGATCAAAAAAGATCTTGCTGTGATTTATGTCAAAGAGTATTCTTCCTATGTTTTCCTCTAAGAGTTTTATAGTGTCCGGTCTTACATTTCGGTCTCTAATCCATTTTGAGTTTATTTTTTGTGTATGGTGTTAGGGAGTGTTCTAATTTCATTCTTTTACATGTAGCTGTCCATTTTTCCCAGCACCACTTATTGAAGAGACTTTCTTTTCTCCTTTTTATACCCTTGCCTCCTTTGTCATAGATTAGTGGGCCATAGGTGTGTAGGTTTATCTCTGGGCTTTTTTTTTTCTTTTACATCTTTATTGGAGTATAATTGCTTTACAATTGTGTGTTAGTTTCTGCTGTATAAAAAAGTGAATCAGCTGTGCGTATACATATAACACCATATCCCCTCCCTCTTGCACCTCCCTCTCACTCCCTTATCCCACCCTTTTAGGTGGTCACAAAGCAAAGAGCTGATCTCCCTGTGCTATGTGGTTGCTTCCCAGTAGCTATCAATTTTACATTTGGTAGTGTATATATGTCCATACCACTCTCACTTTGTCCCAGCTTACCCTTCCCTCTCCCCATGTCCTCAAGTCCTTTCTCTACGTCTGTGTCCTTAATCCTTTCCTGCCCCTAGGTTCTTCATAAACTTTTTTTTTAAGATTCCATATATATGTGTTAGCATACGGTATTTGTTTTTCTCTTTCTGACTTACTTCACTCTGTAGGACAGACTCTAGATCCATCCACCTCACTAAAAATAACTCAATTTCGTTTCTTTTTATGGCTGAATAATGTTCCATTGTATATATATGTGCCACATCTTCTTTATCCATTTATCTGTTGATGGACACTTAGGTTGCTTCCATGTCCTGGCTATTGTAAATAGAGCTAGAGTGAACATTGTGGTACATAACTCTTTTTGAATTATGGTTTTCTCAGGGTAAATATCCAGGAGTGGGTTTGCTGGGTTGTATGGTAGTTCTATTTTTAGTTTTTAAGGAACCCCCATACCGTTCTCCCTAGTGGCTATATCAATTTACATTCCCACCAACAGTGCAAGAGGGTTCCCTTTTCTCCAATAAATGCCTCTCCAGCATTTATTGTTGGTAGATTTTTTGATGATGGCCATTCTGACTGGTGTGAGGTGATACCTCACTGTAGTTTTGATTTGCATTTTTCTAATGATTAGTGATGTTCAGCATCCTTTCATGTGTTTGTTGGCAACCTGTATATCTTCTTTGGAGAAATGTCTATTTAGGTCTTCTGCCCATTTTTGGATTGGGTTGTTTGGTTTTGTTATATTGAGCTACATGAGCTGCTTTTTGGAGATTAATCCTTTGCCATTTGCTTCATTTGAAAATATTTTCTCCCATTCTGATGGTTGTCTTTTCATCTTGCTTATGTTTTCCTTTGCTGTGCAAAATTATTTATGTTTCATTCGGTCCCATTTTTTTATTTTTGTTTTTATTTCCATTTCTCTAGGAGGTGGGTCAAAAAGGATCTTGCTGTGATTTATGTCATAGACTGTTCTGCTTATGTTTTCCTCTAAGAGTTTTGTAGTGGCTGGTCTTATATTTAGGTCTCTAATCCATTTTGAGTTTATTTTTGTGTATGGTGTTAGGGAGTGTACTAATTTCATTCTTTTACATGTAACTGTCCAGTTTTCCCAGCACCACTTGCTGAAGACACTGTCTTTTCTCCATTGTATACCCTTGCCTCCTTTGTCATTAGTGAACCATAGGTACGTGGGTTTATCTCTGTGCTTTCTATCCTGTTCTATTGACCTATATTTCTGTTTTTGTGTCAGTACCATATTATCTTGATTACTCTAGCTTTGTAATATAGTCTGAAGTCTGGAAGTCTGATTCCTCCAGCTCTTTTTTTCCCCCCTCAAGACTGCTTTGGCTATCCAGGTTCTTTTGTGTCTCCCTACAAATTTTAAGATTTTTTTTTTCTTGTTCTGTAGAAAATGCCAAAGGTATTTTGATCGGGATTGCATTGAATCTGTAGATTGCTTTGGGTAGTATAGTCATTTTCACAATATTGATTCTTCTAATCCGAGAACATGGTATATGTCTCCATCTGTTATATCATCTTTGATTTCTTTCTTCAGTGTCTTTTAGTTTTCTGAGTACAGGTCTTTTACTTCCTTAGGTAGGTTTATTCCTAGGTATTTTATTCTTATTGTTGCAGTGGTAATGAGATTGTTTCCTTAATTTCTCTTTCTGATCTTTCATTGTTAGTGTAGAGGAATGCAAGCAATTTCTGTGCATTAATTTTGTATCCTCCAACTTTACCAAATTCATTGATTAGCTCCAGTGGTTTTCTGGTGGCATCTTTAGGATTCTCTATCTATGATATCATGTCATCTGCAAACAGTGACAATTTTACTTCTTCTTTTCCTTTTTGTATTCCTTTTATTTCTTTTTCTTCTCTGATTGCCATGGCTAGGACTTCCAAAACTATGTTGAATAGCAGTGGTGAGAGTGGACATCCTCGTCTTGTTCCTGATCTTAGAGGAAACGCTTTCAGTTTTTCACCATTGAGAATGCTGTTTGCTGTGGGTTTGTCATATATGGCCTTTATTATGTTGAGGTAGTTTCCCTCTATGCCCACACTCTGCAGAGTTTTTATCGTAAATGAGTGTTGAATTTTCTCAAAATCTTTTCCTTCATCTTTTGAGATGATCATATGGTTTTATTCTACAATTTGTTAATATGGTGTATCACATTGATTTGTGTATATTGAAGAATCCTTGCATCCCTGGGATAAACCCCACTTGATCATGGTGTATGATCCTTTTAATGTGTTGTTCGATTCTGTTTGCTAGTATTTTGTTGAGGATTTTTACATCTATATTCATCAGTGATATTGGTCTATAATTTTCTTTCCTTGTAGTATCTCTGTCTGATTTTGGTATCAGGGTGATGGTGGTCTCATAGAATGAGTTTGGGAGTGTTCCTTCCCCTGCAATTGTTTTGAAGAATTTGAGAAGGTTGGGTGTTAGCTCTTCTCTAAATGTTTGATAGAATTCACCTGTGATGCCATCTGGTTCTGAACTTTTGTTTGTTGGAAGATTTTTAATCACAGTTTCAATTTCATTGCTTGCGATAGGTTTGTTCATATTTTCTATTTCTTCCTGGTTCAGTCTTAGAAGGTTATCCCTTTCTAAGAATTTGTCCATTTCTTCCAGATTGTCCATTTTATTGGCCTAGAGTTGCTTGTAGTAGTCTCTTAGGATGCTTTGTATTCCTGTGGTGTCTGTTGTAACTTCTGCTTTTTCACTTCTAATTTTGTTGATTTGCGTCTTCTCCCTCTTTTTCTTAAGTCTGGCTAAAGGTTGATCATTTTTGCTTATCTTCTCAAAGAACCAGCTTTTAGTTTTATTGATCTTTGCTTTCGTTTTCTTTGTTTCTATTTCCTTTATTTCTGCTCTGATGTCTATGATTTCTTTCCTTCTACTAACTTTGGGTTTTGTTCTTCTTTCTCTAGTTCCTCTAGGTGTAAGGTTCGATTGTTTATTTGAGATTTTTCTTGTTTCTTGAGGTAGGCTTGTATTGCTATAAACTTCCCTCTTAGAACTCCTTTTGCTGCATCCCATAGGTTTTGGATCATCGTGTTTTTGTTGTCGTTTGTCTCTAGGTAGTTTTTGATTTCCTCTTTGATTTCTTCAGTGATCTCTTGGTTATTTAGTAACGTATTGTTTAGCCTCCATGTGTTTGTGTTTTTTACTTTTTTTCCGTGTAATTGATTTCTAATCTCATAGCATTGTGGTCGGAACAGCTGCTTGATATGATTTCAGTTTTCTTAAATTTACTGAGGCTTTATCTGTGACCCAAGATGTGATCTATCCTGGAGAATGTTCCGTGTGCAGTTGAGAAGAACGTGTAATCTGCTCTTTTTGGATGGAATGTCCTATAAATATCAATTAACTCTATCTGGTCTATTGTGTCATTTAAAGCTTGTGTTTCCTTATTAATTTTCTGTCTGGCTGATCTCCACTGGTGTAAGTGAGCTGTTAAAGTCCCCCGCTATTATTGTGTTACTGTCGATTTCCTCTTTTATAGCTGTTAGCAGTTGCCTTATACATTGAGGTGCTCCTATTTTGGGTACATATATATTTATAATTGTTATATCTTCTTCTTGGATTGATCCCCTGACCATTATGTAGTGTCTTTCCTTGTCTCTTGTAACATTCTTTATTTTAAAGTCTATTTTATCTGATATGAGTATTGCTACTCCAGCTTTCTTTTGATTTTCATTTGCATAGAGTATATTTTTCCATCGCCTCACTTTGAGTCTGTATGTGTCCCTAGGTCTGAAATGGATCTCTTGTAGACAGCATATATATGGGTCTTGTTTTTGTATCCATTCAGCGAGCCTGTGTCTTTTGGTTGGAACATTTAGTGCATTCACGTTTAAGGTAATTATCGATATGTATGTTCCTACTACTATTTTCTTAATTGTTATGGGTTTGTCTTGGTGGGTCCTTTTCTTCTCTTGTGTTTCCCACTTAGAGAAGTTCCTTTAGCATTTGGTGTAGAGCTGGTTTCATGGTGCTGAATTCTCTTAGCTTTTGCTTGTCTGTAAGGCTTTTGATTTCTCCATCAAATCTGAATGAGCTCTTTGCAGGGTGGAGTACTCTTGGTTGTAGGTTCTTCCCTTTCATCACTTTAAATTTATCATGCCACTTCCTTCTGCCTTGTAGATTTTCTGCTGAGAAATCAGTTGTTATCCTTATGGGAGTTCCCTTGTATGTTATTGGTCATTTTTCCCTTGCTGCTTTCAATCATTTTTCTTTGTCGTTAATTTTTGTCAATTTGATTACTATGTGTCTTGTCATTTTTCTCCTTTGGTTTATCCTGCCTGGGACACTCTGTGCTTCTGGACTTGGGTGGCTATTTCTTTTCCCATGCTAGGGAAGTTTTTGACCATAATCTCTTCAAATATATTCTCGGGTCCTTTCTCTCTCTCTTCTCCTTCTGGGACCCCTATAATGCGAATGTTGTTGCGTTTAATGTTGTCCCAGAGGACTCTTGGGGTGTCTTCGTTTATTTTCATTCTTTTTCTTTATTCTGTTCCATGGCAGTGATTTCCACCTCTCTGTCTTCCAGGTCACTTATCCGTTCTTCTGCCACAGTTATTCTGCTACTGATTCCTTCTAGTGTATTTTTCATTTCAGTTATTACATTGTTCACCTCTGTTTGTTTGTTCTTTAATTCTTCTAGGTCCTTGTTAAACATTTCTTGCATCTTCACGATCTTTGCCTCCTTTTTTTTTCCAAGGTCGTGGCTCAACTTCACTATCATTATTCTGAATTCTTTTTCTGGAAGGTTCCCTATCTCCACCTCATTTCGTTTTTTTTCTGGGCTTTTATCTTGTTCCTTGATCTGGTATAAAGTCCTCTGCCTTTTCATTTTGTCTATCTTTCTGTGAATGTGGTTTTCCTTCCACAGGCTGCAGAATTGTAGTTCTTCTTGCTTCTGCTGTCTGCTCTCCAGTGGATGAGTCTATCTTAGAGGCTAGTGCAAGCTTCCTGATGGGAGGGACTGGTGGTGGGTAGAGCTGGGTGTTGCTTTGGTGGGCAGAGCTTTAATCCGCTTGTCTACGGATTAAATAAAACTTTAATAAAAAGTTTAATCCGCTTGTCTGCTGATGCATGGGGCTGGGTTCCCTCCCTGTTGGTTGTTTGGCCTGAGGTGACCCAGCCCTGGAGCCTACCTTGCTCTTGGTGGGGCTAATGGCGGACTCTGGGAGGGCACACACCAAGGAGTATTTCCCAGAACTTCTGCTGCCAGTGTCGTTGTCCTCACGGTGAGCCACAGCCACAGCCACCACCTGCCTCTGCAGGAGACCCTCTAAAAGTAGCAGGTAGTTCTGGTCATTCTCCTACAGGGTCACTGCTCCTTCCCCTGGGTCCTGATGTGCACACTACTTTGTGTGTGCCCTCCAAGAGTGGAGTATCTGAGTGGAGTTGAGACTCTGAGACTCTGTGTGGACTCGCACAGATTCTGGGTCCTGTGAAGCTTCGATGTTTTCTGATTCTAGAAATCCTGTAGGAGACGGTCCACAGCAGGTGATGCTAATGTTGTCAGTAGAGGTGTTGAAGCCAAAGATCTGCAGTTCCAACTAGAGGTGCCGATGTACATACAGGACAAAATCATCTCGTGTGAATGTAGTTCAGGCATGTTTAAGATGAATGCAGTCATGTTAATGCCTACCATATTCTATCTTGAGCCTCTCTTCAGGGACCCCCTCCTCAGTTCCTGAGGCTCCTGTAAGTCATGTACAGGGGACTGGAGAGTGGGCTCTGTCCAGTCTGAGCCCTGAGTTACCCTGTGTGTATCTTAGGATACTTTGTATTTCTGTGGTGTCTGTTGTAACATCATCTCTTTCATTTCAGATTTATTTGGGCCCTCTCTTTTTAAAAAAACATATGACTGTTTTCTTTTATTCTTTACAGAAGTTTAATAAGTGTTTGATCTACTATCCTTACCCTATGTATACTTTTTGCAGTGAGATTTTTACTTTTCTTTGTTTCCTTGTTACTATCAATAATTAGTGAGACTTCTTTTAAGCTACCTTCAACATTGCTTATAAAGCTGCTTTATTAGTGATGACAGAGCCTTAATGGAAGTCATGTTCTGGTTGTAAATTAGAATGCAATGTGCCAGCAAATAGCCCCTTAAGTTTATGTCTCATTACTTCTTGTTCTTTTTTTAATTTAATTTTTATTTTTTGTCAGAGCAAATTTAATTAAAATGTTTTGTTTCTTCTAGGTGTGCAAGATGTGGTTCTTTTAAACATATACATATATCTATTCTTCTTTGGATCATTTTCCCATGTAGGTTATGACACGATGTTGAGTAGTCTTGTCTTGGTATTACGTAGGTCTTTGGTGATTACATATTTCACATGTGTTTCTATATCTATCTTAACCCCAATATCCTAATGTATCCAATCCTCACACCTTTCCATTTGGTGAACCATAAGTTTGTTTAATGAATCTGTGATTGCATTTCTCTGTGGAAATATCTTCATTGGTATCAATTTTTAGCTAAGACCTATAAGTGATATTATAGGATATGTGTCTTTTGCTTTCTGACTTAGTACAATTTGCCTGATTACCTCAAGAATCATACATGGTGCTGCAAATGGCATTGTTTCATTTTTTTCCCTGGCTAATATTCCATCTGTACGTGTACCAGTTCTTCTTTGGCCACGCACCTCTTGATGGACTTTCTGGTTGCCTCCATGTCTTGGCTATTGCAATACTGCTGCAATGCACATTTGCTTGCCTGTGTCTTTCCAGTTCTATCTTCTTATGTTATAGGCCAAGGAGTGGGCTTGCTGTATCATATGGTAGCTCAGTGTGTATGTTTTAAAGGCACCCCCATTCAGTTCTCATTAGTGGCTCTTTCCAGGATACGTCCCACTTAAAATTGAGGGTATGCATTTCTCCAAAACACCTTCAATATTTATTATTTGTAGTTTTATTGCTGATGGTTATTCTAACAGGTGTGAGCTGATACCTATCTGTGGTTGAATTTGCATGTGTCCCATAATCTGTTGAAATTGAGCTTTAAAGCATGCCCTTTTTATTTATCAAACTGTGATTACAGCTTAGTTCTTCAAAGTGTTTTCTTAAAGTAAGTGTCACATTTTGAAAATTTTTGGCCATTAAATCCCTCAAGACATTATGAGGGCACGTTTCATTTACAGCCCTGAAGTACTTGTTCATATGAAGTGACCATTAGCACAGGTTTTAAAGCTGCTTGTGCAGGTAACGGCCAGAGGGTGGCAGCCTTTCTATGTTCCCAATCTGGTAAATACGGAAAGAGACCTTCAGCCCCAAGAGTGTCCAGCTTTATTTCTCATCCAGCTGTGGGTCTAGATATGGTCACACCAGGTTGCATCACAGCCCTGGAAAGAATTATGTAAAAATTTCTCCCTCTATCATTATCTTTGTTTTTTGGGATTTTAAAGAAATTTATTTTTATAATGGGGTTTACCTGATTTTCACTGCTGTGTTTATGCCCCTTTACACCCATTGATTAACTTACAGAGAGAAATCAATACATAGGTTTTAAGATTTTTACTAGTCAGATATACACTTGTTCGTTGAATAGGGGGTGTTGCGTCCACTTCACGGAGCAAGGAGTAGGTCTTGTCTATTACATATTGGGTTTATGGATCGGTATCTGAGCTAACATGAAACCCTTGTTTTATGCATCACCCCACCTCACCTTTCCCGTTAAGCAGCCATAGTGTGTTTTCTAAATGTGTGACTCTATTTTGTTTTGTAATTCAGTTCAATTGTAGCGGTTTTTACATTCCCTCTATAAGTGATATCTTATGATAAGTGTCTTTTTCTGTGTGACCTATTTCACTTAGAATCGTCAAACCTAAATCCACTCATCATGGTGCTAATAGCATTATGACATTGATTTCATGGCTGAGTGATATTTCATTGTACATAAGGACCACAACATCGTTATCCATTTTCCTATTTCCTGGGATATTTAAGGTGTAATGAAGAGGAGATTCTTGTCAAAAGAGCAGCCATAAACTTTGGTGTGCTTGTGTCTTGCTGATTTTTAGTTTTCCCAATTTATACGCCCATGAGTGGAAGTGCCCTATGCTCTCTAAACTGTGTTTTTTAGATGTTTCAGGACACACCGTACACTTCTCCAGAGTGGCTGTTGGCAATTTACATCCCACCATCAGCGTACCAAGGCTCCCATTTCTCCATAGCCTGTGCTGCATTTCTGGTTTTGACACTTTTTTCAGCATGGCCCTTTTGATCGATGGGAAGCGAGACTTCTTTGTAGCGCTGATTTGCCTTTCCAGGTTGCTTGGTTGGCCAAAAAGGGCCTATGCGTTTTTTCCTGAATATATTCAGGAAAAAACGCATACGTCCTTTTTGGCCAAGGGCATCATTGTCAACGTTTTGCCGCTTTTCATGTGCTTTAAAGGCGATTCGAATCTACCTCCTTAAGTCTGTTTCTGCAATTCTGCCTTGCTTTCAAATCCTCTTCGTAGCCTTCCCTCAATATATTTGTGGACGAGAGTTATCATTGATAACTCTGCAGGTTTGTGAATTGCAGTGCCCCTGATCTCCATTTCTCTACTCGCTTTTTTGGGAGTTGGCCGCAAAAGCAAAGGATTTCTTCAGGCCCTATTCTACTTCCAGGAAGCAGGCTGAGTCTGTGATTAATTCTTTTTCCTGATGGGAAAATAGAGCGACCTGTGCCTGTCCCAAAACCTAGAGCTTGTCTCTTATTGGTTCCCCCTCTTTCCGTTCATCCTCAGGACAAATTGCAACCTGTACCAAACAGGAGGTTAAAGGTGCTGATTCTCCAAGTACGGAGATTGCTAGTATAGCGGCTGGACTGGTGAACCCGAGCACAAGGAGATGAGAAATGAGGTGCGTTTTAGAAACCTTTCCCGATCACACAGTGTACCGTCGTGTGGGTTTCTCATGCGTGTTTTCAATGTAGGAAGATGCCCTTGAACCTGGAGATTTGGGACCCATGCGATGGGTAGCACGCAGTATTACTTTAAAGGGTCTGCGTTTGCTCACCCAACCTCACCAAACCTCTCAGCCCCAAGAGTGTCCACCCTTATGTCTCATCCAGCTGTGGGTCTAGATATGGTCAATCCAGGTTGCATCACAGCCCCTGAACTAATTTTGTAAGAATTTCTTTCTCTATAACTGTCTTTGTTTCATGGGTTTTTAAGTTCTTTTTATAATGGGGTTTAGCTGCTTTTCACTGCTGTGTTTATGCCGCTTTACACCCACATGACACACTAACAGAGTGATATCAAAACATATTTTTTAAGATTATTACTAGTCAGATATATTCTTGGGCGGTGAATAGGGCGTGTTGAGTCCAGTTCTCTGAGCAAGGAGTAGGTCTTGTCTGTTACATATTGGGTTTATGGAACGGTATCTGAGCTAATTTGAAACCCTTATTTTATGTATCACCCCATCTTACCTTTCCCGTTATGCAGCCATAGTGTGTTTTCTGCAAGTGTGATTCTGTTCTGTTTTGTAATTCAGTTCAAGTGTAACGGTTTTTACATTCCCTCTATTAGTGATACCTTATGAGAAATGTCCTTTTCTGTGTGACTTATTTCACTTAGAATCGTCGCACCTAAATCCACTCATCATGCTGCTACTAGCCTCATGACATTAATTTCATGGCTTAGTGATATTCCTTTGTACATAAGGACCACAACTTCTTTATCCATTTTTCTCCTTCCTCGGATATTTAAGGTGGAATAAAGTGGAGGTCCTTGGCAACAGAGCAGCCCTAAACTTTGGTGTGCTTGTGTCTTGCTGATTTTTAATTTTTCCAATTTATACCCCCATGCGTGGGAGTGCCCTATGCAATCTAAGCTTATTTTTTAGATGTTTCAGGACACACCATACCCTTCTCCAGAGTGGCTGTTGGCAATTTACATCCCGCCCATCAGCATAGCAAGGCTCCCATTTCTCCATGGCCTGTCCTGCATTTCTGGTTTTGACACTTTTCTCAGCATGGCCCTTTTGACCGATGGGAAGCGAGACTTCTTTGTAGCGCTGATTTGCTTTTCCAGGTTGCTTGGTTGGCCAAAAAGGGCGTATGCGTTTTTTCCTGAATATATTCAGGAAAAAACGCATACGCCCTTTTTGGCCAAGGGCATCATTGTCAACGTTTTGCCGCTTTTCATGTGCTTTAAAGGCGTTTCGGATCTACCTCATGAAATCTCTTTCCTGCAATTCTGCCGTGATTTCAAATCCTCTTCGTTGCCTTCCTTCAATATATTTGTGTTCGAGAGTTATCATTATAACTCTGCAGGTTTGTGAATTGCAGTGCCCTGAAGCTCCATTTTACAACTCGCTTTTTTGGGAGCTGGCCAAAAAAGCGCAGGATGGCTTCAGGCCCTGTTCTGGTTCTGGGGGCCAGGCTGAGCCTGTGGTTAATTCTTCTTCCTGATAGGAAAATAGAGTGACCTGTGTCTGTCCCAATACCAAGAGCTAGTCTCTCATTGGTTCCCCGTCTTCCCGTTCATCCTCAGCACAAATTGCAACCTGTACGGAAAAGGAGGTTAAAGGTGATGATACTCCAAATAGGGAGATTGCTAGTAAAGTGGCTGGAATGGCGAACCCGAGCATAAGGAGATGAGATATGAGGTGCGTTTTAGAAACCTTTCCCCATCACACGGTGTACCATCTTCTGGGTTTCACATGCATGTTTTCGAATTAGGAAGATGCCCTTGAACCTGGAGATTTGGGACCCATGCGATGGGTAGCACGCAGTATTACTTTAAAGGGTCTGCGTTTGCTCACCCAACCTCACCAAACCTCTCAGCCCCAAGAGTGTCCACCCTTATGTCTCATCCAGCTGTGAGTCTAGATATGGTCAATCCATGTTCCAACACAGCCCCTGAACGAAATTTTGTAAGAATTTCTCTCTCTTTCACTGTCTTGGTTTCATGGGTTTTTAAAAGTAATTTATTTTTATAATGGGGTTTAGCTGCTTTTCACTGCTGTGTTTATGCCGCTTTACACCCATTTGACACACTAACACAGAGATTTCAATACATAGGTTTTAAGATTATTACTAGTCAGATATATCCTTGTGTGGTGAATAAGGGGTGTTGAGTCCAGTTCTCTGAGCAAGTAGTAGGTCTTGTCTATTACATATTGGGTTTATGGAACGGTATCTGAGCTAATTTGAAGCCATTGTTTTATGTATCACCCCACCTCACCTTTCCCGTTAAGCAGCCATAGTGTGTTTTTTGCATGTGTGACTCTGTTCTGTTTTGTAATTCAGTTCAAGTGTAACGGTTTTTACTTTCCCTGTATAAGTGATATCTTATGAGAAGTGTCCTTTTTTGTGTGACTTATTTCACTTAGAATCGTCGTACCTAAATCCACTCATCATGCTGCTACTAGCCTTATGACATTGATTTCATGGCTGAGTGATATTCCATTGTACATAAGGACCACAACTTTTTAATCCATTTTTCGCTTTCCTGGGATATTTAAGGTGGAATGAAGTGGAGGTCCTTGGCAACAGAGCAGCCCTAAACTTTGGTGTGCTTGTGTCTTATTGATTTTTAATTTTTCCAATTTATACCCCCATGCGTGGGAGTGCCCTATGCTCTCTAAGCTGTGTTTTTTAGATGTTTCAGGACATACCGTACCCTTCTCCAGAGTGGCTGTTGGCAATTTACATCCCGCCCATCAGTGTAGCAAGTCTCCCAATTCTCCATGGCCTGTCCTGCATTTCTGGTTTTGACACTTTTTTCAGAATGGCCCTTTTGACCGATGGGAAGCGAGATTTCAATGTAGCGCTGATTTGCCTTTCCAGGTTGCTTGGTTGGCCAACAAGGGCGTATGCGTTTTTTCCTGAATATATTCAGGAAAAAACGCATACGCCCTTGTTGGCCAAGGGCATCATTGTCGACGTTTTGCTGCTTTTCATGTGCTTTAAAGGCGATTCGAATCTACCTCCTGAAATCAGTTTCCTGCAATTCTGCCTTGATTTCAAATCCTCTTCTTTGCCTTCCCTCAATATATTTGTGGACGAGAGTTATCATTTATAACTCTGCAGGTTTGTGAATTGCAGTGCCCTGAAGCTCCATTTTACAAGTCGCTTTTTTGGGAGCTTGCCGCAAAAGCGCAGGATGGCTTCAGGCCCTGTTCTGGTTCCGGGGGGCAGGCTGAGCCTGTGGTTAATTCTTCTTCCTGATGGGAATATAGAGTGACCTGTGCCTGTCCCAACACCAAGAGCTAGTCTCTCATTGGTTCCCCGTCTTCCCGTTCATCCTCAGGACAAATTGCAACCTGTACGGAACAGGAGGTTAAAGGTGCTGATGCTCCAAGTAGGGCGATTGCTAGTAAAGTGGCTGGAATGGCGAACCCGAGCACAAGGAGATGACAAATGAGGTGCGTTTTAGAAACCTTTCCCCATCACACGGTGTACCATCTTCTGGGTTTCTCATGCATGTTTTCGATATAGGAAGATGCCCTTGAACCTGGAGATTTGGGCCCCATGCGATGGGTAGCACGCAGTATTACTTTAAGGGGTCTGCGTTTGCTCATTCAACCTCACCAAACCTCTCAGCCCCAAGAGTGTCCTCCCTTATGTCTCATCCAGCTGTGGATCTAGATATGGTCGATCCAGGTTGCATCACAGCCCCTGAACGAATTGTGTAAGAATTTCTCTCTCTTTCCCTGTCTTTGTTTCATGGGTTTTTAAAAGTAATTTATTTTTATAATGGGGTTTAGCTGCTTTTCACGGCTGTGTTTATGCCGCTTTACACCCACTTGACACACTAACAGAGAGATATCAATACATAGGTTTTAAGATTATTACTAGTCAGATATATTCTTGTGTGGTGAATGTGGCGTGTTGAGTCCAGTTCTCTGAGCATGGAGTAGGTCTTGTCTATTACATATTGGGTATATGGAACGGTATCTGAGCTAATTTGAAACTCTTGTTTTATGTATCACCCCACCTCACCTTTCCCGTTAAGCAGCCATAGTGTGTTTTCTGCATGTGTGACTCTGTTCTGTTTTGTAATTCATTTCAAGTGTAACGGTTTTTACATTCCCTCTATAAGTGACACCTTATGAGAAGTGTCCTTTTCTGTGTGACTTATTTCACTTAGAATCGTCTTACCTAAATCCACTCATCATGCTGCTACTAGCCTTATGACTTCGATTTCATGGCTGAGTGATATTCCATTGTACATAAGGACCACAACTTTTTGATCCATTTTTCGCTTTCCTGGGATATTTAAGGTGGAATGAAGTGGAGGTCCTTGTCAACAGAGCAGCCCTAAACTTTGGGGTGCTTGTGTCTTGCTGATTTTCAATTTTCCCACTTTATCCCCCCATGCGTGGAAGTGCCCTATGCTCTCTAAGCTGTGTTTTTTAGATGTTTCAGGACACACCGTACACTTCTCCAGAGTGGCTGTTGGCAATTTACATCCCGCCCATCAGTGTAGCAAGGCTCCCATTTCTCCATGGCCTGTCCTGCATTTCTGGTTTTGACACATTTTTCAGCATGGCCCTTTTGACCGATGGGAAGCGAGACTTCTTTGTAGCGCTGATTTGCCTTTCCAGGTTGCTTGGTTGGCCAAAAAGGGCGTATGCGTTTTTTCCTGAATATATTCAGGAAAAAACGCATACGCCCTTTTTGGCCAAGGGCATCATTGTCAACGTTTTGCCGCTTTTCATGTGCTTTAAAGGCGATTCGAATCTACCTCCTGAAATCTGTTTCCTGCAATTCTGCCTTGATTTCAAATCCTCTTCGTTGCCTTCACTCAAAATATTTTTGGACGAGAGTTATCATTTATAACTATGCAGGTTTGTGAATTGCAGTGCCCTTAAGCTCCATTTTACAAGTCGCTTTTTTGGGAGCTGGCCGCAAAGTTCAGGATGGCTTCAGGCCCTGTTCTGGTTCCGGGGGGCAGGCTGAGCCTGTGGTTAATTCTTCTTCCTGATGGGAAAATAGAGTGACCTGTGCCTGTCCCAACACCAAGAGCTAGTCTCTCATTGGTTCCCCGTCTTCCCGTTCATCCTCAGGACAAATTGCAACCTGTACGGAACAGGAGGTTAAAGGTGCTGATGCTCCAAGTAGGGAGATTGCTAGTAAAGTGGCTGGAATGGCGAACCCGAGCACAAGGAGATGAGAAATGAGGTGCGTTTTAGAAACCTTTCCCCATCACACGGTGTACCATCTTCTGGGTTTCTCATGCATGTTTTCGATGCAGGAAGATGCCCTTGAACCTGGAGATTTGGGACCCATGCGATGGGTAGCACGCAGTATTACTTTAAAGGGTCTGCGTTTGCTCACCCAACCTCACCAAACCTCTCAGCCCCAAGAGTGTCCACCCTTATGTCTCATCCAGCTGTGGGTCTAGATATGGTCAATCCAGGTTGCATCACAGCCCCTGAACGAATTGTGTAAGAATTTCTCTCTCTTTCCCTGTCTTTGTTTCATGGGTTTTTAAAAGTAATTTATTTTTATAATGGGGTTTAGCTGCTTTTCAGGTCTGTGTTTATGCCGCTTTACACCCACTTGACACACTAACAGAGAGATATCAATACATAGGTTTTAAGATTATTAATAGTCAGATATATTCTTGTGCGGTGAATCGGGCGTGTTGAGTCAATTCTCTGAGCAATGAGTAGGTCTTGTCTATTACATATTGGGTTTATGGAACGGTATCTGAGCTAATTTGAAACTCTTGTTTTATGTATCACCCCACCTCACCTTTCCCGTTAAGCAGCCATAGTGTGTTTTCTGCATGTGTGACTCTGTTCTGTTTTGTAATTCAGTTCAAGTGTAACGGTTTTTACATTCCCTCTATAAGTGACACCTTATGAGAAGTGTCCTTTTCTGTGTGACTTATTTCACTTAGAATCGTCTTACCTAAATTCCCTCATCATGCTGCTACTAGCCTTATGACATTGATTTCATGGCTGAGTGATATTCCATTGTACATAAGGACCACAAATTTTTTATCCATTTTTCGCTTTCCTGGGATATTTAAGGTGAAATGAAGTGGAGGTCCTTGTCAACAGAGCAGCCCTAAACTTTGGGGTGCTTGTGTCTTGCTGATTTTCAATCTTCCCACTTTATCCCCCCATGCGTGGAAGTGCCCTATGCTCTCTAAGCTGTGTTTTTTAGATGTTTCAGGACACACCGTACACTTCTCCAGAGTGGCTGTTGGCAATTTACATCCCGCCCATCAGTGTAGCAAGGCTCCCATTTCTCCATGGCCTGTCCTGCATTTCTGGTTTTGACACTTTTTTCAGCATGGCCCTTTTGACCGATGGGAAGTGAGACTTCTTTGTAGCGCTGATTTGCCTTTCCAGGGTGCTTGGTTGGCCAAAAAGGGCGTATGCGTTTTTTCCTGAATATATTCAGGAAAAAACGCATACGCCCTTTTTGGCCAAGGGCATCATTGTCAACGTTTTGCCGCTTTTCATGTGCTTTAAAGGCGTTTCGGATCTACCTCATGAAATCTCTTTCCTGCAATTCTGCCGTGATTTCAAATCCTCTTCGTTGCCTTCCTTCAATATATTTGTGTTCGAGAGTTATCATTATAACTCTGCAGGTTTGTGAATTGCAGTGCCCTGAAGCTCCATTTTATAACTCGCTTTTTTGGGAGCTGGCCAAAAAAGCGCAGGATGGCTTCAGGCCCTGTTCTGGTTCTGGGGGCCAGGCTGAGCCTGTGGTTAATTCTTCTTCCTGATAGGAAAATAGAGTGACCTGTGTCTGTCCCAATACCAAGAGCTAGTCTCTCATTGGTTCCCCGTCTTCCCGTTCATCCTCAGCACAAATTGCAACCTGTACGGAAAAGGAGGTTAAAGGTGATGATACTCCAAATAGGGAGATTGCTAGTAAAGTGGCTGGAATGGCGAACCCGAGCATAAGGAGATGAGATATGAGGTGCGTTTTAGAAACCTTTCCCCATCACACGGTGTACCATCTTCTGGGTTTCACATGCATGTTTTCGAATTAGGAAGATGCCCTTGAACCTGGAGATTTGGGACCCATGCGATGGGTAGCACGCAGTATTACTTTAAAGGGTCTGCGTTTGCTCACCCAACCTCACCAAACCTCTCAGCCCCAAGAGTGTCCACCCTTATGTCTCATCCAGCTGTGAGTCTAGATATGGTCAATCCATGTTCCAACACAGCCCCTGAACGAAATTTTGTAAGAATTTCTCTCTCTTTCACTGTCTTGGTTTCATGGGTTTTTAAAAGTAATTTATTTTTATAATGGGGTTTAGCTGCTTTTCACTGCTGTGTTTATGCCGCTTTACACCCATTTGACACACTAACACAGAGATTTCAATACATAGGTTTTAAGATTATTACTAGTCAGATATATCCTTGTGTGGTGAATAAGGGGTGTTGAGTCCAGTTCTCTGAGCAAGTAGTAGGTCTTGAATATTACATATTGGGTTTATGGAACGGTATCTGAGCTAATTTGAAGCCATTGTTTTATGTATCACCCCACCTCACCTTTCCCGTTAAGCAGCCATAGTGTGTTTTTTGCATGTGTGACTCTGTTCTGTTTTGTAATTCAGTTCAAGTGTAACGGTTTTTACTTTCCCTGTATAAGTGATATCTTATGAGAAGTGTCCTTTTTTGTGTGACTTATTTCACTTAGAATCGTCGTACCTAAATCCACTCATCATGCTGCTACTAGCCTTATGACATTGATTTCATGGCTGAGTGATATTCCATTGTACATAAGGACCACAACTTTTTAATCCATTTTTCGCTTTCCTGGGATATTTAAGGTGGAATGAAGTGGAGGTCCTTGGCAACAGAGCAGCCCTAAACTTTGGTGTGCTTGTGTCTTATTGATTTTTAATTTTTCCAATTTATACCCCCATGCGTGGGAGTGCCCTATGCTCTCTAAGCTGTGTTTTTTAGATGTTTCAGGACACACCGTACCCTTCTCCAGAGTGGCTGTTGGCAATTTACATCCCGCCCATCAGTGTAGCAAGTCTCCCAATTCTCCATGGCCTGTCCTGCATTTCTGGTTTTGACACTTTTTTCAGAATGGCCCTTTTGACCGATGGGAAGCGAGATTTCAATGTAGCGCTGATTTGCCTTTCCAGGTTGCTTGGTTGGCCAACAAGGGCGTATGCGTTTTTTCCTGAATATATTCAGGAAAAAACGCATACGCCCTTGTTGGCCAAGGGCATCATTGTCGACGTTTTGCTGCTTTTCATGTGCTTTAAAGGCGATTCGAATCTACCTCCTGAAATCAGTTTCCTGCAATTCTGCCTTGATTTCAAATCCTCTTCTTTGCCTTCCCTCAATATATTTGTGGACGAGAGTTATCATTTATAACTCTGCAGGTTTGTGAATTGCAGTGCCCTGAAGCTCCATTTTACAAGTCGCTTTTTTGGGAGCTTGCCGCAAAAGCGCAGGATGGCTTCAGGCCCTGTTCTGGTTCCGGGGGGCAGGCTGAGCCTGTGGTTAATTCTTCTTCCTGATGGGAATATAGAGTGACCTGTGCCTGTCCCAACACCAAGAGCTAGTCTCTCATTGGTTCCCCGTCTTCCCGTTCATCCTCAGGACAAATTGCAACCTGTACGGAACAGGAGGTTAAAGGTGCTGATGCTCCAAGTAGGGCGATTGCTAGTAAAGTGGCTGGAATGGCGAACCCGAGCACAAGGAGATGACAAATGAGGTGCGTTTTAGAAACCTTTCCCCATCACACGGTGTACCATCTTCTGGGTTTCTCATGCATGTTTTCGATATAGGAAGATGCCCTTGAACCTGGAGATTTGGGCCCCATGCGATGGGTAGCACGCAGTATTACTTTAAGGGGTCTGCGTTTGCTCATTCAACCTCACCAAACCTCTCAGCCCCAAGAGTGTCCTCCCTTATGTCTCATCCAGCTGTGGATCTAGATATGGTCGATCCAGGTTGCATCACAGCCCCTGAACGAATTGTGTAAGAATTTCTCTCTCTTTCCCTGTCTTTGTTTCATGGGTTTTTAAAAGTAATTTATTTTTATAATGGGGTTTAGCTGCTTTTCACGGCTGTGTTTATGCCGCTTTACACCCACTTGACACACTAACAGAGAGATATCAATACATAGGTTTTAAGATTATTACTAGTCAGATATATTCTTGTGTGGTGAATGTGGCGTGTTGAGTCCAGTTCTCTGAGCATGGAGTAGGTCTTGTCTATTACATATTGGGTATATGGAACGGTATCTGAGCTAATTTGAAACTCTTGTTTTATGTATCACCCCACCTCACCTTTCCCGTTAAGCAGCCATAGTGTGTTTTCTGCATGTGTGACTCTGTTCTGTTTTGTAATTCATTTCAAGTGTAACGGTTTTTACATTCCCTCTATAAGTGACACCTTATGAGAAGTGTCCTTTTCTGTGTGACTTATTTCACTTAGAATCGTCTTACCTAAATCCACTCATCATGCTGCTACTAGCCTTATGACTTCGATTTCATGGCTGAGTGATATTCCATTGTACATAAGGACCACAACTTTTTGATCCATTTTTCGCTTTCCTGGGATATTTAAGGTGGAATGAAGTGGAGGTCCTTGTCAACAGAGCAGCCCTAAACTTTGGGGTGCTTGTGTCTTGCTGATTTTCAATTTTCCCACTTTATCCCCCCATGCGTGGAAGTGCCCTATGCTCTCTAAGCTGTGTTTTTTAGATGTTTCAGGACACACCGTACACTTCTCCAGAGTGGCTGTTGGCAATTTACATCCCGCCCATCAGTGTAGCAAGGCTCCCATTTCTCCATGGCCTGTCCTGCATTTCTGGTTTTGACACATTTTTCAGCATGGCCCTTTTGACCGATGGGAAGCGAGACTTCTTTGTAGCGCTGATTTGCCTTTCCAGGTTGCTTGGTTGGCCAAAAAGGGCGTATGCGTTTTTTCCTGAATATATTCAGGAAAAAACGCATACGCCCTTTTTGGCCAAGGGCATCATTGTCAACGTTTTGCCGCTTTTCATGTGCTTTAAAGGCGATTCGAATCTACCTCCTGAAATCTGTTTCCTGCAATTCTGCCTTGATTTCAAATCCTCTTCGTTGCCTTCACTCAAAATATTTTTGGACGAGAGTTATCATTTATAACTATGCAGGTTTGTGAATTGCAGTGCCCTTAAGCTCCATTTTACAAGTCGCTTTTTTGGGAGCTGGCCGCAAAGTTCAGGATGGCTTCAGGCCCTGTTCTGGTTCCGGGGGGCAGGCTGAGCCTGTGGTTAATTCTTCTTCCTGATGGGAAAATAGAGTGACCTGTGCCTGTCCCAACACCAAGAGCTAGTCTCTCATTGGTTCCCCGTCTTCCCGTTCATCCTCAGGACAAATTGCAACCTGTACGGAACAGGAGGTTAAAGGTGCTGATGCTCCAAGTAGGGAGATTGCTAGTAAAGTGGCTGGAATGGCGAACCCGAGCACAAGGAGATGAGAAATGAGGTGCGTTTTAGAAACCTTTCCCCATCACACGGTGTACCATCTTCTGGGTTTCTCATGCATGTTTTCGATGCAGGAAGATGCCCTTGAACCTGGAGATTTGGGACCCATGCGATGGGTAGCACGCAGTATTACTTTAAAGGGTCTGCGTTTGCTCACCCAACCTCACCAAACCTCTCAGCCCCAAGAGTGTCCACCCTTATGTCTCATCCAGCTGTGGGTCTAGATATGGTCAATCCAGGTTGCATCACAGCCCCTGAACGAATTGTGTAAGAATTTCTCTCTCTTTCCCTGTCTTTGTTTCATGGGTTTTTAAAAGTAATTTATTTTTATAATGGGGTTTAGCTGCTTTTCAGGTCTGTGTTTATGCCGCTTTACACCCACTTGACACACTAACAGAGAGATATCAATACATAGGTTTTAAGATTATTAATAGTCAGATATATTCTTGTGCGGTGAATCGGGCGTGTTGAGTCAATTCTCTGAGCAATGAGTAGGTCTTGTCTATTACATATTGGGTTTATGGAACGGTATCTGAGCTAATTTGAAACTCTTGTTTTATGTATCACCCCACCTCACCTTTCCCGTTAAGCAGCCATAGTGTGTTTTCTGCATGTGTGACTCTGTTCTGTTTTGTAATTCAGTTCAAGTGTAACGGTTTTTACATTCCCTCTATAAGTGACACCTTATGAGAAGTGTCCTTTTCTGTGTGACTTATTTCACTTAGAATCGTCTTACCTAAATTCCCTCATCATGCTGCTACTAGCCTTATGACATTGATTTCATGGCTGAGTGATATTCCATTGTACATAAGGACCACAAATTTTTTATCCATTTTTCGCTTTCCTGGGATATTTAAGGTGAAATGAAGTGGAGGTCCTTGTCAACAGAGCAGCCCTAAACTTTGGGGTGCTTGTGTCTTGCTGATTTTCAATCTTCCCACTTTATCCCCCCATGCGTGGAAGTGCCCTATGCTCTCTAAGCTGTGTTTTTTAGATGTTTCAGGACACACCGTACACTTCTCCAGAGTGGCTGTTGGCAATTTACATCCCGCCCATCAGTGTAGCAAGGCTCCCATTTCTCCATGGCCTGTCCTGCATTTCTGGTTTTGACACTTTTTTCAGCATGGCCCTTTTGACCGATGGGAAGTGAGACTTCTTTGTAGCGCTGATTTGCCTTTCCAGGGTGCTTGGTTGGCCAAAAAGGGCGTATGCGTTTTTTCCTGAATATATTCAGGAAAAAACGCATACGCCCTTTTTGGCCAAGGGCATCATTGTCAACGTTTTGCCGCTTTTCATGTGCTTTAAAGGCGTTTCGGATCTACCTCATGAAATCTCTTTCCTGCAATTCTGCCGTGATTTCAAATCCTCTTCGTTGCCTTCCTTCAATATATTTGTGTTCGAGAGTTATCATTATAACTCTGCAGGTTTGTGAATTGCAGTGCCCTGAAGCTCCATTTTACAACTCGCTTTTTTGGGAGCTGGCCAAAAAAGCGCAGGATGGCTTCAGGCCCTGTTCTGGTTCTGGGGGCCAGGCTGAGCCTGTGGTTAATTCTTCTTCCTGATAGGAAAATAGAGTGACCTGTGTCTGTCCCAATACCAAGAGCTAGTCTCTCATTGGTTCCCCGTCTTCCCGTTCATCCTCAGCACAAATTGCAACCTGTACGGAAAAGGAGGTTAAAGGTGATGATACTCCAAATAGGGAGATTGCTAGTAAAGTGGCTGGAATGGCGAACCCGAGCATAAGGAGATGAGATATGAGGTGCGTTTTAGAAACCTTTCCCCATCACACGGTGTACCATCTTCTGGGTTTCACATGCATGTTTTCGAATTAGGAAGATGCCCTTGAACCTGGAGATTTGGGACCCATGCGATGGGTAGCACGCAGTATTACTTTAAAGGGTCTGCGTTTGCTCACCCAACCTCACCAAACCTCTCAGCCCCAAGAGTGTCCACCCTTATGTCTCATCCAGCTGTGAGTCTAGATATGGTCAATCCATGTTCCAACACAGCCCCTGAACGAAATTTTGTAAGAATTTCTCTCTCTTTCACTGTCTTGGTTTCATGGGTTTTTAAAAGTAATTTATTTTTATAATGGGGTTTAGCTGCTTTTCACTGCTGTGTTTATGCCGCTTTACACCCATTTGACACACTAACACAGAGATTTCAATACATAGGTTTTAAGATTATTACTAGTCAGATATATCCTTGTGTGGTGAATAAGGGGTGTTGAGTCCAGTTCTCTGAGCAAGTAGTAGGTCTTGTCTATTACATATTGGGTTTATGGAACGGTATCTGAGCTAATTTGAAGCCATTGTTTTATGTATCACCCCACCTCACCTTTCCCGTTAAGCAGCCATAGTGTGTTTTTTGCATGTGTGACTCTGTTCTGTTTTGTAATTCAGTTCAAGTGTAACGGTTTTTACTTTCCCTGTATAAGTGATATCTTATGAGAAGTGTCCTTTTTTGTGTGACTTATTTCACTTAGAATCGTCGTACCTAAATCCACTCATCATGCTGCTACTAGCCTTATGACATTGATTTCATGGCTGAGTGATATTCCATTGTACATAAGGACCACAACTTTTTAATCCATTTTTCGCTTTCCTGGGATATTTAAGGTGGAATGAAGTGGAGGTCCTTGGCAACAGAGCAGCCCTAAACTTTGGTGTGCTTGTGTCTTATTGATTTTTAATTTTTCCAATTTATACCCCCATGCGTGGGAGTGCCCTATGCTCTCTAAGCTGTGTTTTTTAGATGTTTCAGGACACACCGTACCCTTCTCCAGAGTGGCTGTTGGCAATTTACATCCCGCCCATCAGTGTAGCAAGTCTCCCAATTCTCCATGGCCTGTCCTGCATTTCTGGTTTTGACACTTTTTTCAGAATGGCCCTTTTGACCGATGGGAAGCGAGATTTCAATGTAGCGCTGATTTGCCTTTACAGGTTGCTTGGTTGGCCAACAAGGGCGTATGCGTTTTTTCCTGAATATATTCAGGAAAAAACGCATACGCCCTTGTTGGCCAAGGGCATCATTGTCGACGTTTTGCTGCTTTTCATGTGCTTTAAAGGCGATTCGAATCTACCTCCTGAAATCAGTTTCCTGCAATTCTGCCTTGATTTCAAATCCTCTTCTTTGCCTTCCCTCAATATATTTGTGGACGAGAGTTATCATTTATAACTCTGCAGGTTTGTGAATTGCAGTGCCCTGAAGCTCCATTTTACAAGTCGCTTTTTTGGGAGCTTGCCGCAAAAGCGCAGGATGGCTTCAGGCCCTGTTCTGGTTCCGGGGGGCAGGCTGAGCCTGTGGTTAATTCTTCTTCCTGATGGGAATATAGAGTGACCTGTGCCTGTCCCAACACCAAGAGCTAGTCTCTCATTGGTTCCCCGTCTTCCCGTTCATCCTCAGGACAAATTGCAACCTGTACGGAACAGGAGGTTAAAGGTGCTGATGCTCCAAGTAGGGCGATTGCTAGTAAAGTGGCTGGAATGGCGAACCCGAGCACAAGGAGATGACAAATGAGGTGCGTTTTAGAAACCTTTCCCCATCACACGGTGTACCATCTTCTGGGTTTCTCATGCATGTTTTCGATATAGGAAGATGCCCTTGAACCTGGAGATTTGGGCCCCATGCGATGGGTAGCACGCAGTATTACTTTAAGGGGTCTGCGTTTGCTCATTCAACCTCACCAAACCTCTCAGCCCCAAGAGTGTCCTCCCTTATGTCTCATCCAGCTGTGGATCTAGATATGGTCGATCCAGGTTGCATCACAGCCCCTGAACGAATTGTGTAAGAATTTCTCTCTCTTTCCCTGTCTTTGTTTCATGGGTTTTTAAAAGTAATTTATTTTTATAATGGGGTTTAGCTGCTTTTCACGGCTGTGTTTATGCCGCTTTACACCCACTTGACACACTAACAGAGAGATATCAATACATAGGTTTTAAGATTATTACTAGTCAGATATATTCTTGTGTGGTGAATGTGGCGTGTTGAGTCCAGTTCTCTGAGCATGGAGTAGGTCTTGTCTATTACATATTGGGTATATGGAACGGTATCTGAGCTAATTTGAAACTCTTGTTTTATGTATCACCCCACCTCACCTTTCCCGTTAAGCAGCCATAGTGTGTTTTCTGCATGTGTGACTCTGTTCTGTTTTGTAATTCATTTCAAGTGTAACGGTTTTTACATTCCCTCTATAAGTGACACCTTATGAGAAGTGTCCTTTTCTGTGTGACTTATTTCACTTAGAATCGTCTTACCTAAATCCACTCATCATGCTGCTACTAGCCTTATGACTTCGATTTCATGGCTGAGTGATATTCCATTGTACATAAGGACCACAACTTTTTGATCCATTTTTCGCTTTCCTGGGATATTTAAGGTGGAATGAAGTGGAGGTCCTTGTCAACAGAGCAGCCCTAAACTTTGGGGTGCTTGTGTCTTGCTGATTTTCAATTTTCCCACTTTATCCCCCCATGCGTGGAAGTGCCCTATGCTCTCTAAGCTGTGTTTTTTAGATGTTTCAGGACACACCGTACACTTCTCCAGAGTGGCTGTTGGCAATTTACATCCCGCCCATCAGTGTAGCAAGGCTCCCATTTCTCCATGGCCTGTCCTGCATTTCTGGTTTTGACACATTTTTCAGCATGGCCCTTTTGACCGATGGGAAGCGAGACTTCTTTGTAGCGCTGATTTGCCTTTCCAGGTTGCTTGGTTGGCCAAAAAGGGCGTATGCGTTTTTTCCTGAATATATTCAGGAAAAAACGCATACGCCCTTTTTGGCCAAGGGCATCATTGTCAACGTTTTGCCGCTTTTCATGTGCTTTAAAGGCGATTCGAATCTACCTCCTGAAATCTGTTTCCTGCAATTCTGCCTTGATTTCAAATCCTCTTCGTTGCCTTCACTCAAAATATTTTTGGACGAGAGTTATCATTTATAACTATGCAGGTTTGTGAATTGCAGTGCCCTTAAGCTCCATTTTACAAGTCGCTTTTTTGGGAGCTGGCCGCAAAGTTCAGGATGGCTTCAGGCCCTGTTCTGGTTCCGGGGGGCAGGCTGAGCCTGTGGTTAATTCTTCTTCCTGATGGGAAAATAGAGTGACCTGTGCCTGTCCCAACACCAAGAGCTAGTCTCTCATTGGTTCCCCGTCTTCCCGTTCATCCTCAGGACAAATTGCAACCTGTACGGAACAGGAGGTTAAAGGTGCTGATGCTCCAAGTAGGGAGATTGCTAGTAAAGTGGCTGGAATGGCGAACCCGAGCACAAGGAGATGAGAAATGAGGTGCGTTTTAGAAACCTTTCCCCATCACACGGTGTACCATCTTCTGGGTTTCTCATGCATGTTTTCGATGCAGGAAGATGCCCTTGAACCTGGAGATTTGGGACCCATGCGATGGGTAGCACGCAGTATTACTTTAAAGGGTCTGCGTTTGCTCACCCAACCTCACCAAACCTCTCAGCCCCAAGAGTGTCCACCCTTATGTCTCATCCAGCTGTGGGTCTAGATATGGTCAATCCAGGTTGCATCACAGCCCCTGAACGAATTGTGTAAGAATTTCTCTCTCTTTCCCTGTCTTTGTTTCATGGGTTTTTAAAAGTAATTTATTTTTATAATGGGGTTTAGCTGCTTTTCAGGTCTGTGTTTATGCCGCTTTACACCCACTTGACACACTAACAGAGAGATATCAATACATAGGTTTTAAGATTATTAATAGTCAGATATATTCTTGTGCGGTGAATCGGGCGTGTTGAGTCAATTCTCTGAGCAATGAGTAGGTCTTGTCTATTACATATTGGGTTTATGGAACGGTATCTGAGCTAATTTGAAACTCTTGTTTTATGTATCACCCCACCTCACCTTTCCCGTTAAGCAGCCATAGTGTGTTTTCTGCATGTGTGACTCTGTTCTGTTTTGTAATTCAGTTCAAGTGTAACGGTTTTTACATTCCCTCTATAAGTGACACCTTATGAGAAGTGTCCTTTTCTGTGTGACTTATTTCACTTAGAATCGTCTTACCTAAATTCCCTCATCATGCTGCTACTAGCCTTATGACATTGATTTCATGGCTGAGTGATATTCCATTGTACATAAGGACCACAAATTTTTTATCCATTTTTCGCTTTCCTGGGATATTTAAGGTGAAATGAAGTGGAGGTCCTTGTCAACAGAGCAGCCCTAAACTTTGGGGTGCTTGTGTCTTGCTGATTTTCAATCTTCCCACTTTATCCCCCCATGCGTGGAAGTGCCCTATGCTCTCTAAGCTGTGTTTTTTAGATGTTTCAGGACACACCGTACACTTCTCCAGAGTGGCTGTTGGCAATTTACATCCCGCCCATCAGTGTAGCAAGGCTCCCATTTCTCCATGGCCTGTCCTGCATTTCTGGTTTTGACACTTTTTTCAGCATGGCCCTTTTGACCGATGGGAAGTGAGACTTCTTTGTAGCGCTGATTTGCCTTTCCAGGGTGCTTGGTTGGCCAAAAAGGGCGTATGCGTTTTTTCCTGAATATATTCAGGAAAAAACGCATACGCCCTTTTTGGACAAGGCCATCATTGTCAACGTTTTGCTGCTTTTCATGTGCCTTAAAGGCGATTCGAATCTACCTCCTGAAATCTGTTTCCTGCAATTCTGCCTTGATTTCAAATCCTCTTCTTTGCCTTCCCTCAATATATTTGTGGACGAGAGTTATCATTTATAACTCTGCAGGTTTGTGAATTGCAGTGCCCTGAAGCTCCATTTTACAAGTCGCTTTTTTGGGAGCTGGCCGCAAAAGCGCCGGATGGCTTCAGGCCCTGTTCTGGTTCCGGGGGGCAGGCTGAGCCTGTGGTTAATTCTTCTTCCTAATGGGAAAATAGAGTGACCTGTGCCTGTCAGAACACAAAGAGCTAGTCTCTCATTGCTTCCCCGTCTTCCCGTTCATCCTCAGGACAAATTGCAACCTGTACGGAACAGGAGGTTAAAGGTGCTGATGCTCCAAGTAGGGAGATTGCTAGTAAAGTGGCTGGAATGGCGAACCCGAGCACAAGGAGATGAGAAATGAGGTGCGTTTTAGAAACCTTTCCCCATCACACGGTGTACCATCTTCTGGGTTTCTCATGCATGTTTTCGATGTAGGAAGATGCCCTTGAACCTGGAGATTTGGGACCCATGCGATGGGTAGCAGGCAGTATTACTTTAAAGGGTCTGCGTTTGCTCACCCAACCTCACCTAACATCTCAGCCCCAAGAGTGTCCACCCTTATGTCTCATCCAGCTGTGGGTCTAGATATGGTCAATCCAGGTTGCATCACAGCCCCTGAACGAATTGTGTAAGAATTTCTCTCTCTTTCCCTGTCTTTGTTTCATGGGTTTTTAAAAGTAATTTATTTTTATAATGGGGTTTAGCTGCTTTTCACGGCTGTGTTTATGCCGCTTTACACCCACTTGACACACTAACAGAGAGATATCAATACATAGGTTTTAAGATTATTACTAGTCAGATATATTCTTGTGCGGTGAATCGGGCGTGTTGAGTCCAGTTCTCTGAGCAAGGAGTAGGTCTTGTCTATTACATATTGGGTTTATGGAACGGTATCTGAGCTAATTTGAAACTCTTGTTTTATGTATCACCTCACCTCACCTTTCCCGTTAAGCAGCCATAGTGTGTTTTCTGCATGTGTGACTCTGTTCTGTTTTGTAATTCAGTTCAAGTGTAACGGTTTTTACATTCCCTCTATAAGTGACACCTTATGAGAAGTGTCCTTTTCTGTGTGACTTATTTCACTTAGAATCGTCTTACCTAAATCCACTCATCATGCTGCTACTAGCCTTATGACATTGATTTCATGGCTGAGTGATATTCCATTGTACATAAGGACCACAACTTTTTGATCCATTTTTCGCTTTCCTGGGATATTTAAGGTGGAATGAAGTGGAGGTCCTTGTCAACAGAGCAGCCCTATACTTTGGGGTGCTTGTGTCTTGCTGATTTTCAATTTTCCCACTTTATCCCCCCATGCGTGGAAGTGCCCTATGCTCTCTAAGCTGTGTTTTTTAGATGTTTCAGGACACACCGTACACTTCTCCAGAGTGGCTGTTGGCAATTTACATCCCGCCCATCAGTGTAGCAAGGCTCCCATTTCTCCATGGCCTGTCCTGCATTTCTGGTTTTGACACTTTTTTCAGCATGGCCCTTTTGACCGATGGGAAGCGAGACTTCTTTGTAGCGCTGATTTGCCTTTCCAGGTTGCTTGGTTGGCCAAAAAGGGCGTATGCGTTTTCTCCTGAATATATTCAGGAAAAAACGCATACGCCCGTTTTGGCCCAGGGCATCATTGTCAACGTTTTGCCGCTTTTCATGTGCTTTAAAGGCGATTCGAATCTACCTCCTGAAATCTGTTTCCTGCAATTCTGCCTTGATTTCAAATCCTCTTCTTTGCCTTCCCTCAATATATTTGTGGACGAGAGTTATCATTTATAACTCTGCAGGTTTGTGAATTGCAGTGCCCTGAAGCTCCATTTTACAAGTCTCTTTTTTGGGAGCTGGCCGCAAAAGCGCAGGATGGCTTCAGGCCCTGTTCTGTTTCCGGGGGGCAGGCTGAGCCTGTGGTTAATTCTTCTTCCTGATGGGAAAATAGAGTGACCTGTGCCTGTCCCAACACCAAGAGCTAGTCTCTCATTGGTTCCCCGTCTTCCCGTTCATCCTCAGGACAAATTGCAACCTGTACGGAACAGGAGGTTAAAGGTGCTGATGCTCCAAGTAGGGAGATTGCTAGTAAAGTGGCTGGAATGGCGAACCCGAGCACAAGGAGATGAGAAATGAGGTGCGTTTTAGAAACCTTTCCCCATCACACGGTGTACCATCTTCTGGGTTTCTCATGCATGTTTTCGATGTAGGAAGATGCCCTTGGACCTGGAGATTTGGGACCCATGCGATGGGTAGCACGCAGTATTACTTTAAAGGGTCTGCGTTTGCTCACCCAACCTCACCAAACCTCTCAGCCCCAAGAGTGTCCACCCTTATGTCTCATCCAGCTGTTGGTCTAGATATGGTCAATCCAGGTTGCATCACAGCCCCTGAACGAATTGTGTAAGAATTTCTCTCTCTTTCACTGTCTTTGTTTCATGGGTTTTTAAAAGTAATTTATTTTTATAATGAGGTTTAGCTGCTTTTCACGGCTGTGTTTATGCCGCTTTACACCCACTTGACACACTAACAGAGAGATATCAATACATAGGTTTTAAGATTATTACTAGGCAGATATATTCTTGTGCGGTGAATCGGGCGTGTTGAGTCCAGTTCTCTGAGCAAGGAGTAGGTCTTGTCTATTACATATTGGGTTTATGGAACGGTATCTGAGCTAATTTGAAACTCTTGTTTTATGTAGCACCTCACCTCACCTTTCCCGTTAAGCAGCCATAGTTTGTTTTCTGCATGTGTGACTCTGTTCTGTTTTGTAATTCAGTTCAAGTGTAACGGTTTTTACATTCCCTCTATAAGTGACACCTTATGAGAAGTGTCCTTTTCTGTGTGACTTATTTCACTTAGAATCGTCTTACCTAAATCCACTCATCATGCTGCTACTAGCCTTATGACATTGATTTCATGGCTGAGTGATATTCCATTGTACATAAGGACCACAACTTTTTGATCCATTTTTCGCTTTCCTGGGATATTTAAGGGGGAATGAAGTGGAGGTCCTTGTCAACAGAGCAGCCCTAAACTTTGGGGTGCTTGTGTCTTGCTGATTTTCAATTTTCCCACTTTATCCCCCCATGCGTGGAAGTGCCCTATGCTCTCTAAGCTGTGTTTTTTAGATGTTTCAGGACACACCGTACACTTCTCCAGAGTGGCTGTTGGCAATTTACATCCCGCCCATCAGTGTAGCAAGGCTCCCATTTCTCCATGGCCTGTCGTGCATTTCTGGTTTTGACACTTTTTTCACCATGGCCCTTTTGACCGATGGGAAGCGAGACTTCTTTGTAGCGCTGATTTGCCTTTCCAGGTTGCTTGGTTGGCCAAAAAGGGCGTACGCGTTTTTTCTTGAATATATTCAGGAAAAAACGCGTAAGCCCTTTTTGGCCAAGGGCATCATTGTCAACGTTTTCCCACTTTTCATGTGCTTTAAAGGCGATTCGAATCTACCTCCTGAAATCTGTTCCCTGCAATTCGGCCTTGATTTCAAATCCTCTTCTTTGCCTTCCCTCCATATATTTGTGGACGAGAGTTATCATTTATAACTCTGCAGTTTTGTGAATTGCAGTGCCCTGACGCTCCATTTTACAACTCGCTTTTTTGGGAGCTGTCCGCAAAAGCGCAGGATGGCTTCAGGCCCTGTTCTGGTTCCGGGGGGCAGGCTGAACCTGTGGTTAATTCTTCTTCCTGATGGGAAAATAGAGTGACCTGTGCCTGTCAGAACACCAAGAGCTAGTCTCTCATTGGTTCCCCGTCTTCCCGTTCATCCTCAGGACAAATTGCAACCTGTACGGAACAGGAGGTTAAAGGTGCTGATGCTCCAAGTAGGGAGATTGCTAGTAAAGTGGCTGGAATGGCGAACCCGAGCACAAGGAGATGAGAAATGAGGTGCGTTTTAGAAACCTTTCCCCATCACACAGTGTACCATCTTCTGGGTTTCTCATGCATGTTTTCGATGTAGGAAGATGCCCTTGAACCTGGAGATTTGGGACCCATGCGATGGGTAGCACGCAGTATTACTTTAAAGGGTCTGCGTTTGCTCACCCAACCTCACCAAACCTCTCAGCCCCAAGAGTGTCCACCCTTATGTCTCATCCAGCTGTGGGTCTAGATATGGTCAATCCAGGTTGCATCACAGCCCCTGAACGAATTGTGTAAGAATTTCTCTCCCTTTCCCTGTCTTTGTTTCATGGGTTTTTAAAAGTAATTTATTTTTATAATGGGGTTTAGCTGCTTTTCACGGCTGTGTTTATGCCGCTTTACACCCACTTGACACACTAACAGAGAGATATCAATACATAGGTTTTAAGATTATTACTAGTCAGATATATTCTTGTGCGGTGAATCGGGCGTGTTGAGTCCAGTTCTCTGAGCAAGGAGTAGGTCTTGTCTATTACATATTGGGTTTATGGAACGGTATCTGAGCTAATTTGAAACTCTTGTTTTATGTATCACCTCATCTCACCTTTCCCGTTAAGCAGCCATAGTGTGTTTTCTGCATGTGTGACTCTGTTCTGTTTTGTAATTCAGTTCAAGTGTAACGGTTTTTACATTCCCTCTATAAGTGACACCTTATGAGAAGTGTCCTTTTCTGTGTGACTTATTTCACTTAGAATCGTCTTACCTAAATCCACTCATCATGCTGCTACTAGCCTTATGACATTGATTTCATGGCTGAGTGATATTCCATTGTACATAAGGACCACAACTTTTTGATCCATTTTTCGCTTTCCTGGGATATTTAAGGTGGAATGAAGTGGAGGTCCTTGTCAACAGAGCAGCCCTAAACTTTGGGGTGCTTGTGTCTTGCTGATTTTCAATTTTCCCACTTTATCCCCCCATGCGTGGAAGTGCCCTATGCTCTCTAAGCTGTGTTTTTTAGATGTTTCAGGACACACCGTACACTTCTCCAGAGTGGCTGTTGGCAATTTACATCCCGCCCATCAGTGTAGCAAGGCTCCCATTTCTCCATGGCCTGTCCTGCATTTCTGGTTTTGACACTTTTTTCAGCATGGCCCTTTTGACCGATGGGAAGCGAGACTTCTTTGTAGCGCTGATTTGCCTTTCCAGGTTGCTTGGTTGGCCAAAAAGGGCGTATGCGTTTTCTCCTGAATATATTCAGGAAAAAACGCATACGCCCTTTTTGGCCAAGGGCATCATTGTCAACGTTTTGCCGCTTTTCATGTGCTTTAAAGGCGATTCGAATCTACCTCCTGAAATCTGTTTCCTGCAATTCTGCCTTGATTTCAAATCCTCTTCTTTGCCTTCCCTCAATATATTTGTGGACGAGAGTTATCATTTATAACTCTGCAGGTTTGTGAATTGCAGTGCCCTGAAGCTCCATTTTACAAGTCTCTTTTTTGGGAGCTGGCCGCAAAAGCGCAGGATGGCTTCAGGCCCTGTTCTGGTTCCGGGGGGCAGGCTGAGCCTGTGGTTAATTCTTCTTCCTGATGGGAAAATAGAGTGACCTGTGCCTGTCCCAACACCAAGAGCTAGTCTCTCATTGGTTCCCCGTCTTCCCGTTCATCCTCAGGACAAATTGCAACCTGTACGGAACAGGAGGTTAAAGGTGCTGATGCTCCAAGTAGGGAGATTGCTAGTAAAGTGGCTGGAATGGCGAACCCGAGCACAAGGAGATGAGAAATGAGGTGCGTTTTAGAAACCTTTCCCCATCACACGGTGTACCATCTTCTGGGTTTCTCATGCATGTTTTCGATGTAGGAAGATGCCCTTGGACCTGGAGATTTGGGACCCATGCGATGGGTAGCACGCAGTATTACTTTAAAGGGTCTGCGTTTGCTCACCCAACCTCACCAAACCTCTCAGCCCCAAGAGTGTCCACCCTTATGTCTCATCCAGCTGTGGGTCTAGATATGGTCAATCCAGGTTGCATCACAGCCCCTGAACGAATTGTGTAAGAATTTCTCTCTCTTTCCCTGTCTTTGTTTCATGGGTTTTTCAAAGTAATTTATTTTTATAATGGGGTTTAGCTGCTTTTCACGGCTGTGTTTATGCCGCTTACCCCCACTTGACACACTAACAGAGAGATATGAATACATAGGTTTTAAGATTATTACTAGTCAGATATATTCTTGTGCGGTGAATCGGGCGTGTTGAGTCCAGTTCTCTGAGCAAGGAGTAGGTCTTGTCTATTACATATTGGGTTTATGGAACGGTATCTGAGCTAATTTGAAACTCTTGTTTTATGTATCACCCCACCTCACCTTTCCCGTTAAGCAGCCATAGTGTGTTTTCTGCATGTGTGACTCTGTTCTGTTTTGTAATTCAGTTCAAGTGTAAGGGTTTTTACATTCCCTCTATAAGTGACACCTTATGAGAAGTGTCCTTTTCTGTGTGACTTATTTCACTTAGAATCGTCTTACCTAAATCCACTCATCATGCTGCTACTAGCCTTATGACTTTGATTTCATGGCTGAGAGATATTCCATTGTACATAAGGACCTCAACTTTTTGATCCATTTTTCGCTTCCCTGGGATATTTAAGGGGGAATGAAGTGGAGGTCCTTGTCAACAGAGCAGCCCTAAACTTTGGGGTGCTTGTGTCTTGCTGATTTTCAATTTTCCCACTTTATCCCCCCATGCGTGGAAGTGCCCTATGCTCTCTAAGCTGTGTTTTTTAGATGTTTCAGGACACACCGTACACTTCTCCAGAGTGGCTGTTGGCAATTTACATCCCGCCCATCAGTGTAGCAAGGCTCCCATTTCTCCATGGCCTGTCGTGCATTTCTGGTTTTGACACTTTTTTCAGCATGGCCCGTTTGACCGATGGGAAGCGAGTCTTCTTTGTAGCGCTGATTTGCCTTTCCAGGTTGCTTGGTTGGCCAAAAAGGGCGTACGCGTTTTTTCTTGAATATATTCAGGAAAAAACGCGTACGCCCTTTTTGGCCAAGGGCATCATTGTCAACGTTTTCCCACTTTTCATGTGCTTTAAAGGCGATTCGAATCTACCTCCTGAAATCTGTTCCCTGCAATTCGGCCTTGATTTCAAATCCTCTTCTTTGACTTCCCTCCATATATTTGTGGACGAGAGTTATCATTTATAACTCTGCAGTTTTGTGAATTGCAGTGCCCTGACGCTCCATTTTACAACTCGCTTTTTTGGGAGCTGTCCGCAAAAGCGCAGGATGGCTTCAGGCCCTGTTCTGGTTCCGGGGGGCAGGCTGAACCTGTGGTTAATTCTTCTTCCTGATGGGAAAATAGAGTGACCTGTGCCTGTCAGAACACCAAGAGCTAGTCTCTCATTGGTTCCCCGTCTTCCCGTTCATCCTCAGGACAAATTGCAACCTGTACGGAACAGGAGGTTAAAGGTGCTGATGCTCCAAGTAGGGAGATTGCTAGTAAAGTGGCTGGAATGGCGAACCCGAGCACAAGGAGATGAGAAATGAGGTGCGTTTTAGAAACCTTTACCCATCACACGGTGTACCATCTTCTGGGTTTCTCATGCATGTTTTCGATGTAGGAAGATGCCCTTGAACCTGGAGATTTGGGACCTATGCGATGGGTAGCACGCAGTATTACTTTAAAGGGTCTGCGTTTGCTCACCCAACCTCACCAAACCTCTCAGCCCCAAGAGTGTCCACCCTTATGTCTCATCCAGCTGTGGGTCTAGATATGGTCAATCCAGGTTGCATCACAGCCCCTGAACGAATTGTGTAAGAATTTCTCTCTCTTTCCCTGTCTTTGTTTCATGGGTTTTTAAAAGTAATTTATTTTTATAATGGGGTTTAGCTGCTTTTCACGGCTGTGTTTATGCCGCTTTACACCCACTTGACACACTAACAGAGAGATATCAATACATAGGTTTTAAGATTATTACTAGTCAGATATATTCTTGTGCGGTGAATCGGGCGTGTTGAGTCCAGTTCTCTGAGCAAGGAGTAGGTCTTGTCTATTACATATTGGGTTTATGGAACGGTATCTGAGCTAATTTGAAACTCTTGTTTTATGTATCACCTCACCTCACCTTTCCCGTTAAGCAGCCATAGTGTGTTTTCTGCATGTGTGACTCTGTTCTGTTTTGTAATTCAGTTCAAGTGTAACGGTTTTTACATTCCCTCTATAAGTGACACCTTATGAGAAGTGTCCTTTTCTGTGTGACTTATTTCACTTAGAATCGTCTTACCTAAATCCACTCATCATGCTGCTACTAGCCTTATGACATTGATTTCATGGCTGAGTGATATTCCATTGTACATAAGGACCACAACTTTTTGATCCATTTTTCGCTTTCCTGGGATATTTAAGGTGGAATGAAGTGGAGGTCCTTGTCAACAGAGCAGCCCTAAACTTTGGGGTGCTTGTGTCTTGCTGATTTTCAATTTTCCCACTTTATCCCCCCATGCGTGGAAGTGCCCTATGCTCTCTAAGCTGTGTTTTTTAGATGTTTCAGGACACACCGTACACTTCTCCAGAGTGGCTGTTGGCAATTTACATCCCGCCCATCAGTGTAGCAAGGCTCCCATTTCTCCATGGCCTGTCCTGCATTTCTGGTTTTGACACTTTTTTCAGCATGGCCCTTTTGACCGATGGGAAGCGAGACTTCTTTGTAGCGCTGATTTGCCTTTCCAGGTTGCTTGGTTGGCCAAAAAGGGCGTATGCGTTTTCTCCTGAATATATTCAGGAAAAAACGCATACGCCCTTTTAGTCCAAGGGCATCATTGTCAACGTTTTGCCGCTTTTCATGTGCTTTAAAGGCGATTCGAATCTACCTCCTGAAATCTGTTTCCTGCAATTCTGCCTTGATTTCAAATCCTCTTCTTTGCCTTCCCTCAATATATTTGTGGACGAGAGTTATCATTTATAACTCTGCAGGTTTGTGAATTGCAGTGCCCTGAAGCTCCATTTTACAAGTCGCTTTTTTGGGAGCTGGCCGCAAAAGCGCAGGATGGCTTCAGGCCCTGTTCTGGTTCCGGGGGGCAGGCTGAGCCTGTGGTTAATTCTTCTTCCTGATGGGAAAATAGAGTGACCTGTGCCTGTCCCAACACCAAGAGCTAGTCTCTCATTGGTTCCCCGTCTTCCCGTTCATCCTCAGGACAAATTGCAACCTGTACGGAACAGGAGGTTAAAGGTGCTGATGCTCCAAGTAGGGAGATTGCTAGTAAAGTGGCTGGAATGGCGAACCCGAGCACAAGGAGATGAGAAATGAGGTGCGTTTTAGAAACCTTTCCCCATCACACGGTGTACCATCTTCTGGGTTTCTCATGCATGTTTTCGATGTAGGAAGATGCCCTTGAACCTGGAGATTTGGGACCCATGCGATGGGTAGCACGCAGTATTACTTTAAAGGGTCTGCGTTTGCTCACCCAACCTCACCAAACCTCTCAGCCCCAAGAGTGTCCACCCTTATGTCTCATCCAGCTGTGGGTCTAGATATGGTCAATCCAGGTTGCATCACAGCCCCTGAACGAATTGTGTAAGAATTTCTCTCTCTTTCCCTGTCTTTGTTTCATGGGTTTTTAAAAGTAATTTATTTTTATAATGGGGTTTAGCTGCTTTTCACGGCTGTGTTTATGCCGCTTTACACCCACTTGACACACTAACAGAGAGATATCAATACATAGGTTTTAAGATTATTACTAGTCAGATATATTCTTGTGCGGTGAATCGGGCGTGTTGAGTCCAGTTCTCTGAGCAAGGAGTAGGTCTTGTCTATTACATATTGGGTTTATGGAACGGTATGTGAGCTAATTTGAAACTCTTGTTTTATGTATCACCCCACCTCACCTTTCCCGTTAAGCAGCCATAGTGTGTTTTCTGCATGTGTGACTCTGTTCTATTTTGTAATTCAGTTCAAGTGTAACGGTTTTTACATTCCCTCTATAAGTGACACCTTATGAGAAGTGTCCTTTTCGGTGTGACTTATTTCACTTAGAATCGTCTTACCTAAATCCACTCATCATGCTGCTACTAGCCTTATGACTTTGATTTCATGGTTGAGTGATATTCCATTGTACATAAAGACCACAACTTTTTTATCCATTTTTCGCTTTCCTGGGATATTTAAGGTGGAATGAAGTGGAGGTCCTTGTCAACAGAGCAGCCCTAAACTTTGGGGTGCTTGTGTCTTGCTGATTTTCAATTTTCCCACTTTATCCCCCCATGCGTGGAAGTGCCCTATGCTCTCTAAGCTGTGTTTCTTAGAAGTTTCAGGACACACCGTACACTTCTCCAGAGTGGCTGTTGGCAATTTACATCCCGCCCATCAGTGTAGCAAGGCTCCCATTTCTCCATGGCCTGTCCTGCATTTCTGGTTTTGACACTTTTTTCAGCATGGCCCTTTTGACCGATGGGAAGCGAGACTTCTTTGTAGCGCTGATTTGCCTTTCCAGGTTGCTTGGTTGGCCAAAAAGGGCGTATGCGTTTTTTCCTGAATATATTCAGGAAAAAACGCATACGCCCTTTTTGGCCAAGGGCATCATTGTCAACGTTTTGCCGCTTTTCATGTGCTTTAAAGGCGATTCGAATCTACCTCCTGAAATCTGTTTCCTGCAATTCTGCCTTGATTTCAAATCCTCTTCTTTGCCTTCCCTCAATATATTTGTGGACGAGAGTTATCATTTATAACTCTGCAGGTTTGTGAATTGCAGTGCCCTGAAGCTCCATTTTACAAGTCGCTTTTTTGGGAGCTGGCCGCAAAAGCGCAGGATGGCTTCAGGCCCTGTTCTGGTTCCGGGGGGCAGGCTGAGCCTGTGGTTAATTCTTCTTCCTGATGGGAAAATAGAGTGACCTGTGCCTGTCCCAACACCAAGAGCTAGTCTCTCATTGGTTCCCCGTCTTCCCGTTCATCCTCAGGACAAATTGCAACCTGTACGGAACAGGAGGTTAAAGGTGCTGATGCTCCAAGTGGGGAGATTGCTAGTAAAGTGGCTGGAATGGCGAACCCGAGCACAAGGAGATGAGAAATGAGGTGCGTTTTAGAAACCTTTACCCATCACACGGTGTACCATCTTCTGGGTTTCTCATGCATGTTTTCGATGTAGGAAGATGCCCTTGAACCTGGAGATTTGGGACCCATGCGATGGGTAGCACGCAGTATTACTTTAAAGGGTCTGCGTTTGCTCACCCAACCTCACCAAACCTCTCAGCCCCAAGAGTGTCCACCCTTATGTCTCATCCAGCTGTGGGTCTAGATATGGTCAATCCAGGTTGCATCACAGCCCCTGAACGAATTGTGTAAGAATTTCTCTCTCTTTCCCTGTCTTTGTTTCATGGGTTTTTCAAAGTAATTTATTTTTATAATGGGGTTTAGCTGCTTTTCACGGCTGTGTTTATGCCGCTTTACACCCACTTGACACACTAACAGAGAGATATCAATACATAGGTTTTAAGATTATTACTAGTCGGATATATTCTTGTGCGGTGAATCGGGCGTGTTGAGTACAGTTCTCTGAGCAAGGAGTAGGTCTTGTCTATTACATATTGGGTTTATGGAACGGTATGTGAGCTAATTTGAAACTCTTGTTTTATGTATCACCCCACCTCACCTTTCCCGTTAAGCAGCCATAGTGTGTTTTCTGCATGTGTGACTCTGTTCTGTTTTGTAATTCAGTTCAAGTGTAACGGTTTTTACATTCCCTCTATAAGTGACACCTTATGAGAAGTGTCCTTTTCGGTGTGACTTATTTCACTTAGAATCGTCTTACCTAAATCCACTCATCATGCTGCTACTAGCCTTATGACTTTGATTTCATGGCTGAGTGATATTCCATTGTACATAAGGACCACAACTTTTTTATCCATTTTTCGCTTTCCTGGGATATTTAAGGTGGAATGAAGTGGAGGTCCTTGTCAACAGAGCAGCCCTAAACTTTGGGGTGCTTGTGTCTTGCTGATTTTCAATTTTCCCACTTTATCCCCCCATGCGTGGAAGTGCCCTATGCTCTCTAAGCTGTGATTTTTAGATGTTTCAGGACACACCGTACACTTCTCCAGAGTGGCTGTTGGCAATTTACATCCCGCCCATCAGTGTAGCAAGGCTCCCATTTCTCCATGGCCTGTCTTGCATTTCTGGTTTTGACACTTTTTTCAGCATGGCCCTTTTGACCGATGGGAAGCGAGACTTCTTTGTAGCGCTGATTTGCCTTTCCAGGTTGCTTGGTTGGCCAAAAAGGGCGTACGCGTTTTTTCTTGAATATATTCAGGAAAAAACGCGTAAGCCCTTTTTGGCCAAGGGCATCATTGTCAACGTTTTCCCACTTTTCATGTGCTTTAAAGGCGATTCGAATCTACCTCCTGAAATCTGTTCCCTGCAATTCTGCCTTGATTTCAAATCCTCTTCTTTGACTTCCCTCCATATATTTGTGGACGAGAGTTATCATTTATAACTCTGCAGTTTTGTGAATTGCAGTGCCCTGACGCTCCATTTTACAACTCGCTTTTTTGGGAGCTGTCCGCAAAAGCGCAGGATGGCTTCAGGCCCTGTTCTGGTTCCGGGGGGCAGGTTGAACCTGTGGTTAATTCTTCTTCCTGATGGGAAAATAGAGTGACCTGTGCCTGTCAGAACACCAAGAGCTAGTCTCTCATTGGTTCCCCGTCTTCCCGTTCATCCTCAGGACAAATTGCAACCTGTACGGAACAGGAGGTTAAAGGTGCTGATGCTCCAAGTAGGGAGATTGCTAGTAAAGTGGCTGGAATGGCGAACCCGAGCACAAGGAGATGAGAAATGAGGTGCGTTTTAGAAACCTTTCCCCATCACACGGTGTACCATCTTCTGGGTTTCTCATGCATGTTTTCGATGTAGGAAGATGCCCTTGAACCTGGAGATTTGGGACCCATGCGATGGGTAGCACGCAGTATTACTTTAAAGGGTCTGCGTTTGCTCACCCAACCTCACCAAACCTCTCAGCCCCAAGAGTGTCCACCCTTATGTCTCATCCAGCTGTGGGTCTAGATATGGTCAATCCAGGTTGCATCACAGCCCCTGAACGAATTGTGTAAGAATTTCTCTCTCTTTCCCTGTCTTTGTTTCATGGGTTTTTAAAAGTAATTTATTTTTATAATGGGGTTTAGCTGCTTTTCACGGCTGTGTTTATGCCGCTTTACACCCACTTGACACACTAACAGAGAGATATCAATACATAGGTTTTAAGATTATTACTAATCAGATATATTCTTGTGCGGTGAATCGGGCGTGTTGAGTCCAGTTCTCTGAGCAAGGAGTAGGTCTTGTCTATTACATATTGGGTTTATGGAACGGTATCTGAGCTAATTTGAAACTCTTGTTTTATGTATCACCTCACCTCACCTTTCCCGTTAAGCAGCCATAGTGTGTTTTCTGCATGTGTGACTCTGTTCTGTTTTGTAATTCAGTTCAAGTGTAACGGTTTTTACATTCCCTCTATAAGTGACACCTTATGAGAAGTGTCCTTTTCTGTGTGACTTATTTCACTTAGAATCGTCTTACCTAAATCCACTCATCATGCTGCTACTAGCCTTATGACATTGATTTCATGGCTGAGTGATATTCCATTGTACATAAGGACCACAACTTTTTGATCCATTTTTCGCTTTCCTGGTATATTTAAGGTGGAATGAAGTGGAGGTCCTTGTCAACAGAGCAGCCCTAAACTTTGGGGTGCTTGTGTCTTGCTGATTTTCAATTTTCCCACTTTATCCCCCCATGCGTGGAAGTGCCCTATGCTCTCTAAGCTGTGTTTTTTAGATGTTTCAGGACACACCGTACACTTCTCCAGAGTGGCTGTTGGCAATTTACATCCCGCCCATCAGTGTAGCAAGGCTCCCATTTCTCCATGGCCTGTCCTGCATTTCTGGTTTTGACACTTTTTTCAGCATGGCCCTTTTGACCGATGGGAAGCGAGACTTCTTTGTAGCGCTGATTTGCCTTTCCAGGTTGCTTGGTTGGCCAAAAAGGGCGTATGCGTTTTCTCCTGAATATATTCAGGAAAAAACGCATACGCCCTTTTTGGCCAAGGGCATCATTGTCAACGTTTTGCCGCTTTTCATGTGCTTTAAAGGCGATTCGAATCTACCTCCTGAAATCTGTTTCCTGCAATTCTGCCTTGATTTCAAATCCTCTTCTTTGCCTTCCCTCAATATATTTGTGGACGAGAGTTATCATTTATAACTCTGCAGGTTTGTGAATTGCAGTGCCCTGAAGCTCCATTTTACAAGTCGCTTTTTTGGGAGCTGGCCGCAAAAGCGCAGGATGGCTTCAGGCCCTGTTCTGGTTCCGGGGGGCAGGCTGAGCCTGTGGTTAATTCTTCTTCCTGATGGGAAAATAGAGTGACCTGTGCCTGTCCCAACACCAAGAGCTAGTCTCTCATTGGTTCCCCGTCTTCCCGTTCATCCTCAGGACAAATTGCAACCTGTACGGAACAGGAGGTTAAAGGTGCTGATGCTCCAAGTGGGGAGATTGCTAGTAAAGTGGCTGGAATGGCGAACCCGAGCACAAGGAGATGAGAAATGAGGTGCGTTTTAGAAACCTTTACCCATCACACGGTGTACCATCTTCTGGGTTTCTCATGCATGTTTTCGATGTAGGAAGATGCCCTTGAACCTGGAGATTTGGGACCCATGCGATGGGTAGCACGCAGTATTACTTTAAAGGGTCTGCGTTTGCTCACCCAACCTCACCAAACCTCTCAGCCCCAAGAGTGTCCACCCTTATGTCTCATCCAGCTGTGGGTCTAGATATGGTCAATCCAGGTTGCATCACAGCCCCTGAACGAATTGTGTAAGAATTTCTCTCTCTTTCCCTGTCTTTGTTTCATGGGTTTTTAAAAGTAATTTATTTTTATAATGGGGTTTAGCTGCTTTTCACGGCTGTGTTTATGCCGCTTTACACCCACTTGACACACTAACAGAGAGATATCAATACATAGGTTTTAAGATTATTACTAGTCGGATATATTCTTGTGCGGTGAATCGGGCGTGTTGAGTACAGTTCTCTGAGCAAGGAGTAGGTCTTGTCTATTACATATTGGGTTTATGGAACGGTATGTGAGCTAATTTGAAACTCTTGTTTTATGTATCACCCCACCTCACCTTTCCCGTTAAGCAGCCATAGTGTGTTTTCTGCATGTGTGACTCTGTTCTGTTTTGTAATTCAGTTCAAGTGTAACGGTTTTTACATTCCCTCTATAAGTGACACCTTATGAGAAGTGTCCTTTTCGGTGTGACTTATTTCACTTAGAATCGTCTTACCTAAATCCACTCATCATGCTGCTACTAGCCTTATGACTTTGATTTCATGGCTGAGTGATATTCCATTGTACATAAGGACCACAACTTTTTTATCCATTTTTCGCTTTCCTGGGATATTTAAGGTGGAATGAAGTGGAGGTCCTTGTCAACAGAGCAGCCCTAAACTTTGGGGTGCTTGTGTCTTGCTGATTTTCAATTTTCCCACTTTATCCCCCCATGCGTGGAAGTGCCCTATGCTCTCTAAGCTGTGATTTTTAGATGTTTCAGGACACACCGTACACTTCTCCAGAGTGGCTGTTGGCAATTTACATCCCGCCCATCAGTGTAGCAAGGCTCCCATTTCTCCATGGCCTGTCTTGCATTTCTGGTTTTGACACTTTTTTCAGCATGGCCCTTTTGACCGATGGGAAGCGAGACTTCTTTGTAGCGCTGATTTGCCTTTCCAGGTTGCTTGGTTGGCCAAAAAGGGCGTACGCGTTTTTTCTTGAATATATTCAGGAAAAAACGCGTAAGCCCTTTTTGGCCAAGGGCATCATTGTCAACGTTTTCCCACTTTTCATGTGCTTTAAAGGCGATTCGAATCTACCTCCTGAAATCTGTTCCCTGCAATTCTGCCTTGATTTCAAATCCTCTTCTTTGACTTCCCTCCATATATTTGTGGACGAGAGTTATCATTTATAACTCTGCAGTTTTGTGAATTGCAGTGCCCTGACGCTCCATTTTACAACTCGCTTTTTTGGGAGCTGTCCGCAAAAGCGCAGGATGGCTTCAGGCCCTGTTCTGGTTCCGGGGGGCAGGTTGAACCTGTGGTTAATTCTTCTTCCTGATGGGAAAATAGAGTGACCTGTGCCTGTCAGAACACCAAGAGCTAGTCTCTCATTGGTTCCCCGTCTTCCCGTTCATCCTCAGGACAAATTGCAACCTGTACGGAACAGGAGGTTAAAGGTGCTGATGCTCCAAGTAGGGAGATTGCTAGTAAAGTGGCTGGAATGGCGAACCCGAGCACAAGGAGATGAGAAATGAGGTGCGTTTTAGAAACCTTTCCCCATCACACGGTGTACCATCTTCTGGGTTTCTCATGCATGTTTTCGATGTAGGAAGATGCCCTTGAACCTGGAGATTTGGGACCCATGCGATGGGTAGCACGCAGTATTACTTTAAAGGGTCTGCGTTTGCTCACCCAACCTCACCAAACCTCTCAGCCCCAAGAGTGTCCACCCTTATGTCTCATCCAGCTGTGGGTCTAGATATGGTCAATCCAGGTTGCATCACAGCCCCTGAACGAATTGTGTAAGAATTTCTCTCTCTTTCCCTGTCTTTGTTTCATGGGTTTTTAAAAGTAATTTATTTTTATAATGGGGTTTAGCTGCTTTTCACGGCTGTGTTTATGCCGCTTTACACCCACTTGACACACTAACAGAGAGATATCAATACATAGGTTTTAAGATTATTACTAGTCAGATATATTCTTGTGCGGTGAATCGGGCGTGTTGAGTCCAGTTCTCTGAGCAAGGAGTAGGTCTTGTCTATTACATATTGGGTTTATGGAACGGTATCTGAGCTAATTTGAAACTCTTGTTTTATGTATCACCTCACCTCACCTTTCCCGTTAAGCAGCCATAGTGTGTTTTCTGCATGTGTGACTCTGTTCTGTTTTGTAATTCAGTTCAAGTGTAACGGTTTTTACATTCCCTCTATAAGTGACACCTTATGAGAAGTGTCCTTTTCTGTGTGACTTATTTCACTTAGAATCGTCTTACCTAAATCCACTCATCATGCTGCTACTAGCCTTATGACATTGATTTCATGGCTGAGTGATATTCCATTGTACATAAGGACCACAACTTTTTGATCCATTTTTCGCTTTCCTGGTATATTTAAGGTGGAATGAAGTGGAGGTCCTTGTCAACAGAGCAGCCCTAAACTTTGGGGTGCTTGTGTCTTGCTGATTTTCAATTTTCCCACTTTATCCCCCCATGCGTGGAAGTGCCCTATGCTCTCTAAGCTGTGTTTTTTAGATGTTTCAGGACACACCGTACACTTCTCCAGAGTGGCTGTTGGCAATTTACATCCCGCCCATCAGTGTAGCAAGGCTCCCATTTCTCCATGGCCTGTCCTGCATTTCTGGTTTTGACACTTTTTTCAGCATGGCCCTTTTGACCGATGGGAAGCGAGACTTCTTTGTAGCGCTGATTTGCCTTTGCAGGTTGCTTGGTTGGCCAAAAAGGGCGTATGCGTTTTCTCCTGAATATATTCAGGAAAAAACGCATACGCCCTTTTTGGCCAAGGGCATCATTGTCAACGTTTTGCCGCTTTTCATGTGCTTTAAAGGCGATTCGAATCTACCTCCTGAAATCTGTTTCCTGCAATTCTGCCTTGATTTCAAATCCTCTTCTTTGCCTTCCCTCAATATATTTGTGGACGAGAGTTATCATTTATAACTCTGCAGGTTTGTGAATTGCAGTGCCCTGAAGCTCCATTTTACAAGTCGCTTTTTTGGGAGCTGGCCGCAAAAGCGCAGGATGGCTTCAGGCCCTGTTCTGGTTCCGGGGGGCAGGCTGAGCCTGTGGTTAATTCTTCTTCCTGATGGGAAAATAGAGTGACCTGTGCCTGTCCCAACACCAAGAGCTAGTCTCTCATTGGTTCCCCGTCTTCCCGTTCATCCTCAGGACAAATTGCAACCTGTACGGAACAGGAGGTTAAAGGTGCTGATGCTCCAAGTAGGGAGATTGCTAGTAAAGTGGCTGGAATGGCGAACCCGAGCACAAGGAGATGAGAAATGAGGTGCGTTTTAGAAACCTTTCCCCATCACACGGTGTACCATCTTCTGGGTTTCTCATACATGTTTTCGATGTAGGAAGATGCCCTTGGACCTGGAGATTTGGGACCCATGCGATGGGTAGCACGCAGTATTACTTTAAAGGGTCTGCGTTTGCTCACCCAACCTCACCAAACCTCTCAGCCCCAAGAGTGTCCACCCTTATGTCTCATCCAGCTGTGGGTCTAGATATGGTCAATCCAGGTTGCATCACAGCCCCTGAACGAATTGTGTAAGAATTTCTCTCTCTTTCCCTGTCTTTGTTTCATGGGTTTTTAAAAGTAATTTATTTTTATAATGGGGTTTAGCTGCTTTTCACGGCTGTGTTTATGCCGCTTTACACCCACTTGACACACTAACAGAGAGATATCAATACATAGGTTTTAAGATTATTACTAGTCAGATATATTCTTGTGCGGTGAATCGGGCGTGTTGAGTCCAGTTCTCTGAGCAAGGAGTAGGTCTTGTCTATTACATATTGGGTTTATGGAACGGTATCTGAGCTAATTTGAAACTCTTGTTTTATGTATCACCTCACCTCACCTTTCCCGTTAAGCAGCCATAGTGTGTTTTCTGCATGTGTGACTCTGTTCTGTTTTGTAATTCAGTTCAAGTGTAACGGTTTTTACATTCCCTCTATAAGTGACACCTTATGAGAAGTGTCCTTTTCTGTGTGACTTATTTCACTTAGAATCGTCTTACCTAAATCCACTCATCATGCTGCTACTAGCCTTATGACATTGATTTCATGGCTGAGTGATATTCCATTGTACATAAGGACCACAACTTTTTGATCCATTTTTCGCTTTCCTGGTATATTTAAGGTGGAATGAAGTGGAGGTCCTTGTCAACAGAGCAGCCCTAAACTTTGGGGTGCTTGTGTCTTGCTGATTTTCAATTTTCCCACTTTATCCCCCCATGCGTGGGAGTGCCCTATGCTCTCTAAGCTGTGTTTTTTAGATGTTTCAGGACACACCGTACAGTTCTCCAGAGTGGCTGTTGGCAATTTACATCCCGCCCATCAGTGTAGCAAGGCTCCCATTTCTCCATGGCCTGTCCTGCATTTCTGGTTTTGACACTTTTTTCAGCATGGCCCTTTTGACCGATGGGAAGCGAGACTTCTTTGTAGCGCTGATTTGCCTTTCCAGGTTGCTTGGTTGGCCAAAAAGGGCGTATGCGTTTTCTCCTGAATATATTCAGGAAAAAACGCATACGCCCTTTTTGGCCAAGGGCATCATTGTCAACGTTTTGCCGCTTTTCATGTGCTTTAAAGGCGATTCGAATCTACCTCCTGAAATCTGTTTCCTGCAATTCTGCCTTGATTTCAAATCCTCTTCTTTGCCTTCCCTCAATATATTTGTGGACGAGAGTTATCATTTATAACTCTGCAGGTTTGTGAATTGCAGTGCCCTGAAGCTCCATTTTACAAGTCGCTTTTTTGGGAGCTGGCCGCAAAAGCGCAGGATGGCTTCAGGCCCTGTTCTGGTTCCGGGGGGCAGGCTGAGCCTGTGGTTAATTCTTCTTCCTGATGGGAAAATAGAGTGACCTGTGCCTGTCCCAACACCAAGAGCTAGTCTCTCATTGGTTCCCCGTCTTCCCGTTCATCCTCAGGACAAATTGCAACCTGTACGGAACAGGAGGTTAAAGGTGCTGATGCTCCAAGTAGGGAGATTGCTAGTAAAGTGGCTGGAATGGCGAACCCGAGCACAAGGAGATGAGAAATGAGGTGCGTTTTAGAAACCTTTCCCCATCACACGGTGTACCATCTTCTGGGTTTCTCATGCATGTTTTCGATGTAGGAAGATGCCCTTGGACCTGGAGATTTGGGACCCATGCGATGGGTAGCACGCAGTATTACTTTAAAGGGTCTGCGTTTGCTCACCCAACCTCACCAAACCTCTCAGCCCCAAGAGTGTCCACCCTTATGTCTCATCCAGCTGTGGGTCTAGATATGGTCAATCCAGGTTGCATCACAGCCCCTGAACGAATTGTGTAAGAATTTCTCTCTCTTTCCCTGTCTTTGTTTCATGGGTTTTTAAAAGTAATTTATTTTTATAATGGGGTTTAGCTGCTTTTCACGGCTGTGTTTATGCCGCTTTACACCCACTTGACACACTAACAGAGAGATATCAATACATAGGTTTTAAGATTATTACTAGTCAGATATATTCTTGTGCGGTGAATCGGGCGTGTTGAGTCCAGTTCTCTGAGCAAGGAGTAGGTCTTGTCTATTACATATTGGGTTTATGGAACGGTATCTGAGCTAATTTGAAACTCTTGTTTTATGTATCACCCCACCTCACCTTTCCCGTTAAGCAGCCATAGTGTGTTTTCTGCATGTGTGACTCTGTTCTGTTTTGTAATTCAGTTCAAGTGTAACGGTTTTTACATTCCCTCTATAAGTGACACCTTATGAGAAGTGTCCTTTTCTGTGTGACTTATTTCACTTAGAATCGTCTTACCTAAATCCACTCATCATGCTGCTACTAGCCTTATGACATTGATTTCATGGCTGAGTGATATTCCATTGTACATAAGGACCACAACTTTTTGATCCATTTTTCGCTTTCCTGGGATATTTAAGGTGGAATGAAGTGGAGGTCCTTGTCAACAGAGCAGCCCTAAACTTTGGGGTGCTTGTGTCTTGCTGATTTTCAATTTTCCCACTTTATCCCCCCATGCGTGGGAGTGCCCTATGCTCTCTAAGCTGTGTTTTTTAGATATTTCAGGACACACCGTACACTTCTCCAGAGTGGCTGTTGGCAATTTACATCCCGCCCATCAGTGTGGCAAGGCTCCCATTTCTCCATGGCCTGTCCTGCATTTCTGGTTTTGACACTTTTTTCAGCATGGCCCTTTTGACCGATGGGAAGCGAGACTTCTTTGTAGCGCTGATTTGCCTTTCCAGGTTGCTTGGTTGGCCAAAAAGGGCGTATGCGTTTTTTCCTGAATATATTCAGGAAAAAACGCATACGCCCTTTTTGGCCAAGGGCATCATTGTCAACGTTTTGCCGCTTTTCATGTGCTTTAAAGGCGATTCGAATCTACCTCCTGAAATCTGTTTCCTGCAATTCTGCCTTGATTTCAAATCCCCTTCTTTGCCTTCCCTCAATATATTTGTGGACGAGAGTTATCATTTATAACTCTGCAGGTTTGTGAATTGCAGTGCCCTGAAGCTCCATTTTACAAGTCGCTTTTTTGGGAGCTGGCCGCAAAAGCGCAGGATGGCTTCAGGCCCTGTTCTGGTTCCGGGGGGCAGGCTGAGCCTGTGGTTAATTCTTCTTCCTGATGGGAAAATAGAGTGACCTGTGCCTGTCCCAACACCAAGAGCTAGTCTCTCATTGGTTCCCCGTCTTCCCGTTCATCCTCAGGACAAATTGCAACCTGTACGGAACAGGAGGTTAAAGGTGCTGATGCTCCAAGTAGGGAGATTGCTAGTAAAGTGGCTGGAATGGCGAACCCGAGCACAAGGAGATGAGAAATGAGGTGCGTTTTAGAAACCTTTCCCCATCACACGGTGTACCATCTTCTGGGTTTCTCATGCATGTTTTCGATGTAGGAAGATGCCCTTGAACCTGGAGATTTGGGACCCATGCGATGGGTAGCACGCAGTATTACTTTAAAGGGTCTGCGTTTGCTCACCCAACCTCACCAAACCTCTCAGCCCCAAGAGTGTCCACCCTTATGTCTCATCCAGCTGTGGGTCTAGATATGGTCAATCCAGGTTGCATCACAGCCCCTGAACGAATTGTGTAAGAATTTCTCTCTCTTTCCCTGTCTTTGTTTCATGGGTTTTTAAAAGTAATTTATTTTTATAATGGGGTTTAGCTGCTTTTCACGGCTGTGTTTATGCCGCTTTACACCCACTTGACACACTAACAGAGAGATATCAATACATAGGTTTTAAGGTTATTACTAGTCAGATATATTCTTGTGCGTTGAATCGGGCGTGTTGAGTCCAGTTCTCTGAGCAAGGAGTAGGTCTTGTCTATTACATATTGGGTTTATGGAACGGTATCTGAGCTAATTTGAAACTGTTGTTTTATGTATCACCCCACCTCACCTTTCCCGTTAAGCAGCCATAGTGTGTTTTCTGCATGTGTGACTCTGTTCTGTTTTGTAATTCAGTTCAAGTGTAACGGTTTTTACATTCCCTCTATAAGTGACACCTTATGAGAAGTGTCCTTTTCTGTGTGACTTATTTCACTTAGAATCGTCTTACCTAAATCCACTCATCATGCTGCTACTAGCCTTATGACATTGATTTCATGGCTGAGTGATATTCCATTGTACATAAGGACCACAACTTTTTGATCCATTTTTCGCTTTCCTGGGATATTTAAGGTGGAATGAAGTGGAGGTCCTTGTCAACAGAGCAGCCCTAAACTTTGGGGTGCTTGTGTCTTGCTGATTTTCAATTTTCCCACTTTATCCCCCCATGCGTGGAAGTGCCCTATGCTCTCTAAGCTGTGTTTCTTAGATGTTTCAGGACACACCGTACACTTCTCCAGAGTGGCTGTTGGCAATTTACATCCTGACCATCAGTGTAGCAAGGCTCCCATTTCTCCATGGCCTGTCCTGCATTTCTGGTTTTGACACTTTTTTCAGCATGGCCCTTTTGACCGATGGGAAGCGAGACTTCTTTGTAGCGCTGATTTGCCTTTCCAGGTTGCTTGGTTGGCCAAAAAGGGCGTATGCGTTTTTTTCCTGAATATATTCAAGAAAAAACGCATACGCCCTTTTTGGCCAAGGGCATCATTGTCAACGTTTTGCCGCTTTTCATGTGCTTTAAAGGCGATTCGAATCTACCTCCTGAAATCTGTTTCCTGCAATTCTGCCTTGATTTCAAATCCTCTTCTTTGCCTTCCCTCAATATATTTGTGGACGAGAGTTATCATTTATAACTCTGCAGGTTTGTGAATTGCAGTGCCCTGAAGCTCCATTTTACAAGTCTCTTTTTTGGGAGCTGGCCGCAAAAGCGCAGGATGGCTTCAGGCCCTGTTCTGGTTCCGGGGGGCAGGCTGAGCCTGTGGTTAATTCTTCTTCCTGATGGGAAAATAGAGTGACCTGTGCCTGTCCCAACACCAAGAGCTAGTCTCTCATTGGTTCCCCGTCTTCCCGTTCATCCTCAGGACAAATTGCAACCTGTACGGAACAGGAGGTTAAAGGTGCTGATGCTCCAAGTAGGGAGATTGCTAGTAAAGTGGCTGGAATGGCGAACCCGAGCACAAGGAGATGAGAAATGAGGTGCGTTTTAGAAACCTTTCCCCATCACACGGTGTACCATCTTCTGGGTTTCTCATGCATGTTTTCGATGTAGGAAGATGCCCTTGAACCTGGAGATTTGGGGCCCATGCGATGGGTAGCACGCAGTATTACTTTAAAGGGTCTGCGTTTGCTCACCCAACCTCACCAAACCTCTCAGCCCCAAGAGTGTCCACCCTTATGTCTCATCCAGCTGTGGGTCTAGATATGGTCAATCCAGGTTGCATCACAGCCCCTGAACGAATTGTGTAAGAATTTCTCTCTCTTTCCCTGTCTTTGTTTCATGGGTTTTTCAAAGTAATTTATTTTTATAATGGGGTTTAGCTGCTTTTCACGGCTGTGTTTATGCCGCTTTACACCCACTTGACACACTAACAGAGAGATATCAATACATAGGTTTTAAGATTATTACTAGTCAGATATATTCTTGTGCGGTGAATCGGGCGTGTTGAGTCCAGTTCTCTGAGCAAGGAGTAGGTCTTGTCTATTACATATTGGGTTTATGGAACGGTATCTGAGCTAATTTGAAACTCTTGTTTTATGTATCACCCCACCTCACCTTTCCCGTTAAGCAGCCATAGTGTGTTTTCTGCATGTGTGACTCTGTTCTGTTTTGTAATTCAGTTCAAGTGTAACGGTTTTTACATTCCCTCTATAAGTGACACCTTATGAGAAGTGTCCTTTTCTGTGTGACTTATTTCACTTAGAATCGTCTTACCTAAATCCACTCATCATGCTGCTACTAGCCTTATGACATTGATTTCATGGCTGAGTGATATTCCAAGTTACATAAGGACCACAACTTTTTGATCCATTTTTCGCTTTCCTGGGATATTTAAGGTGGAATGAAGTGGAGGTCCTTGTCAACAGAGCAGCCCTAAACTTTGGGGTGCTTGTGTCTTGCTGATTTTCAATTTTCCCACTTTATCCCCCCATGCGTGGAAGTGCCCTATGCTCTCTAAGCTGTGTTTTTTAGATATTTCAGGACACACCGTACACTTCTCCAGAGTGGCTGTTGGCAATTTACATCCTGACCATCAGTGTAGCAAGGCTCCCATTTCTCCATGGCCTGTCCTGCATTTCTGGTTTTGACACTTTTTTCAGCATGGCCCTTTTGACCGATGGGATGCGCGACTTCTTTGTAGCGCTGATTTGCCTTTCCAGGTTGCTTGGTTGGCCAAAAAGGGCGTATGCGTTTTTTTCCTGAATATATTCAGGAAAAAACGCATACGCCCTTTTTGGCCAAGGGCATCATTGTCAACGTTTTGCCGCTTTTCATGTGCTTTAAAGGCGATTCGAATCTACCTCCTGAAATCTGTTTCCTGCAATTCTGCCTTGATTTCACATCCTCTTCTTTGCCTTCCCTCAATATATTTGTGGACGAGAGTTATCATTTATAACTCTGCAGGTTTGTGAATTGCAGTGCCCTGAAGCTCCATTTTACAAGTCGCATTTTTGGGAGCTGGCCGCAAAAGCGCAGGATGGCTTCAGGCCCTGTTCTGGTTCCGGGGGGCAGGCTGAGCCTGTGGTTAATTCTTCTTCCTGATGGGAAAATAGAGTGACCTGTGCCTGTCCCAACACCAAGAGCTAGTCTCTCATTGGTTCCCCGTCTTCCCGTTCATCCTCAGGACAAATTGCAACCTGTACGGAACAGGAGGTTAAAGGTGCTGATGCTCCAAGTAGGGAGATTGCTAGTAAAGTGGCTGGAATGGCGAACCCGAGCACAAGGAGATGAGAAATGAGGTGCGTTTTAGAAACCTTTCCCCATCACACGGTGTACCACCTTCTGGGTTTCTCATGCATGTTTTCGATGTAGGAAGATGCCCTTGAACCTGGAGATTTGGGACCCATGCGATGGGTAGCACGCAGTATTACTTTAAAGGGTCTGCGTTTGCTCACCCAACCTCACCAAACCTCTCAGCCCCAAGAGTGTCCACCCTTATGTCTCATCCAGCTGTGGGTCTAGATATGGTCAATCCAGGTTGCATCACAGCCCCTGAACGAATTGTGTAAGAATTTCTCTCTCTTTCCCTGTCTTTGTTTCATGGGTTTTTAAAAGTAATTTATTTTTATAATGGGGTTTAGCTGCTTTTCACGGCTGTGTTTATGCCGCTTTACACCCACTTGACACACTAACAGAGAGATATCAATACATAGGTTTTAAGGTTATTACTAGTCAGATATATTCTTGTGCGTTGAATCGGGCGTGTTGAGTCCAGTTCTCTGAGCAAGGAGTAGGTCTTGTCTATTACATATTGGGTTTATGGAACGGTATCTGAGCTAATTTGAAACTGTTGTTTTATGTATCACCCCACCTCACCTTTCCCGTTAAGCAGCCATAGTGTGTTTTCTGCATGTGTGACTCTGTTCTGTTTTGTAATTCAGTTCAAGTGTAACGGTTTTTACATTCCCTCTATAAGTGACACCTTATGAGAAGTGTCCTTTTCTGTGTGACTTATTTCACTTAGAATCGTCTTACCTAAATCCACTCATCATGCTGCTACTAGCCTTATGACATTGATTTCATGGCTGAGTGATATTCCATTGTACATAAGGACCACAACTTTTTGATCCATTTTTCGCTTTCCTGGGATATTTAAGGTGGAATGAAGTGGAGGTCCTTGTCAACAGAGCAGCCCTAAACTTTGGGGTGCTTGTGTCTTGCTGATTTTCAATTTTCCCACTTTATCCCCCCATGCGTGGAAGTGCCCTATGCTCTCTAAGCTGTGTTTCTTAGATGTTTCAGGACACACCGTACACTTCTCCAGAGTGGCTGTTGGCAATTTACATCCTGACCATCAGTGTAGCAAGGCTCCCATTTCTCCATGGCCTGTCCTGCATTTCTGGTTTTGACACTTTTTTCAGCATGGCCCTTTTGACCGATGGGAAGCGAGACTTCTTTGTAGCGCTGATTTGCCTTTCCAGGTTGCTTGGTTGGCCAAAAAGGGCGTATGCGTTTTTTTCCTGAATATATTCAAGAAAAAACGCATACGCCCTTTTTGGCCAAGGGCATCATTGTCAACGTTTTGCCGCTTTTCATGTGCTTTAAAGGCGATTCGAATCTACCTCCTGAAATCTGTTTCCTGCAATTCTGCCTTGATTTCAAATCCTCTTCTTTGCCTTCCCTCAATATATTTGTGGACGAGAGTTATCATTTATAACTCTGCAGGTTTGTGAATTGCAGTGCCCTGAAGCTCCATTTTACAAGTCTCTTTTTTGGGAGCTGGCCGCAAAAGCGCAGGATGGCTTCAGGCCCTGTTCTGGTTCCGGGGGGCAGGCTGAGCCTGTGGTTAATTCTTCTTCCTGATGGGAAAATAGAGTGACCTGTGCCTGTCCCAACACCAAGAGCTAGTCTCTCATTGGTTCCCCGTCTTCCCGTTCATCCTCAGGACAAATTGCAACCTGTACGGAACAGGAGGTTAAAGGTGCTGATGCTCCAAGTAGGGAGATTGCTAGTAAAGTGGCTGGAATGGCGAACCCGAGCACAAGGAGATGAGAAATGAGGTGCGTTTTAGAAACCTTTCCCCATCACACGGTGTACCATCTTCTGGGTTTCTCATGCATGTTTTCGATGTAGGAAGATGCCCTTGAACCTGGAGATTTGGGGCCCATGCGATGGGTAGCACGCAGTATTACTTTAAAGGGTCTGCGTTTGCTCACCCAACCTCACCAAACCTCTCAGCCCCAAGAGTGTCCACCCTTATGTCTCATCCAGCTGTGGGTCTAGATATGGTCAATCCAGGTTGCATCACAGCCCCTGAACGAATTGTGTAAGAATTTCTCTCTCTTTCCCTGTCTTTGTTTCATGGGTTTTTAAAAGTAATTTATTTTTATAATGGGGTTTAGCTGCTTTTCACGGCTGTGTTTATGCCGCTTTACACCCACTTGACACACTAACAGAGAGATATCAATACATAGGTTTTAAGGTTATTACTAGTCAGATATATTCTTGTGCGTTGAATCGGGCGTGTTGAGTCCAGTTCTCTGAGCAAGGAGTAGGTCTTGTCTATTACATATTGGGTTTATGGAACGGTATCTGAGCTAATTTGAAACTCTTGTTTTATGTATCACCCCACCTCACCTTTCCCGTTAAGCAGCCATAGTGTGTTTTCTGCATGTGTGACTCTGTTCTGTTTTGTAATTCAGTTCAAGTGTAACGGTTTTTACATTCCCTCTATAAGTGACACCTTATGAGAAGTGTCCTTTTCTGTGTGACTTATTTCACTTAGAATCGTCTTACCTAAATCCACTCATCATGCTGCTACTAGCCTTATGACATTGATTTCATGGCTGAGTGATATTCCAAGTTACATAAGGACCACAACTTTTTGATCCATTTTTCGCTTTCCTGGGATATTTAAGGTGGAATGAAGTGGAGGTCCTTGTCAACAGAGCAGCCCTAAACTTTGGGGTGCTTGTGTCTTGCTGATTTTCAATTTTCCCACTTTATCCCCCCATGCGTGGAAGTGCCCTATGCTCTCTAAGCTGTGTTTTTTAGATATTTCAGGACACACCGTACACTTCTCCAGAGTGGCTGTTGGCAATTTACATCCTGACCATCAGTGTAGCAAGGCTCCCATTTCTCCATGGCCTGTCCTGCATTTCTGGTTTTGACACTTTTTTCAGCATGGCCCTTTTGACCGATGGGAAGCGAGACTTCTTTGTAGCGCTGATTTGCCTTTCCAGGTTGCTTGGTTGGCCAAAAAGGGCGTATGCGTTTTTTTCCTGAATATATTCAGGAAAAAACGCATACGCCCTTTTTGGCCAAGGGCATCATTGTCAACGTTTTGCCTCTTTTCATGTGCTTTAAAGGCGATTCGAATCTACCTCCTGAAATCTGTTTCCTGCAATTCTGCCTTGATTTCACATCCTCTTCTTTGCCTTCCCTCAATATATTTGTGGACGAGAGTTATCATTTATAACTCTGCAGGTTTGTGAATTGCAGTGCCCTGAAGCTCCATTTTACAAGTCGCATTTTTGGGAGCTGGCCGCAAAAGCGCAGGATGGCTTCAGGCCCTGTTCTGGTTCCGGGGGGCAGGCTGAGCCTGTGGTTAATTCTTCTTCCTGATGGGAAAATAGAGTGACCTGTGCCTGTCCCAACACCAAGAGCTAGTCTCTCATTGGTTCCCCGTCTTCCCGTTCATCCTCAGGACAAATTGCAACCTGTACGGAACAGGAGGTTAAAGGTGCTGATGCTCCAAGTAGGGAGATTGCTAGTAAAGTGGCTGGAATGGCGAACCCGAGCACAAGGAGATGAGAAATGAGGTGCGTTTTAGAAACCTTTCCCCATCACACGGTGTACCATCTTCTGGGTTTCTCATGCATGTTTTCGATGTAGGAAGATGCCCTTGAACCTGGAGATTTGGGACCCATGCGATGGGTAGCACGCAGTATTACTTTAAAGGGTGTGCGTTTGCTCACCCAACCTCACCAAACCTCTCAGCCCCAAGAGTGTCCACCCTTATGTCTCATCCAGCTGTGGGTCTAGATATGGTCAATCCAGGTTGCATCACAGCCCCTGAACGAATTGTGTAAGAATTTCTCTCTCTTTCCCTGTCTTTGTTTCATGGGTTTTTAAAAGTAATTTATTTTTATAATGGGGTTTAGCTGCTTTTCACGGCTGTGTTTATGCCGCTTTACACCCACTTGACACACTAACAGAGAGATATCAATACATAGGTTTTAAGATTATTACTAGTCAGATATATTCTTGTGCGGTGAATCGGGCGTGTTGAGTACAGTTCTCTGAGCAAGGAGTAGGTCTTGTCTATTACATATTGGGTTTATGGAACGGTATCTGAGCTAATTTGAAACTCTTGTTTTATGTATCACCTCACCTCACCTTTCCCGTTAAGCAGCCATAGTGTGTTTTCTGCAAGTGTGACTCTGTTCTGTTTTGTAATTCAGTTCAAGTGTAACGGTTTTTACATTCCCTCTATAAGTGACACCTTATGAGAAGTGTCCTTTTCTGTGTGACTTATTTCACTTAGAATCGTCTTACCTAAATCCACTCATCATGCTGCTACTAGCCTTATGACATTGATTTCATGGCTGAGTGATATTCCATTGTACAAAAGGACCACAACTTTTTGATCCATTTTTCTCTTTCCTGGGATATTTAAGGTGGAATGAAGTGGAGGTCTTGTCAACAGAGCAACCCTAAACTTTGGGGTGCTTGTGTCTTGCTGATTTTCAATTTTCCCACTTTATCCCCCCATGCGTGGAAGTGCCCTATGCTCTCTAAGCTGTGTTTTTTTAGATGTTTCAGGACACACCGTACACTTCTCCAGAGTGGCTGTTGGCAATTTACATCCCGCCCATCAGTGTAGCAAGGCTCCCATTTCTCCATGGCCTGTCCTGCATTTCTGGTTTTGACACTTTTTTCAGCATGGCCCTTTTGACCGATGGGAAGCGAGACTTCTTTGTAGCGCTGATTTGCCTTTCCAGGTTGCTTGGTTGGCCAAAAAGGGCGTATGCGTTTTCTCCTGAATATATTCAGGAAAAAACGCATACGCCCTTTTTGGCCAAGGGCATCATTGTCAACGTTTTGCCGCTTTTCATGTGCTTTAAAGGCGATTCGAATCTACCTCCTGAAATCTGTTTCCTGCAATTCTGCCTTGATTTCAAATCCTCTTCTTTGCCTTCCCTCAATATATTTGTGGACGAGAGTTATCATTTATAACTCTGCAGGTTTGTGAATTGCAGTGCCCTGAAGCTCCATTTTACAAGTCTCTTTTTTGGGAGCTGGCCGCAAAAGCGCAGGATGGCTTCAGGCCCTGTTCTGGTTCCGGGGGGCAGGCTGAGCCTGTGGTTAATTCTTCTTCCTGATGGGAAAATAGAGTGACCTGTGCCTGTCCCAACACCAAGAGCTAGTCTCTCATTGGTTCCCCGTCTTCCCGTTCATCCTCAGGACAAATTGCAACCTGTACGGAACAGGAGGTTAAAGGTGCTGATGCTCCAAGTAGGGAGATTGCTAGTAAAGTGGCTGGAATGGCGAACCCGAGCACAAGGAGATGAGAAATGAGGTGCGTTTTAGAAACCTTTCCCCATCACACGGTGTACCATCTTCTGGGTTTCTCATGCATGTTTTCGATGTAGGAAGATGCCCTTGAACCTGGAGATTTGGGACCCATGCGATGGGTAGCACGCAGTATTACTTTAAAGGGTCTGCGTTTGCTCACCCAACCTCACCAAACCTCTCAGCCCCAAGAGTGTCCACCCTTATGTCTCATCCAGCTGTGGGTCTAGATATGGTCAATCCAGGTTGCATCACAGCCCCTGAACGAATTGTGTAAGAATTTCTCTCTCTTTCCCTGTCTTTGTTTCATGGGTTTTTCAAAGTAATTTATTTTTATAATGGAGTTTAGCTGCTTTTCACGGCTGTGTTTTTGCCGCTTTACACCCACTTGACACACTAACAGAGAGATATCAATACATAGGTTTTAAGATTATTACTAGTCAGATATATTCTTGTGCGGTGAATCGGGCGTGTTGAGTCCAGTTCTCTGAGCAAGGAGTAGGTCTTGTCTATTACATATTGGGTTTATGGAACGGTATCTGAGCTAATTTGAAACTCTTGTTTTATGTATCACCCCACCTCACCTTTCCCGTTAAGCAGCCATAGTGTGTTTTCTGCATGTGTGACTCTGTTCTGTTTTGTAATTCAGTTCAAGTGTAACGGTTTTTACATTCCCTCTATAAGTGACACCTTATGAGAAGTGTCCTTTTCTGTGTGACTTATTTCACTTAGAATCGTCTTACCTAAATCCACTCATCATGCTGCTACTAGCCTTATGACATTGATTTCATGGCTGAGTGATATTCCATTGTACATAAGGACCACAACTTTTTGATCCATTTTTCGCTTTCCTGGGATATTTAAGGTGGAATGAAGTGGAGGTCCTTGTCAACAGAGCAGCCCTAAACTTTGGGGTGCTTGTGTCTTGCTGATTTTCAATTTTCCCACTTTATACCCCCATGCGTGGAAGTGCCCTATGCTCTCTAAGCTGTGTTTTTTAGATATTTCAGGACACACCGTACACTTCTCCAGAGTGGCTGTTGGCAATTTACATCCCGCCCATCAGTGTAGCAAGGCTCCCATTTCTCCATGGCCTGTCCTGCATTTCTGGTTTTGACAGTTTTTTCAGCATGGCCCTTTTGACCGATGGGAAGCGAGACTTCTTTGTAGCGCTGATTTGCCTTTCCAGGTTGCTTGGTTGGCCAAAAAGGGCGTATGCGTTTTTTCCTGAATATATTCAGGAAAAAACGCATACGCCCTTTTTGGCCAAGGGCATCATTGTCAACGTTTTGCCGCTTTTCATGTGCTTTAAAGGCGATTCGAATCTACCTCCTGAAATCTGTTTCCTGCAATTCTGCCTTGATTTCAAATCCTCTTCTTTGCCTTCCCTCAATATATTTGTGGACGAGAGTTATCATTTATAACTCTGCAGGTTTGTGAATTGCAGTGCCCTGAAGCTCCATTTTACAAGTCTCTTTTTTGGGAGCTGGCCGCAAAAGCGCAGGATGGCTTCAGGCCCTGTTCTGGTTCCGGGGGGCAGGCTGAGCCTGTGGTTAATTCTTCTTCCTGATGGGAAAATAGAGTGACCTGTGCCTGTCCCAACACCAAGAGCTAGTCTCTCATTGGTTCCCCGTCTTCCCGTTCATCCTCAGGACAAATTGCAACCTGTACGGAACAGGAGGTTAAAGGTGCTGATGCTCCAAGTAGGGAGATTGCTAGTAAAGTGGCTGGAATGGCGAACCCGAGCACAAGGAGATGAGAAATGAGGTGCGTTTTAGAAACCTTTCCCCATCACACGGTGTACCATCTTCTGGGTTTCTCATGCATGTTTTCGATGTAGGAAGATGCCCTTGAACCTGGAGATTTGGGGCCCATGCGATGGGTAGCACGCAGTATTACTTTAAAGGGTCTGCATTTGCTCACCCAACCTCACCAAACCTCTCAGCCCCAAGAGTGTCCACCCTTATGTCTCATCCAGCTGTGGGTCTAGATATGGTCAATCCAGGTTGCATCACAGCCCCTGAACGAATTGTGTAAGAATTTCTCTCTCTTTCCCTGTCTTTGTTTCATGGGTTTTTAAAAGTAATTTATTTTTATAATGGGGTTTAGCTGCTTTTCACGGCTGTGTTTATGCCGCTTTACACCCACTTGACACACTAACAGAGAGATATCAATACATAGGTTTTAAGGTTATTACTAGTCAGATATATTCTTGTGCGTTGAATCGGGCGTGTTGAGTCCAGTTCTCTGAGCAAGGAGTAGGTCTTGTCTATTACATATTGGGTTTATGGAACGGTATCTGAGCTAATTTGAAACTCTTGTTTTATGTATCACCCCACCTCACCTTTCCCGTTAAGCAGCCATAGTGTGTTTTCTGCATGTGTGACTCTGTTCTGTTTTGTAATTCAGTTCAAGTGTAACGGTTTTTACATTCCCTCTATAAGTGACACCTTATGAGAAGTGTCCTTTTCTGTGTGACTTATTTCACTTAGAATCGTCTTACCTAAATCCACTCATCATGCTGCTACTAGCCTTATGACATTGATTTCATGGCTGAGTGATATTCCAAGTTACATAAGGACCACAACTTTTTGATCCATTTTTCGCTTTCCTGGGATATTTAAGGTGGAATGAAGTGGAGGTCCTTGTCAACAGAGCAGCCCTAAACTTTGGGGTGCTTGTGTCTTGCTGATTTTCAATTTTCCCACTTTATCCCCCCATGCGTGGAAGTGCCCTATGCTCTCTAAGCTGTGTTTTTTAGATATTTCAGGACACACCGTACACTTCTCCAGAGTGGCTGTTGGCAATTTACATCCTGACCATCAGTGTAGCAAGGCTCCCATTTCTCCATGGCCTGTCCTGCATTTCTGGTTTTGACACTTTTTTCAGCATGGCCCTTTTGACCGATGGGAAGCGAGACTTCTTTGTAGCGCTGATTTGCCTTTCCAGGTTGCTTGGTTGGCCAAAAAGGGCGTATGCGTTTTTTTCCTGAATATATTCAGGAAAAAACGCATACGCCCTTTTTGGCCAAGGGCATCATTGTCAACGTTTTGCCTCTTTTCATGTGCTTTAAAGGCGATTCGAATCTACCTCCTGAAATCTGTTTCCTGCAATTCTGCCTTGATTTCACATCCTCTTCTTTGCCTTCCCTCAATATATTTGTGGACGAGAGTTATCATTTATAACTCTGCAGGTTTGTGAATTGCAGTGCCCTGAAGCTCCATTTTACAAGTCGCATTTTTGGGAGCTGGCCGCAAAAGCGCAGGATGGCTTCAGGCCCTGTTCTGGTTCCGGGGGGCAGGCTGAGCCTGTGGTTAATTCTTCTTCCTGATGGGAAAATAGAGTGACCTGTGCCTGTCCCAACACCAAGAGCTAGTCTCTCATTGGTTCCCCGTCTTCCCGTTCATCCTCAGGACAAATTGCAACCTGTACGGAACAGGAGGTTAAAGGTGCTGATGCTCCAAGTAGGGAGATTGCTAGTAAAGTGGCTGGAATGGCGAACCCGAGCACAAGGAGATGAGAAATGAGGTGCGTTTTAGAAACCTTTCCCCATCACACGGTGTACCATCTTCTGGGTTTCTCATGCATGTTTTCGATGTAGGAAGATGCCCTTGAACCTGGAGATTTGGGACCCATGCGATGGGTAGCACGCAGTATTACTTTAAAGGGTGTGCGTTTGCTCACCCAACCTCACCAAACCTCTCAGCCCCAAGAGTGTCCACCCTTATGTCTCATCCAGCTGTGGGTCTAGATATGGTCAATCCAGGTTGCATCACAGCCCCTGAACGAATTGTGTAAGAATTTCTCTCTCTTTCCCTGTCTTTGTTTCATGGGTTTTTAAAAGTAATTTATTTTTATAATGGGGTTTAGCTGCTTTTCACGGCTGTGTTTATGCCGCTTTACACCCACTTGACACACTAACAGAGAGATATCAATACATAGGTTTTAAGATTATTACTAGTCAGATATATTCTTGTGCGGTGAATCGGGCGTGTTGAGTACAGTTCTCTGAGCAAGGAGTAGGTCTTGTCTATTACATATTGGGTTTATGGAACGGTATCTGAGCTAATTTGAAACTCTTGTTTTATGTATCACCTCACCTCACCTTTCCCGTTAAGCAGCCATAGTGTGTTTTCTGCATGTGTGACTCTGTTCTGTTTTGTAATTCAGTTCAAGTGTAACGGTTTTTACATTCCCTCTATAAGTGACACCTTATGAGAAGTGTCCTTTTCTGTGTGACTTATTTCACTTAGAATCGTCTTACCTAAATCCACTCATCATGCTGCTACTAGCCTTATGACATTGATTTCATGGCTGAGTGATATTCCATTGTACAAAAGGACCACAACTTTTTGATCCATTTTTCTCTTTCCTGGGATATTTAAGGTGGAATGAAGTGGAGGTCTTGTCAACAGAGCAACCCTAAACTTTGGGGTGCTTGTGTCTTGCTGATTTTCAATTTTCCCACTTTATCCCCCCATGCGTGGAAGTGCCCTATGCTCTCTAAGCTGTGTTTTTTTAGATGTTTCAGGACACACCGTACACTTCTCCAGAGTGGCTGTTGGCAATTTACATCCCGCCCATCAGTGTAGCAAGGCTCCCATTTCTCCATGGCCTGTCCTGCATTTCTGGTTTTGACACTTTTTTCAGCATGGCCCTTTTGACCGATGGGAAGCGAGACTTCTTTGTAGCGCTGATTTGCCTTTCCAGGTTGCTTGGTTGGCCAAAAAGGGCGTATGCGTTTTCTCCTGAATATATTCAGGAAAAAACGCATACGCCCTTTTTGGCCAAGGGCATCATTGTCAACGTTTTGCCGCTTTTCATGTGCTTTAAAGGCGATTCGAATCTACCTCCTGAAATCTGTTTCCTGCAATTCTGCCTTGATTTCAAATCCTCTTCTTTGCCTTCCCTCAATATATTTGTGGACGAGAGTTATCATTTATAACTCTGCAGGTTTGTGAATTGCAGTGCCCTGAAGCTCCATTTTACAAGTCTCTTTTTTGGGAGCTGGCCGCAAAAGCGCAGGATGGCTTCAGGCCCTGTTCTGGTTCCGGGGGGCAGGCTGAGCCTGTGGTTAATTCTTCTTCCTGATGGGAAAATAGAGTGACCTGTGCCTGTCCCAACACCAAGAGCTAGTCTCTCATTGGTTCCCCGTCTTCCCGTTCATCCTCAGGACAAATTGCAACCTGTACGGAACAGGAGGTTAAAGGTGCTGATGCTCCAAGTAGGGAGATTGCTAGTAAAGTGGCTGGAATGGCGAACCCGAGCACAAGGAGATGAGAAATGAGGTGCGTTTTAGAAACCTTTCCCCATCACACGGTGTACCATCTTCTGGGTTTCTCATGCATGTTTTCGATGTAGGAAGATGCCCTTGAACCTGGAGATTTGGGACCCATGCGATGGGTAGCACGCAGTATTACTTTAAAGGGTCTGCGTTTGCTCACCCAACCTCACCAAACCTCTCAGCCCCAAGAGTGTCCACCCTTATGTCTCATCCAGCTGTGGGTCTAGATATGGTCAATCCAGGTTGCATCACAGCCCCTGAACGAATTGTGTAAGAATTTCTCTCTCTTTCCCTGTCTTTGTTTCATGGGTTTTTAAAAGTAATTTATTTTTATAATGGGGTTTAGCTGCTTTTCACGGCTGTGTTTATGCCGCTTTACACCCACTTGACACACTAACAGAGAGATATCAATACATAGGTTTTAAGATTATTACTAGTCAGATATATTCTTGTGCGGTGAATCGGGCGTGTTGAGTCCAGTTCTCTGAGCAAGGAGTAGGTCTTGTCTATTACATATTGGGTTTATGGAACGGTATCTGAGCTAATTTGAAACTCTTGTTTTATGTATCACCCCACCTCACCTTTCCCGTTAAGCAGCCATAGTGTGTTTTCTGCATGTGTGACTCTGTTCTGTTTTGTAATTCAGTTCAAGTGTAACGGTTTTTACATTCCCTCTATAAGTGACACCTTATGAGAAGTGTCCTTTTCTGTGTGACTTATTTCACTTAGAATCGTCTTACCTAAATCCACTCATCATGCTGCTACTAGCCTTATGACATTGATTTCATGGCTGAGTGATATTCCATTGTACATAAGGACCACAACTTTTTGATCCATTTTTCGCTTTCCTGGGATATTTAAGGTGGAATGAAGTGGAGGTCCTTGTCAACAGAGCAGCCCTAAACTTTGGGGTGCTTGTGTCTTGCTGATTTTCAATTTTCCCACTTTATCCCCCCATGCGTGGGAGTGCCCTATGCTCTCTAAGCTGTGTTTTTTAGATATTTCAGGACACACCGTACACTTCTCCAGAGTGGCTGTTGGCAATTTACATCCCGCCCATCAGTGTAGCAAGGCTCCCATTTCTCCATGGCCTGTCCTGCATTTCTGGTTTTGACACTTTTTTCAGCATGGCCCTTTTGACCGATGGGAAGCGAGACTTCTTTGTAGCGCTGATTTGCCTTTCCAGGTTGCTTGGTTGGCCAAAAAGGGCGTATGCGTTTTTTCCTGAATATATTCAGGAAAAAACGCATACGCCCTTTTTGGCCAAGGGCATCATTGTCAACGTTTTGCCGCTTTTCATGTGCTTTAAAGGCGATTCGAATCTACCTCCTGAAATCTGTTTCCTGCAATTCTGCCTTGATTTCAAATCCCCTTCTTTGCCTTCCCTCAATATATTTGTGGACGAGAGTTATCATTTATAACTCTGCAGGTTTGTGAATTGCAGTGCCCTGAAGCTCCATTTTACAAGTCGCTTTTTTGGGAGCTGGCCGCAAAAGCGCAGGATGGCTTCAGGCCCTGTTCTGGTTCCGGGGGGCAGGCTGAGCCTGTGGTTAATTCTTCTTCCTGATGGGAAAATAGAGTGACCTGTGCCTGTCCCAACACCAAGAGCTAGTCTCTCATTGGTTCCCCGTCTTCCCGTTCATCCTCAGGACAAATTGCAACCTGTACGGAACAGGAGGTTAAAGGTGCTGATGCTCCAAGTAGGGAGATTGCTAGTAAAGTGGCTGGAATGGCGAACCCGAGCACAAGGAGATGAGAAATGAGGTGCGTTTTAGAAACCTTTCCCCATCACACGGTGTACCATCTTCTGGGTTTCTCATGCATGTTTTCGATGTAGGAAGATGCCCTTGAACCTGGAGATTTGGGACCCATGCGATGGGTAGCACGCAGTATTACTTTAAAGGGTGTGCGTTTGCTCACCCAACCTCACCAAACCTCTCAGCCCCAAGAGTGTCCACCCTTATGTCTCATCCAGCTGTGGGTCTAGATATGGTCAATCCAGGTTGCATCACAGCCCCTGAACGAATTGTGTAAGAATTTCTCTCTCTTTCCCTGTCTTTGTTTCATGGGTTTTTAAAAGTAATTTATTTTTATAATGGGGTTTAGCTGCTTTTCACGGCTGTGTTTATGCCGCTTTACACCCACTTGACACACTAACAGAGAGATATCAATACATAGGTTTTAAGGTTATTACTAGTCAGATATATTCTTGTGCGGTGAATCGGGCGTGTTGAGTCCAGTTCTCTGAGCAAGGAGTAGGTCTTGTCTATTACATATTGGGTTTATGGAATGGTATCTGAGCTAATTTGAAACTGTTGTTTTATGTATCACCCCACCTCACCTTTCCCGTTAAGCAGCCATAGTGTGTTTTCTGCATGTGTGACTCTGTTCTGTTTTGTAATTCAGTTCAAGTGTAACGGTTTTTACATTCCCTCTATAAGTGACACCTTATGAGAAGTGTCCTTTTCTGTGTGACTTATTTCACTTAGAATCGTCTTACCTAAATCCACTCATCATGCTGCTACTAGCCTTATGACATTGATTTCATGGCTGAGTGATATTCCATTGTACATAAGGACCACAACTTTTTGATCCATTTTTCGCTTTCCTGGGATATTTAAGGTGGAATGAAGTGGAGGTCCTTGTCAACAGAGCAGCCCTAAACTTTGGGGTGCTTGTGTCTTGCTGATTTTCAATTTTCCCACTTTATCCCCCCATGCGTGGGAGTGCCCTATGCTCTCTAAGCTGTGTTTTTTAGATGTTTCAGGACACACCGTACACTTCTCCAGAGTGGCTGTTGGCAATTTACATCCCGCCCATCAGTGTAGCAAGGCTCCCATTTCTCCATGGCCTGTCCTGCATTTCTGGTTTTGACACTTTTTTCAGCATGGCCCTTTTGACCGATGGGAAGCGAGACTTCTTTGTAGCGCTGATTTGCCTTTCCAGGTTGCTTGGTTGGCCAAAAAGGGCGTATGCGTTTTTTCCTGAATATATTCAGGAAAAAACGCATACGCCCTTTTTGGCCAAGGGCATCATTGTCAACGTTTTGCCGCTTTTCATGTGCTTTAAAGGCGATTCGAATCTACCTCCTGAAATCTGTTTCCTGCAATTCTGCCTTGATTTCAAATCCCCTTCTTTGCCTTCCCTCAATATATTTGTGGACGAGAGTTATCATTTATAACTCTGCAGGTTTGTGAATTGCAGTGCCCTGAAGCTCCATTTTACAAGTCGCTTTTTTGGGAGCTGGCCGCAAAAGCGCAGGATGGCTTCAGGCCCTGTTCTGGTTCCGGGGGGCAGGCTGAGCCTGTGGTTAATTCTTCTTCCTGATGGGAAAATAGAGTGACCTGTGCCTGTCCCAACACCAAGAGCTAGTCTCTCATTGGTTCCCCGTCTTCCCGTTCATCCTCAGGACAAATTGCAACCTGTACGGAACAGGAGGTTAAAGGTGCTGATGCTCCAAGTAGGGAGATTGCTAGTAAAGTGGCTGGAATGGCGAACCCGAGCACAAGGAGATGAGAAATGAGGTGCGTTTTAGAAACCTTTCCCCATCACACGGTGTACCATCTTCTGGGTTTCTCATGCATGTTTTCGATGTAGGAAGATGCCCTTGAACCTGGAGATTTGGGACCCATGCGATGGGTAGCACGCAGTATTACTTTAAAGGGTGTGCGTTTGCTCACCCAACCTCACCAAACCTCTCAGCCCCAAGAGTGTCCACCCTTATGTCTCATCCAGCTGTGGGTCTAGATATGGTCAATCCAGGTTGCATCACAGCCCCTGAACGAATTGTGTAAGAATTTCTCTCTCTTTCCCTGTCTTTGTTTCATGGGTTTTTAAAAGTAATTTATTTTTATAATGGGGTTTAGCTGCTTTTCACGGCTGTGTTTATGCCGCTTTACACCCACTTGACACACTAACAGAGAGATATCAATACATAGGTTTTAAGGTTATTACTAGTCAGATATATTCTTGTGCGGTGAATCGGGCGTGTTGAGTCCAGTTCTCTGAGCAAGGAGTAGGTCTTGTCTATTACATATTGGGTTTATGGAATGGTATCTGAGCTAATTTGAAACTGTTGTTTTATGTATCACCCCACCTCACCTTTCCCGTTAAGCAGCCATAGTGTGTTTTCTGCATGTGTGACTCTGTTCTGTTTTGTAATTCAGTTCAAGTGTAACGGTTTTTACATTCCCTCTATAAGTGACACCTTATGAGAAGTGTCCTTTTCTGTGTGACTTATTTCACTTAGAATCGTCTTACCTAAATCCACTCATCATGCTGCTACTAGCCTTATGACATTGATTTCATGGCTGAGTGATATTCCATTGTACATAAGGACCACAACTTTTTGATCCATTTTTCGCTTTCCTGGGATATTTAAGGTGGAATGAAGTGGAGGTCCTTGTCAACAGAGCAGCCCTAAACTTTGGGGTGCTTGTGTCTTGCTGATTTTCAATTTTCCCACTTTATCCCCCCATGCGTGGGAGTGCCCTATGCTCTCTAAGCTGTGTTTTTTAGATGTTTCAGGACACACCGTACACTTCTCCAGAGTGGCTGTTGGCAATTTACATCCCGCCCATCAGTGTAGCAAGGCTCCCATTTCTCCATGGCCTGTCCTGCATTTCTGGTTTTGACACTTTTTTCAGCATGGCCCTTTTGACCGATGGGAAGCGAGACTTCTTTGTAGCGCTGATTTGCCTTTCCAGGTTGCTTGGTTGGCCAAAAAGGGCGTATGCGTTTTCTCCTGAATATATTCAGGAAAAAACGCATACGCCCTTTTTGGCCAAGGGCATCATTGTCAACGTTTTGCCGCTTTTCATGTGCTTTAAAGGCGATTCGAATCTACCTCCTGAAATCTGTTTCCTGCAATTCTGCCTTGATTTCAAATCCTCTTCTTTGCCTTCCCTCAATATATTTGTGGACGAGAGTTATCATTTATAACTCTGCAGGTTTGTGAATTGCAGTGCCCTGAAGCTCCATTTTACAAGTCGCTTTTTTGGGAGCTGGCCGCAAAAGCGCAGGATGGCTTCAGGCCCTGTTCTGGTTCCGGGGGGCAGGCTGAGCCTGTGGTTAATTCTTCTTCCTGATGGGAAAATAGAGTGACCTGTGCCTGTCCCAACACCAAGAGCTAGTCTCTCATTGGTTCCCCGTCTTCCCGTTCATCCTCAGGACAAATTGCAACCTGTACGGAACAGGAGGTTAAAGGTGCTGATGCTCCAAGTAGGGAGATTGCTAGTAAAGTGGCTGGAATGGCGAACCCGAGCACAAGGAGATGAGAAATGAGGTGCGTTTTAGAAACCTTTCCCCATCACACGGTGTACCATCTTCTGGGTTTCTCATGCATGTTTTCGATGTAGGAAGATGCCCTTGGACCTGGAGATTTGGGACCCATGCGATGGGTAGCACGCAGTATTACTTTAAAGGGTCTGCGTTTGCTCACCCAACCTCACCAAACCTCTCAGCCCCAAGAGTGTCCACCCTTATGTCTCATCCAGCTGTGGGTCTAGATATGGTCAATCCAGGTTGCATCACAGCCCCTGAACGAATTGTGTAAGAATTTCTCTCTCTTTCCCTGTCTTTGTTTCATGGGTTTTTAAAAGTAATTTATTTTTATAATGGGGTTTAGCTGCTTTTCACGGCTGTGTTTATGCCGCTTTACACCCACTTGACACACTAACAGAGAGATATCAATACATAGGTTTTAAGATTATTACTAGTCAGATATATTCTTGTGCGGTGAATCGGGCGTGTTGAGTCCAGTTCTCTGAGCAAGGAGTAGGTCTTGTCTATTACATATTGGGTTTATGGAACGGTATCTGAGCTAATTTGAAACTCTTGTTTTATGTATCACCCCACCTCACCTTTCCCGTTAAGCAGCCATAGTGTGTTTTCTGCATGTGTGACTCTGTTCTGTTTTGTAATTCAGTTCAAGTGTAACGGTTTTTACATTCCCTCTATAAGTGACACCTTATGAGAAGTGTCCTTTTCTGTGTGACTTATTTCACTTAGAATCGTCTTACCTAAATCCACTCATCATGCTGCTACTAGCCTTATGACATTGATTTCATGGCTGAGTGATATTCCATTGTACATAAGGACCACAACTTTTTGATCCATTTTTCGCTTTCCTGGGATATTTAAGGTGGAATGAAGTGGAGGTCCTTGTCAACAGAGCAGCCCTAAACTTTGGGGTGCTTGTGTCTTGCTGATTTTCAATTTTCCCACTTTATCCCCCCATGCGTGGGAGTGCCCTATGCTCTCTAAGCTGTGTTTTTTAGATATTTCAGGACACACCGTACACTTCTCCAGAGTGGCTGTTGGCAATTTACATCCCGCCCATCAGTGTAGCAAGGCTCCCATTTCTCCATGGCCTGTCCTGCATTTCTGGTTTTGACACTTTTTTCAGCATGGCCCTTTTGACCGATGGGAAGCGAGACTTCTTTGTAGCGCTGATTTGCCTTTCCAGGTTGCTTGGTTGGCCAAAAAGGGCGTATGCGTTTTTTCCTGAATATATTCAGGAAAAAACACATACGCCCTTTTTGGCCAAGGGCATCATTGTCAACGTTTTGCCGCTTTTCATGTGCTTTAAAGGCGATTCGAATCTACCTCCTGAAATCTGTTTCCTGCAATTCTGCCTTGATTTCAAATCCCCTTCTTTGCCTTCCCTCAATATATTTGTGGACGAGAGTTATCATTTATAACTCTGCAGGTTTGTGAATTGCAGTGCCCTGAAGCTCCATTTTACAAGTCGCTTTTTTGGGAGCTGGCCGCAAAAGCGCAGGATGGCTTCAGGCCCTGTTCTGGTTCCGGGGGGCAGGCTGAGCCTGTGGTTAATTCTTCTTCCTGATGGGAAAATAGAGTGACCTGTGCCTGTCCCAACACCAAGAGCTAGTCTCTCATTGGTTCCCCGTCTTCCCGTTCATCCTCAGGACAAATTGCAACCTGTACGGAACAGGAGGTTAAAGGTGCTGATGCTCCAAGTAGGGAGATTGCTAGTAAAGTGGCTGGAATGGCGAACCCGAGCACAAGGAGATGAGAAATGAGGTGCGTTTTAGAAACCTTTCCCCATCACACGGTGTACCATCTTCTGGGTTTCTCATGCATGTTTTCGATGTAGGAAGATGCCCTTGAACCTGGAGATTTGGGACCCATGCGATGGGTAGCACGCAGTATTACTTTAAAGGGTCTGCGTTTGCTCACCCAACCTCACCAAACCTCTCAGCCCCAAGAGTGTCCACCCTTATGTCTCATCCAGCTGTGGGTCTAGATATGGTCAATCCAGGTTGCATCACAGCCCCTGAACGAATTGTGTAAGAATTTCTCTCTCTTTCCCTGTCTTTGTTTCATGGGTTTTTAAAAGTAATTTATTTTTATAATGGGGTTTAGCTGCTTTTCACGGCTGTGTTTATGCCGCTTTACACCCACTTGACACACTAACAGAGAGATATCAATACATAGGTTTTAAGGTTATTACTAGTCAGATATATTCTTGTGCGTTGAATCGGGCGTGTTGAGTCGAGTTCTCTGAGCAAGGAGTAGGTCTTGTCTATTACATATTGGGTTTATGGAACGGTATCTGAGCTAATTTGAAACTGTTGTTTTATGTATCACCCCACCTCACCTTTCCCGTTAAGCAGCCATAGTGTGTTTTCTGCATGTGTGACTCTGTTCTGTTTTGTAATTCAGTTCAAGTGTAACGGTTTTTACATTCCCTCTATAAGTGACACCTTATGAGAAGTGTCCTTTTCTGTGTGACTTATTTCACTTAGAATCGTCTTACCTAAATCCACTCATCATGCTGCTACTAGCCTTATGACATTGATTTCATGGCTGAGTGATATTCCATTGTACATAAGGACCACAACTTTTTGATCCATTTTTCGCTTTCCTGGGATATTTAAGGTGGAATGAAGTGGAGGTCCTTGTCAACAGAGCAGCCCTAAACTTTGGGGTGCTTGTGTCTTGCTGATTTTCAATTTTCCCACTTTATCCCCCCATGCGTGGAAGTGCCCTATGCTCTCTAAGCTGTGTTTCTTAGATGTTTCAGGACACACCGTACACTTCTCCAGAGTGGCTGTTGGCAATTTACATCCCGCCCATCAGTGTAGCAAGGCTCCCATTTCTCCATGGCCTGTCCTGCATTTCTGGTTTTGACACTTTTTTCAGCATGGCCCTTTTGACCGATGGGAAGCGAGACTTCTTTGTAGCGCTGATTTGCCTTTCCAGGTTGCTTGGTTGGCCAAAAAGGGCGTATGCGTTTTCTCCTGAATATATTCAGGAAAAAACGCATACGCCCTTTTTGGCCAAGGGCATCATTGTCAACGTTTTGCCGCTTTTCATGTGCTTTAAAGGCGATTCGAATCTACCTCCTGAAATCTGTTTCCTGCAATTCTGCCTTGATTTCAAATCCTCTTCTTTGCCTTCCCTCAATATATTTGTGGACGAGAGTTATCATTTATAACTCTGCAGGTTTGTGAATTGCAGTGCCCTGAAGCTCCATTTTACAAGTCGCTTTTTTGGGAGCTGGCCGCAAAAGCGCAGGATGGCTTCAGGCCCTGTTCTGGTTCCGGGGGGCAGGCTGAGCCTGTGGTTAATTCTTCTTCCTGATGGGAAAATAGAGTGACCTGTGCCTGTCCCAACACCAAGAGCTAGTCTCTCATTGGTTCCCCGTCTTCCCGTTCATCCTCAGGACAAATTGCAACCTGTACGGAACAGGAGGTTAAAGGTGCTGATGCTCCAAGTAGGGAGATTGCTAGTAAAGTGGCTGGAATGGCGAACCCGAGCACAAGGAGATGAGAAATGAGGTGCGTTTTAGAAACCTTTCCCCATCACACGGTGTACCATCTTCTGGGTTTCTCATGCATGTTTTCGATGTAGGAAGATGCCCTTGGACCTGGAGATTTGGGACCCATGCGATGGGTAGCACGCAGTATTACTTTAAAGGGTCTGCGTTTGCTCACCCAACCTCACCAAACCTCTCAGCCCCAAGAGTGTCCACCCTTATGTCTCATCCAGCTGTGGGTCTAGATATGGTCAATCCAGGTTGCATCACAGCCCCTGAACGAATTGTGTAAGAATTTCTCTCTCTTTCCCTGTCTTTGTTTCATGGGTTTTTAAAAGTAATTTATTTTTATAATGGGGTTTAGCTGCTTTTCACGGCTGTGTTTATGCCGCTTTACACCCACTTGACACACTAACAGAGAGATATCAATACATAGGTTTTAAGATTATTACTAGTCAGATATATTCTTGTGCGGTGAATCGGGCGTGTTGAGTCCAGTTCTCTGAGCAAGGAGTAGGTCTTGTCTATTACATATTGGGTTTATGGAACGGTATCTGAGCTAATTTGAAACTCTTGTTTTATGTATCACCCCACCTCACCTTTCCCGTTAAGCAGCCATAGTGTGTTTTCTGCATGTGTGACTCTGTTCTGTTTTGTAATTCAGTTCAAGTGTAACGGTTTTTACATTCCCTCTATAAGTGACACCTTATGAGAAGTGTCCTTTTCTGTGTGACTTATTTCACTTAGAATCGTCTTACCTAAATCCACTCATCATGCTGCTACTAGCCTTATGACATTGATTTCATGGCTGAGTGATATTCCATTGTACATAAGGACCACAACTTTTTGATCCATTTTTCGCTTTCCTGGGATATTTAAGGTGGAATGAAGTGGAGGTCCTTGTCAACAGAGCAGCCCTAAACTTTGGGGTGCTTGTGTCTTGCTGATTTTCAATTTTCCCACTTTATCCCCCCATGCGTGGGAGTGCCCTATGCTCTCTAAGCTGTGTTTTTTAGATATTTCAGGACACACCGTACACTTCTCCAGAGTGGCTGTTGGCAATTTACATCCCGCCCATCAGTGTAGCAAGGCTCCCATTTCTCCATGGCCTGTCCTGCATTTCTGGTTTTGACACTTTTTTCAGCATGGCCCTTTTGACCGATGGGAAGCGAGACTTCTTTGTAGCGCTGATTTGCCTTTCCAGGTTGCTTGGTTGGCCAAAAAGGGCGTATGCGTTTTTTCCTGAATATATTCAGGAAAAAACGCATACGCCCTTTTTGGCCAAGGGCATCATTGTCAACGTTTTGCCGCTTTTCATGTGCTTTAAAGGTGATTCGAATCTACCTCCTGAAATCTGTTTCCTGCAATTCTGCCTTGATTTCAAATCCCCTTCTTTGCCTTCCCTCAATATATTTGTGGACGAGAGTTATCATTTATAACTCTGCAGGTTTGTGAATTGCAGTGCCCTGAAGCTCCATTTTACAAGTCGCTTTTTTGGGAGCTGGCCGCAAAAGCGCAGGATGGCTTCAGGCCCTGTTCTGGTTCCGGGGGGCAGGCTGAGCCTGTGGTTAATTCTTCTTCCTGATGGGAAAATAGAGTGACCTGTGCCTGTCCCAACACCAAGAGCTAGTCTCTCATTGGTTCCCCGTCTTCCCGTTCATCCTCAGGACAAATTGCAACCTGTACGGAACAGGAGGTTAAAGGTGCTGATGCTCCAAGTAGGGAGATTGCTAGTAAAGTGGCTGGAATGGCGAACCCGAGCACAAGGAGATGAGAAATGAGGTGCGTTTTAGAAACCTTTCCCCATCACACGGTGTACCATCTTCTGGGTTTCTCATGCATGTTTTCGATGTAGGAAGATGCCCTTGAACCTGGAGATTTGGGACCCATGCGATGGGTAGCACGCAGTATTACTTTAAAGGGTCTGCGTTTGCTCACCCAACCTCACCAAACCTCTCAGCCCCAAGAGTGTCCACCCTTATGTCTCATCCAGCTGTGGGTCTAGATATGGTCAATCCAGGTTGCATCACAGCCCCTGAACGAATTGTGTAAGAATTTCTCTCTCTTTCCCTGTCTTTGTTTCATGGGTTTTTAAAAGTAATTTATTTTTATAATGGGGTTTAGCTGCTTTTCACGGCTGTGTTTATGCCGCTTTACACCCACTTGACACACTAACAGAGAGATATCAATACATAGGTTTTAAGGTTATTACTAGTCAGATATATTCTTGTGCGTTGAATCGGGCGTGTTGAGTCCAGTTCTCTGAGCAAGGAGTAGGTCTTGTCTATTACATATTGGGTTTATGGAACGGTATCTGAGCTAATTTGAAACTGTTGTTTTATGTATCACCCCACCTCACCTTTCCCGTTAAGCAGCCATAGTGTGTTTTCTGCATGTGTGACTCTGTTCTGTTTTGTAATTCAGTTCAAGTGTAACGGTTTTTACATTCCCTCTATAAGTGACACCTTATGAGAAGTGTCCTTTTCTGTGTGACTTATTTCACTTAGAATCGTCTTACCTAAATCCACTCATCATGCTGCTACTAGCCTTATGACATTGATTTCATGGCTGAGTGATATTCCATTGTACATAAGGACCACAACTTTTTGATCCATTTTTCGCTTTCCTGGGATATTTAAGGTGGAATGAAGTGGAGGTCCTTGTCAACAGAGCAGCCCTAAACTTTGGGGTGCTTGTGTCTTGCTGATTTTCAATTTTCCCACTTTATCCCCCCATGCGTGGAAGTGCCCTATGCTCTCTAAGCTGTGTTTCTTAGATGTTTCAGGACACACCGTACACTTCTCCAGAGTGGCTGTTGGCAATTTACATCCTGACCATCAGTGTAGCAAGGCTCCCATTTCTCCATGGCCTGTCCTGCATTTCTGGTTTTGACACTTTTTTCAGGATGGCCCTTTTGACCGATGGGAAGCGAGACTTCTTTGTAGCGCTGATTTGCCTTTCCAGGTTGCTTGGTTGGCCAAAAAGGGCGTATGCGTTTTTTTCCTGAATATATTCAAGAAAAAACGCATACGCCCTTTTTGGCCAAGGGCATCATTGTCAATGTTTTGCCGCTTTTCATGTGCTTTAAAGGCGATTCGAATCTACCTCCTGAAATCTGTTTCCTGCAATTCTGCCTTGATTTCAAATCCTCTTCTTTGCCTTCCCTCAATATATTTGTGGACGAGAGTTATCATTTATAACTCTGCAGGTTTGTGAATTGCAGTGCCCTGAAGCTCCATTTTACAAGTCGCATTTTTGGGAGCTGGCCGCAAAAGCACAGGATGGCTTCAGGCCCTGTTCTGGTTCCGGGGGGCAGGCTGAGCCTGTGGTTAATTCTTCTTCCTGATGGGAAAATAGAGTGACCTGTGCCTGTCCCAATACCAAGAGCTAGTCTCTCATTGGTTCCCCGTCTTCCCGTTCATCCTCAGGACAAATTGCAACCTGTACGGAACAGGAGGTTAAAGGTGCTGATGCTCCAAGTAGGGAGATTGCTAGTAAAGTGGCTGGAATGGCAAACCCGAGCACAAGGAGATGAGACATGAGGTGCGTTTTAGAAACCTTTCCCCATCACACGGTGTACCATCTTCTGGGTTTCTCATGCATGTTTTCGATGTAGGAAGATGCCCTTGAACCTGGAGATTTGGGACCCATGCGATGGGTAGCACGCAGTATTACTTTAAAGGGTCTGCGTTAGCTCACCCAACCTCACCAAACCCCTCAGCCCCAAGAGTGTCCACCCTTATGTCTCATCCAGCTGTGGGTCTAGATATGGTCAATCCAGGTTGCATCACAGCCCCTGAACGAATTGTGTAAGAATTTCTCTCTCTTTCCACGTCTTTGTTTCATGGGTTTTTAAAAGTAATTTATTTTTATAATGGGTTTTAGCTGCTTTTCACGGCTGTGTTTATGCCGCTTTACACCCACTTGACACACTAACAGAGAGATATCAATACATAGGTTTTAAGATTATTACTAGTCAGATATATTCTTGTGCGGTGAATCGGGCGTGTTGAGTCCAGTTCTCTGAGCAAGGAGTAGGTCTTGTCTATTACATATTGGGTTTATGGAACGGTATCTGAGCTAATTTGAAACTCTTGTTTTATGTATCACCTCACCTCACCTTTCCCGTTAAGCAGCCATAGTGTGTTTTCTGCATGTGTGACTCTGTTCTGTTTTGTAATTCAGTTCAAGTGTAACGGTTTTTACATTCCCTCTATAAGTGACACCTTATGAGAAGTGTCCTTTTCTGTGTGACTTATTTCACTTAGAATCGTCTTACCTAAATCCACTCATCATGCTGCTACTAGCCTTATGACATTGATTTCATGGCTGAGTGATATTCCATTGTACATAAGGACCACAACTTTTTGATCCATTTTTCTCTTTCCTGGGATATTTAAGGTGGAATGAAGTGGAGGTCTTGTCAACAGAGCAGCCCTAAACTTTGGGGTGCTTGTGTCTTGCTGATTTTCAATTTTCCCACTTTATCCCCCCATGCGTGGAAGTGCCCTATGCTCTCTAAGCTGTGTTTTTTTAGATGTTTCAGGACACACCGTACACTTCTCCAGAGTGGCTGTTGGCAATTTACATCCCGCCCATCAGTGTAGCAAGGCTCCCATTTCTCCATGGCCTGTCCTGCATTTCTGGTTTTGACACTTTTTTCAGCATGGCCCTTTTGACCGATGGGAAGCGAGACTTCTTTGTAGCGCTGATTTGCCTTTCCAGGTTGCTTGGTTGGCCAAAAAGGGCGTATGCGTTTTCTCCTGAATATATTCAGGAAAAAACGCATACGCCCTTTTTGGCCAAGGGCATCATTGTCAACGTTTTGCCGCTTTTCATGTGCTTTAAAGGCGATTCGAATCTACCTCCTGAAATCTGTTTCCTGCAATTCTGCCTTGATTTCAAATCCTCTTCTTTGCCTTCCCTCAATATATTTGTGGACGAGAGTTATCATTTATAACTCTGCAGGTTTGTGAATTGCAGTGCCCTGAAGCTCCATTTTACAAGTCTCTTTTTTGGGAGCTGGCCGCAAAAGCGCAGGATGGCTTCAGGCCCTGTTCTGGTTCCGGGGGGCAGGCTGAGCCTGTGGTTAATTCTTCTTCCTGATGGGAAAATAGAGTGACCTGTGCCTGTCCCAACACCAAGAGCTAGTCTCTCATTGGTTCCCCGTCTTCCCGTTCATCCTCAGGACAAATTGCAACCTGTACGGAACAGGAGGTTAAAGGTGCTGATGCTCCAAGTAGGGAGATTGCTAGTAAAGTGGCTGGAATGGCGAACCCGAGCACAAGGAGATGAGAAATGAGGTGCGTTTTAGAAACCTTTCCCCATCACACGGTGTACCATCTTCTGGGTTTCTCATGCATGTTTTCGATGTAGGAAGATGCCCTTGAACCTGGAGATTTGGGACCCATGCGATGGGTAGCACGCAGTATTACTTTAAAGGGTCTGCGTTTGCTCACCCAACCTCACCAAACCTCTCAGCCCCAAGAGTGTCCACCCTTATGTCTCATCCAGCTGTGGGTCTAGATATGGTCAATCCAGGTTGCATCACAGCCCCTGAACGAATTGTGTAAGAATTTCTCTCTCTTTCCCTGTCTTTGTTTCATGGGTTTTTCAAAGTAATTTATTTTTATAATGCGGTTTAGCTGCTTTTCACGGCTGTGTTTATGCCGCTTTACACCCACTTGACACACTAACAGAGAGATATCAATACATAGGTTTTAAGATTATTACAAGTCAGATATATTCTTGTGCGGTGAATCGGGCGTGTTGAGTCCAGTTCTCTGAGCAAGGAGTAGGTCTTGTCTATTACATATTGGGTTTATGGAACGGTATCTGAGCTAATTTGAAACTCTTGTTTTATGTATCACCCCACCTCACCTTTCCCGTTAAGCAGCCATAGTGTGTTTTCTGCATGTGTGACTCTGTTCTGTTTTGTAATTCAGTTCAAGTGTAACGGTTTTTACATTCCCTCTATAAGTGACACCTTATGAGAAGTGTCCTTTTCTGTGTGACTTATTTCACTTAGAATCGTCTTACCTAAATCCACTCATCATGCTGCTACTAGCCTTATGACATTGATTTCATGGCTGAGTGATATTCCAAGTTACATAAGGACCACAACTTTTTGATCCATTTTTCGCTTTCCTGGGATATTTAAGGTGGAATGAAGTGGAGGTCCTTGTCAACAGAGCAGCCCTAAACTTTGGGGTGCTTGTGTCTTGCTGATTTTCAATTTTCCCACTTTATCCCCCCATGCGTGGAAGTGCCCTATGCTCTCTAAGCTGTGTTTTTTAGATATTTCAGGACACACCGTACACTTCTCCAGAGTGGCTGTTGGCAATTTACATCCTGACCATCAGTGTAGCAAGGCTCCCATTTCTCCATGGCCTGTCCTGCATTTCTGGTTTTGACACTTTTTTCAGCATGGCCCTTTTGACCGATGGGAAGCGAGACTTCTTTGTAGCGCTGATTTGCCTTTCCAGGTTGCTTGGTTGGCCAAAAAGGGCGTATGCGTTTTTTTCCTGAATATATTCAGGAAAAAACGCATACGCCCTTTTTGGCCAAGGGCATCATTGTCAACGTTTTGCCGCTTTTCATGTGCTTTAAAGGCGATTCGAATCTACCTCCTGAAATCTGTTTCCTGCAATTCTGCTTTGATTTCACATCCTCTTCTTTGCCTTCCCTCAATATATTTGTGGACGAGATTTATCATTTATAACTCTGCAGGTTTGTGAATTGCAGTGCCCTGAAGCTCCATTTTACAAGTCGCATTTTTGGGAGCTGGCCGCAAAAGCGCAGGATGGCTTCAGGCCCTGTTCTGGTTCCGGGGGGCAGGCTGAGCCTGTGGTTAATTCTTCTTCCTGATGGGAAAATAGAGTGACCTGTGCCTGTCCCAACACCAAGAGCTAGTCTCTCATTGGTTCCCCGTCTTCCCGTTCATCCTCAGGACAAATTGCAACCTGTACGGAACAGGAGGTTAAAGGTGCTGATGCTCCAAGTAGGGAGATTGCTAGTAAAGTGGCTGGAATGGCGAACCCGAGCACAAGGAGATGAGAAATGAGGTGCGTTTTAGAAACCTTTCCCCATCACACGGTGTACCATCTTCTGGGTTTCTCATGCATGTTTTCGATGTAGGAAGATGCCCTTGAACCTGGAGATTTGGGACCCATGCGATGGGTAGCACGCAGTATTACTTTAAAGGGTGTGCGTTTGCTCACCCAACCTCACCAAACCTCTCAGCCCCAAGAGTGTCCACCCTTATGTCTCATCCAGCTGTGGGTCTAGATATGGTCAATCCAGGTTGCATCACAGCCCCTGAACGAATTGTGTAAGAATTTCTCTCTCTTTCCCTGTCTTTGTTTCATGGGTTTTTAAAAGTAATTTATTTTTATAATGGGGTTTAGCTGCTTTTCACGGCTGTGTTTATGCCGCTTTACACCCACTTGACACACTAACAGAGAGATATCAATACATAGGTTTTAAGATTATTACTAGTCAGATATATTCTTGTGCGGTGAATCGGGCGTGTTGAGTACAGTTCTCTGAGCAAGGAGTAGGTCTTGTCTATTACATATTGGGTTTATGGAACGGTATCTGAGCTAATTTGAAACTCTTGTTTTATGTATCACCTCACCTCACCTTTCCCGTTAAGCAGCCATAGTGTGTTTTCTGCATGTGTGACTCTGTTCTGTTTTGTAATTCAGTTCAAGTGTAACGGTTTTTACATTCCCTCTATAAGTGACACCTTATGAGAAGTGTCCTTTTCTGTGTGACTTATTTCACTTAGAATCGTCTTACCTAAATCCACTCATCATGCTGCTACTAGCCTTATGACATTGATTTCATGGCTGAGTGATATTCCATTGTACATAAGGACCACAACTTTTTGATCCATTTTTCTCTTTCCTGGGATATTTAAGGTGGAATGAAGTGGAGGTCTTGTCAACAGAGCAACCCTAAACTTTGGGGTGCTTGTGTCTTGCTGATTTTCAATTTTCCCACTTTATCCCCCCATGCGTGGAAGTGCCCTATGCTCTCTAAGCTGTGTTTTTTTAGATGTTTCAGGACACACCGTACACTTCTCCAGAGTGGCTGTTGGCAATTTACATCCCGCCCATCAGTGTAGCAAGGCTCCCATTTCTCCATGGCCTGTCCTGCATTTCTGGTTTTGACACTTTTTTCAGCATGGCCCTTTTGACCGATGGGAAGCGAGACTTCTTTGTAGCGCTGATTTGCCTTTCCAGGTTGCTTGGTTGGCCAAAAAGGGCGTATGCGTTTTCTCCTGAATATATTCAGGAAAAAACGCATACGCCCTTTTTGGCCAAGGGCATCATTGTCAACGTTTTGCCGCTTTTCATGTGCTTTAAAGGCGATTCGAATCTACCTCCTGAAATCTGTTTCCTGCAATTCTGCCTTGATTTCAAATCCTCTTCTTTGCCTTCCCTCAATATATTTGTGGACGAGAGTTATCATTTATAACTCTGCAGGTTTGTGAATTGCAGTGCCCTGAAGCTCCATTTTACAAGTCTCTTTTTTGGGAGCTGGCCGCAAAAGCGCAGGATGGCTTCAGGCCCTGTTCTGGTTCCGGGGGGCAGGCTGAGCCTGTGGTTAATTCTTCTTCCTGATGGGAAAATAGAGTGACCTGTGCCTGTCCCAACACCAAGAGCTAGTCTCTCATTGGTTCCCCGTCTTCCCGTTCATCCTCAGGACAAATTGCAACCTGTACGGAACAGGAGGTTAAAGGTGCTGATGCTCCAAGTAGGGAGATTGCTAGTAAAGTGGCTGGAATGGCGAACCCGAGCACAAGGAGATGAGAAATGAGGTGCGTTTTAGAAACCTTTCCCCATCACACGGTGTACCATCTTCTGGGTTTCTCATGCATGTTTTCGATGTAGGAAGATGCCCTTGAACCTGGAGATTTGGGACCCATGCGATGGGTAGCACGCAGTATTACTTTAAAGGGTCTGCGTTTGCTCACCCAACCTCACCAAACCTCTCAGCCCCAAGAGTGTCCACCCTTATGTCTCATCCAGCTGTGGGTCTAGATATGGTCAATCCAGGTTGCATCACAGCCCCTGAACGAATTGTGTAAGAATTTCTCTCTCTTTCCCTGTCTTTGTTTCATGGGTTTTTCAAAGTAATTTATTTTTATAATGGAGTTTAGCTGCTTTTCACGGCTGTGTTTTTGCCGCTTTACACCCACTTGACACACTAACAGAGAGATATCAATACATAGGTTTTAAGATTATTACTAGTCAGATATATTCTTGTGCGGTGAATCGGGCGTGTTGAGTCCAGTTCTCTGAGCAAGGAGTAGGTCTTGTCTATTACATATTGGGTTTATGGAACGGTATCTGAGCTAATTTGAAACTCTTGTTTTATGTATCACCCCACCTCACCTTTCCCGTTAAGCAGCCATAGTGTGTTTTCTGCATGTGTGACTCTGTTCTGTTTTGTAATTCAGTTCAAGTGTAACGGTTTTTACATTCCCTCTATAAGTGACACCTTATGAGAAGTGTCCTTTTCTGTGTGACTTATTTCACTTAGAATCGTCTTACCTAAATCCACTCATCATGCTGCTACTAGCCTTATGACATTGATTTCATGGCTGAGTGATATTCCATTGTACATAAGGACCACAACTTTTTGATCCATTTTTCTCTTTCCTGGGATATTTAAGGTGGAATGAAGTGGAGGTCTTGTCAACAGAGCAGCCCTAAACTTTGGGGTGCTTGTGTCTTGCTGATTTTCAATTTTCCCACTTTATCCCCCCATGCGTGGAAGTGCCCTATGCTCTCTAAGCTGTGTTTTTTTAGATGTTTCAGGACACACCGTACACTTCTCCAGAGTGGCTGTTGGCAATTTACATCCCGCCCATCAGTGTAGCAAGGCTCCCATTTCTCCATGGCCTGTCCTGCATTTCTGGTTTTGACACTTTTTTCAGCATGGCCCTTTTGACCGATGGGAAGCGAGACTTCTTTGTAGCGCTGATTTGCCTTTCCAGGTTGCTTGGTTGGCCAAAAAGGGCGTATGCGTTTTCTCCTGAATATATTCAGGAAAAAACGCATACGCCCTTTTTGGCCAAGGGCATCATTGTCAACGTTTTGCCGCTTTTCATGTGCTTTAAAGGCGATTCGAATCTACCTCCTGAAATCTGTTTCCTGCAATTCTGCCTTGATTTCAAATCCTCTTCTTTGCCTTCCCTCAATATATTTGTGGACGAGAGTTATCATTTATAACTCTGCAGGTTTGTGAATTGCAGTGCCCTGAAGCTCCATTTTACAAGTCTCTTTTTTGGGAGCTGGCCGCAAAAGCGCAGGATGGCTTCAGGCCCTGTTCTGGTTCCGGGGGGCAGGCTGAGCCTGTGGTTAATTCTTCTTCCTGATGGGAAAATAGAGTGACCTGTGCCTGTCCCAACACCAAGAGCTAGTCTCTCATTGGTTCCCCGTCTTCCCGTTCATCCTCAGGACAAATTGCAACCTGTACGGAACAGGAGGTTAAAGGTGCTGATGCTCCAAGTAGGGAGATTGCTAGTAAAGTGGCTGGAATGGCGAACCCGAGCACAAGGAGATGAGAAATGAGGTGCGTTTTAGAAACCTTTCCCCATCACACGGTGTACCATCTTCTGGGTTTCTCATGCATGTTTTCGATGTAGGAAGATGCCCTTGAACCTGGAGATTTGGGGCCCATGCGATGGGTAGCACGCAGTATTACTTTAAAGGGTCTGCGTTTGCTCACCCAACCTCACCAAACCTCTCAGCCCCAAGAGTGTCCACCCTTATGTCTCATCCAGCTGTGGGTCTAGATATGGTCAATCCAGGTTGCATCACAGCCCCTGAACGAATTGTGTAAGAATTTCTCTCTCTTTCCCTGTCTTTGTTTCATGGGTTTTTCAAAGTAATTTATTTTTATAATGCGGTTTAGCTGCTTTTCACGGCTGTGTTTATGCCGCTTTACACCCACTTGACACACTAACAGAGAGATATCAATACATAGGTTTTAAGATTATTACAAGTCAGATATATTCTTGTGCGGTGAATCGGGCGTGTTGAGTCCAGTTCTCTGAGCAAGGAGTAGGTCTTGTCTATTACATATTGGGTTTATGGAACGGTATCTGAGCTAATTTGAAACTCTTGTTTTATGTATCACCCCACCTCACCTTTCCCGTTAAGCAGCCATAGTGTGTTTTCTGCATGTGTGACTCTGTTCTGTTTTGTAATTCAGTTCAAGTGTAACGGTTTTTACATTCCCTCTATAAGTGACACCTTATGAGAAGTGTCCTTTTCTGTGTGACTTATTTCACTTAGAATCGTCTTACCTAAATCCACTCATCATGCTGCTACTAGCCTTATGACATTGATTTCATGGCTGAGTGATATTCCAAGTTACATAAGGACCACAACTTTTTGATCCATTTTTCGCTTTCCTGGGATATTTAAGGTGGAATGAAGTGGAGGTCCTTGTCAACAGAGCAGCCCTAAACTTTGGGGTGCTTGTGTCTTGCTGATTTTCAATTTTCCCACTTTATCCCCCCATGCGTGGAAGTGCCCTATGCTCTCTAAGCTGTGTTTTTTAGATATTTCAGGACACACCGTACACTTCTCCAGAGTGGCTGTTGGCAATTTACATCCTGACCATCAGTGTAGCAAGGCTCCCATTTCTCCATGGCCTGTCCTGCATTTCTGGTTTTGACACTTTTTTCAGCATGGCCCTTTTGACCGATGGGAAGCGAGACTTCTTTGTAGCGCTGATTTGCCTTTCCAGGTTGCTTGGTTGGCCAAAAAGGGCGTATGCGTTTTTTTCCTGAATATATTCAGGAAAAAACGCATACGCCCTTTTTGGCCAAGGGCATCATTGTCAACGTTTTGCCGCTTTTCATGTGCTTTAAAGGCGATTCGAATCTACCTCCTGAAATCTGTTTCCTGCAATTCTGCCTTGATTTCACATCCTCTTCTTTGCCTTCCCTCAATATATTTGTGGACGAGAGTTATCATTTATAACTCTGCAGGTTTGTGAATTGCAGTGCCCTGAAGCTCCATTTTACAAGTCGCATTTTTGGGAGCTGGCCGCAAAAGCGCAGGATGGCTTCAGGCCCTGTTCTGGTTCCGGGGGGCAGGCTGAGCCTGTGGTTAATTCTTCTTCCTGATGGGAAAATAGAGTGACCTGTGCCTGTCCCAACACCAAGAGCTAGTCTCTCATTGGTTCCCCGTCTTCCCGTTCATCCTCAGGACAAATTGCAACCTGTACGGAACAGGAGGTTAAAGGTGCTGATGCTCCAAGTAGGGAGATTGCTAGTAAAGTGGCTGGAATGGCGAACCCGAGCACAAGGAGATGAGAAATGAGGTGCGTTTTAGAAACCTTTCCCCATCACACGGTGTACCATCTTCTGGGTTTCTCATGCATGTTTTCGATGTAGGAAGATGCCCTTGAACCTGGAGATTTGGGACCCATGCGATGGGTAGCACGCAGTATTACTTTAAAGGGTGTGCGTTTGCTCACCCAACCTCACCAAACCTCTCAGCCCCAAGAGTGTCCACCCTTATGTCTCATCCAGCTGTGGGTCTAGATATGGTCAATCCAGGTTGCATCACAGCCCCTGAACGAATTGTGTAAGAATTTCTCTCTCTTTCCCTGTCTTTGTTTCATGGGTTTTTAAAAGTAATTTATTTTTATAATGGGGTTTAGCTGCTTTTCACGGCTGTGTTTATGCCGCTTTACACCCACTTGACACACTAACAGAGAGATATCAATACATAGGTTTTAAGATTATTACTAGTCAGATATATTCTTGTGCGGTGAATCGGGCGTGTTGAGTACAGTTCTCTGAGCAAGGAGTAGGTCTTGTCTATTACATATTGGGTTTATGGAACGGTATCTGAGCTAATTTGAAACTCTTGTTTTATGTATCACCTCACCTCACCTTTCCCGTTAAGCAGCCATAGTGTGTTTTCTGCATGTGTGACTCTGTTCTGTTTTGTAATTCAGTTCAAGTGTAACGGTTTTTACATTCCCTCTATAAGTGACACCTTATGAGAAGTGTCCTTTTCTGTGTGACTTATTTCACTTAGAATCGTCTTACCTAAATCCACTCATCATGCTGCTACTAGCCTTATGACATTGATTTCATGGCTGAGTGATATTCCATTGTACATAAGGACCACAACTTTTTGATCCATTTTTCTCTTTCCTGGGATATTTAAGGTGGAATGAAGTGGAGGTCTTGTCAACAGAGCAACCCTAAACTTTGGGGTGCTTGTGTCTTGCTGATTTTCAATTTTCCCACTTTATCCCCCCATGCGTGGAAGTGCCCTATGCTCTCTAAGCTGTGTTTTTTTAGATGTTTCAGGACACACCGTACACTTCTCCAGAGTGGCTGTTGGCAATTTACATCCCGCCCATCAGTGTAGCAAGGCTCCCATTTCTCCATGGCCTGTCCTGCATTTCTGGTTTTGACACTTTTTTCAGCATGGCCCTTTTGACCGATGGGAAGCGAGACTTCTTTGTAGCGCTGATTTGCCTTTCCAGGTTGCTTGGTTGGCCAAAAAGGGCGTATGCGTTTTCTCCTGAATATATTCAGGAAAAAACGCATACGCCCTTTTTGGCCAAGGGCATCATTGTCAACGTTTTGCCGCTTTTCATGTGCTTTAAAGGCGATTCGAATCTACCTCCTGAAATCTGTTTCCTGCAATTCTGCCTTGATTTCAAATCCTCTTCTTTGCCTTCCCTCAATATATTTGTGGACGAGAGTTATCATTTATAACTCTGCAGGTTTGTGAATTGCAGTGCCCTGAAGCTCCATTTTACAAGTCTCTTTTTTGGGAGCTGGCCGCAAAAGCGCAGGATGGCTTCAGGCCCTGTTCTGGTTCCGGGGGGCAGGCTGAGCCTGTGGTTAATTCTTCTTCCTGATGGGAAAATAGAGTGACCTGTGCCTGTCCCAACACCAAGAGCTAGTCTCTCATTGGTTCCCCGTCTTCCCGTTCATCCTCAGGACAAATTGCAACCTGTACGGAACAGGAGGTTAAAGGTGCTGATGCTCCAAGTAGGGAGATTGCTAGTAAAGTGGCTGGAATGGCGAACCCGAGCACAAGGAGATGAGAAATGAGGTGCGTTTTAGAAACCTTTCCCCATCACACGGTGTACCATCTTCTGGGTTTCTCATGCATGTTTTCGATGTAGGAAGATGCCCTTGAACCTGGAGATTTGGGACCCATGCGATGGGTAGCACGCAGTATTACTTTAAAGGGTCTGCGTTTGCTCACCCAACCTCACCAAACCTCTCAGCCCCAAGAGTGTCCACCCTTATGTCTCATCCAGCTGTGGGTCTAGATATGGTCAATCCAGGTTGCATCACAGCCCCTGAACGAATTGTGTAAGAATTTCTCTCTCTTTCCCTGTCTTTGTTTCATGGGTTTTTCAAAGTAATTTATTTTTATAATGGAGTTTAGCTGCTTTTCACGGCTGTGTTTTTGCCGCTTTACACCCACTTGACACACTAACAGAGAGATATCAATACATAGGTTTTAAGATTATTACTAGTCAGATATATTCTTGTGCGGTGAATCGGGCGTGTTGAGTCCAGTTCTCTGAGCAAGGAGTAGGTCTTGTCTATTACATATTGGGTTTATGGAACGGTATCTGAGCTAATTTGAAACTCTTGTTTTATGTATCACCCCACCTCACCTTTCCCGTTAAGCAGCCATAGTGTGTTTTCTGCATGTGTGACTCTGTTCTGTTTTGTAATTCAGTTCAAGTGTAACGGTTTTTACATTCCCTCTATAAGTGACACCTTATGAGAAGTGTCCTTTTCTGTGTGACTTATTTCACTTAGAATCGTCTTACCTAAATCCACTCATCATGCTGCTACTAGCCTTATGACATTGATTTCATGGCTGAGTGATATTCCATTGTACATAAGGACCACAACTTTTTGATCCATTTTTCGCTTTCCTGGGATATTTAAGGTGGAATGAAGTGGAGGTCCTTGTCAACAGAGCAGCCCTAAACTTTGGGGTGCTTGTGTCTTGCTGATTTTCAATTTTCCCACTTTATACCCCCATGCGTGGAAGTGCCCTATGCTCTCTAAGCTGTGTTTTTTAGATATTTCAGGACACACCGTACACTTCTCCAGAGTGGCTGTTGGCAATTTACATCCCGCCCATCAGTGTAGCAAGGCTCCCATTTCTCCATGGCCTGTCCTGCATTTCTGGTTTTGACAGTTTTTTCAGCATGGCCCTTTTGACCGATGGGAAGCGAGACTTCTTTGTAGCGCTGATTTGCCTTTCCAGGTTGCTTGGTTGGCCAAAAAGGGCGTATGCGTTTTTTCCTGAATATATTCAGGAAAAAACGCATACGCCCTTTTTGGCCAAGGGCATCATTGTCAACGTTTTGCCGCTTTTCATGTGCTTTAAAGGCGATTCGAATCTACCTCCTGAAATCTGTTTCCTGCAATTCTGCCTTGATTTCAAATCCTCTTCTTTGCCTTCCCTCAATATATTTGTGGACGAGAGTTATCATTTATAACTCTGCAGGTTTGTGAATTGCAGTGCCCTGAAGCTCCATTTTACAAGTCGCTTTTTTGGGAGCTGGCCGCAAAAGCGCAGGATGGCTTCAGGCCCTGTTCTGGTTCCGGGGGGCAGGCTGAGCCTGTGGTTAATTCTTCTTCCTGATGGGAAAATAGAGTGACCTGTGCCTGTCCCAACACCAAGAGCTAGTCTCTCATTGGTTCCCCGTCTTCCCGTTCATCCTCAGGACAAATTGCAACCTGTACGGAACAGGAGGTTAAAGGTGCTGATGCTCCAAGTAGGGAGATTGCTAGTAAAGTGGCTGGAATGGCGAACCCGAGCACAAGGAGATGAGAAATGAGGTGCGTTTTAGAAACCTTTCCCCATCACACGGTGTACCATCTTCTGGGTTTCTCATGCATGTTTTCGATGTAGGAAGATGCCCTTGAACCTGGAGATTTGGGAGCCATGCGATGGGTAGCACGCAGTATTACTTTAAAGGGTGTGCGTTTGCTCACCCAACCTCACCAAACCTCTCAGCCCCAAGAGTGTCCACCCTTATGTCTCATCCAGCTGTGGGTCTAGATATGGTCAATCCAGGTTGCATCACAGCCCCTGAACGAATTGTGTAAGAATTTCTCTCTCTTTCCCTGTCTTTGTTTCATGGGTTTTTCAAAGTAATTTATTTTTATAATGCGGTTTAGCTGCTTTTCACGGCTGTGTTTATGCCGCTTTACACCCACTTGACACACTAACAGAGAGATATCAATACATAGGTTTTAAGATTATTACTAGTCAGATATATTCTTGTGCGGTGAATCGGGCGTGTTGAGTCCAGTTCTCTGAGCAAGGAGTAGGTCTTGTCTATTACATATTGGGTTTATGGAACGGTATCTGAGCTAATTTGAAACTCTTGTTTTATGTATCACCCCACCTCACCTTTCCCGTTAAGCAGCCATAGTGTGTTTTCTGCATGTGTGACTCTGTTCTGTTTTGTAATTCAGTTCAAGTGTAACGGTTTTTACATTCCCTCTATAAGTGACACCTTATGAGAAGTGTCCTTTTCTGTGTGACTTATTTCACTTAGAATCGTCTTACCTAAATCCACTCATCATGCTGCTACTAGCCTTATGACATTGATTTCATGGCTGAGTGATATTCCATTGTACATAAGGACCACAACTTTTTGATCCATTTTTCGCTTTCCTGGGATATTTAAGGTGGAATGAAGTGGAGGTCCTTGTCAACAGAGCAGCCCTAAACTTTGGGGTGCTTGTGTCTTGCTGATTTTCAATTTTCCCACTTTATACCCCCATGCGTGGAAGTGCCCTATGCTCTCTAAGCTGTGTTTTTTAGATATTTCAGGACACACCGTACACTTCTCCAGAGTGGCTGTTGGCAATTTACATCCTGACCATCAGTGTAGCAAGGCTCCCATTTCTCCATGGCCTGTCCTGCATTTCTGGTTTTGACACTTTTTTCAGCATGGCCCTTTTGACCGATGGGAAGCGAGACTTCTTTGTAGCGCTGATTTGCCTTTCCAGGTTGCTTGGTTGGCCAAAAAGGGCGTATGCGTTTTTTCCTGAATATATTCAGGAAAAAACGCATACGCCCTTTTTGGCCAAGGGCATCATTGTCAACGTTTTGCCGCTTTTCATGTGCTTTAAAGGCGATTCGAATCTACCTCCTGAAATCTGTTTCCTGCAATTCTGCCTTGATTTCAAATCCCCTTCTTTGCCTTCCCTCAATATATTTGTGGACGAGAGTTATCATTTATAACTCTGCAGGTTTGTGAATTGCAGTGCCCTGAAGCTCCATTTTACAAGTCGCTTTTTTGGGAGCTGGCCGCAAAAGCGCAGGATGGCTTCAGGCCCTGTTCTGGTTCCGGGGGGCAGGCTGAGCCTGTGGTTAATTCTTCTTCCTGATGGGAAAATAGAGTGACCTGTGCCTGTCCCAACACCAAGAGCTAGTCTCTCATTGGTTCCCCGTCTTCCCGTTCATCCTCAGGACAAATTGCAACCTGTACGGAACAGGAGGTTAAAGGTGCTGATGCTCCAAGTAGGGAGATTGCTAGTAAAGTGGCTGGAATGGCGAACCCGAGCACAAGGAGATGAGAAATGAGGTGCGTTTTAGAAACCTTTCCCCATCACACGGTGTACCATCTTCTGGGTTTCTCATGCATGTTTTCGATGTAGGAAGATGCCCTTGAACCTGGAGATTTGGGACCCATGCGATGGGTAGCACGCAGTATTACTTTAAAGGGTGTGCGTTTGCTCACCCAACCTCACCAAACCTCTCAGCCCCAAGAGTGTCCACCCTTATGTCTCATCCAGCTGTGGGTCTAGATATGGTCAATCCAGGTTGCATCACAGCCCCTGAACGAATTGTGTAAGAATTTCTCTCTCTTTCCCTGTCTTTGTTTCATGGGTTTTTAAAAGTAATTTATTTTTATAATGGGGTTTAGCTGCTTTTCACGGCTGTGTTTATGCCGCTTTACACCCACTTGACACACTAACAGAGAGATATCAATACATAGGTTTTAAGGTTATTACTAGTCAGATATATTCTTGTGCGGTGAATCGGGCGTGTTGAGTCCAGTTCTCTGAGCAAGGAGTAGGTCTTGTCTATTACATATTGGGTTTATGGAACGGTATCTGAGCTAATTTGAAACTGTTGTTTTATGTATCACCCCACCTCACCTTTCCCGTTAAGCAGCCATAGTGTGTTTTCTGCATGTGTGACTCTGTTCTGTTTTGTAATTCAGTTCAAGTGTAACGGTTTTTACATTCCCTCTATAAGTGACACCTTATGAGAAGTGTCCTTTTCTGTGTGACTTATTTCACTTAGAATCGTCTTACCTAAATCCACTCATCATGCTGCTACTAGCCTTATGACATTGATTTCATGGCTGAGTGATATTCCATTGTACATAAGGACCACAACTTTTTGATCCATTTTTCGCTTTCCTGGGATATTTAAGGTGGAATGAAGTGGAGGTCCTTGTCAACAGAGCAGCCCTAAACTTTGGGGTGCTTGTGTCTTGCTGATTTTCAATTTTCCCACTTTATCCCCCCATGCGTGGAAGTGCCCTATGCTCTCTAAGCGGTGTTTCTTAGATGTTTCAGGACACACCGTACACTTCTCCAGAGTGGCTGTTGGCAATTTACATCCTGACCATCAGTGTAGCAAGGCTCCCATTTCTCCATGGCCTGTCCTGCATTTCTGGTTTTGACACTTTTTTCAGCATGGCCCTTTTGACCGATGGGAAGCGAGACTTCTTTGTAGCGCTGATTTGCCTTTCCAGGTTGCTTGGTTGGCCAAAAAGGGCGTATGCGTTTTTTCCTGAATATATTCAGGAAAAAACGCATACGCCCTTTTTGGCCAAGGGCATCATTGTCAACGTTTTGCCGCTTTTCATGTGCTTTAAAGGCGATTCGAATCTACCTCCTGAAATCTGTTTCCTGCAATTCTGCCTTGATTTCAAATCCTCTTCTTTGCCTTCCCTCAATATATTTGTGGACGAGAGTTATCATTTATAACTCTGCAGGTTTGTGAATTGCAGTGCCCTGAAGCTCCATTTTACAAGTCGCATTTTTGGGAGCTGGCCGCAAAAGCGCAGGATGGCTTCAGGCCCTGTTCTGGTTCCGGGGGGCAGGCTGAGCCTGTGGTTAATTCTTCTTCCTGATGGGAAAATAGAGTGACCTGTGCCTGTCCCAACACCAAGAGCTAGTCTCTCATTGGTTCCCCGTCTTCCCGTTCATCCTCAGGACAAATTGCAACCTGTACGGAACAGGAGGTTAAAGGTGCTGATGCTCCAAGTAGGGAGATTGCTAGTAAAGTGGCTGGAATGGCGAACCCGAGCACAAGGAGATGAGAAATGAGGTGCGTTTTAGAAACCTTTCCCCATCACACGGTGTACCATCTTCTGGGTTTCTCATGCATGTTTTCGATGTAGGAAGATGCCCTTGAACCTGGAGATTTGGGACCCATGCGATGGGTAGCACGCAGTATTACTTTAAAGGGTCTGCGTTTGCTCACCCAACCTCACCAAACCTCTCAGCCCCAAGAGTGTCCACCCTTATGTCTCATCCAGCTGTGGGTCTAGATATGGTCAATCCAGGTTGCATCACAGCCCCTGAACGAATTGTGTAAGAATTTCTCTCTCTTTCCCTGTCTTTGTTTCATGGGTTTTTAAAAGTAATTTATTTTTATAATGGGGTTTAGCTGCTTTTCACGGCTGTGTTTATGCCGCTTTACACCCACTTGACACACTAACAGAGAGATATCAATACATAGGTTTTAAGATTATTACTAGTCAGATATATTCTTGTGCGGTGAATCGGGCGTGTTGAGTCCAGTTCTCTGAGCAAGGAGTAGGTCTTGTCTATTACATATTGGGTTTATGGAACGGTATCTGAGCTAATTTGAAACTCTTGTTTTATGTATCACCCCACCTCACCTTTCCCGTTAAGCAGCCATAGTGTGTTTTCTGCATGTGTGACTCTGTTCTGTTTTGTAATTCAGTTCAAGTGTAACGGTTTTTACATTCCCTCTATAAGTGACACCTTATGAGAAGTGTCCTTTTCTGTGTGACTTATTTCACTTAGAATCGTCTTACCTAAATCCACTCATCATGCTGCTACTAGCCTTATGACATTGATTCCATGGCTGAGTGATATTCCATTGTACATAAGGACCACAACTTTTTGATCCATTTTTCGCTTTCCTGGGATATTTAAGGTGGAATGAAGTGGAGGTCCTTGTCAACAGAGCAGCCCTAAACTTTGGGGTGTTTGTGTTTTGCTGATTTTCAATTTTCCCACTTTATCCCCCCATGCGTGGAAGTGCCCTATGCTCTCTAAGCTGTGTTTTTTTAGATGTTTCAGGACACACCGTACACTTCTCCAGAGTGGCTGTTGGCAATTTACATCCCGCCCATCAGTGTAGCAAGGCTCCCATTTCTCCATGGCCTGTCCTGCATTTCTGGTTTTGACACTTTTTTCAGCATGGCCCTTTTGACCGATGGGAAGCGAGACTTCTTTGTAGCGCTGATTTGCCTTTCCAGGTTGCTTGGTTGGCCAAAAAGGGCGTATGCGTTTTTTCCTGAATATATTCAGGAAAAAACGCATACGCCCTTTTTGGCCAAGGGCATCATTGTCAACGTTTTGCCGCTTTTCATATGCTTTAAAGGCGATTCGAATCTACCTCCTGAAATCTGTTTCCTGCAATTCTGCCTTGATTTCAAATCCTCTTCTTTGCCTTCCCTCAATATATTTGTGGACGAGAGTTATCATTTATAACTCTGCAAGTTTGTGAATTGCAGTGCCCTGAAGCTCCATTTTACAAGTCGCTTTTTTGGGAGCTGGCCGCAAAAGCGCAGGATGGCTTCAGGCCCTGTTCTGGTTCCGGGGGGCAGGCTGAGCCTGTGGTTAATTCTTCTTCCTGATGGGAAAATAGAGTGACCTGTGCCTGTCCCAACACCAAGAGCTAGTCTCTCATTGGTTCCCCGTCTTCCCGTTCATCCTCAGGACAAATTGCAACCTGTACGGAACAGGAGGTTAAAGGTGCTGATGCTCCAAGTAGGGAGATTGCTAGTAAAGTGGCTGGAATGGCGAACCCGAGCACAAGGAGATGAGAAATGAGGTGCGTTTTAGAAACCTTTCCCCATCACACGGTGTACCATCTTCTGGGTTTCTCATGCATGTTTTCGATGTAGGAAGATGCCCTTGAACCTGGAGATTTGGGACCCATGCGATGGGTAGCACGCAGTATTACTTTAAAGGGTCTGCGTTAGCTCACCCAACCTCACCAAACCCCTCAGCCCCAAGAGTGTCCACCCTTATGTCTCATCCAGCTGTGGGTCTAGATATGGTCAATCCAGGTTGCATCACAGCCCCTGAACGAATTGTGTAAGAATTTCTCTCTCTTTCCACGTCTTTGTTTCATGGGTTTTTAAAAGTAATTTATTTTTATAATGGGTTTTAGCTGCTTTTCACGGCTGTGTTTATGCCGCTTTACACCCACTTGACACACTAACAGAGAGATATCAATACATAGGTTTTAAGATTATTACTAGTCAGATATATTCTTGTGCGGTGAATCGGGCGTGTTGAGTCCAGTTCTCTGAGCAAGGAGTAGGTCTTGTCTATTACATATTGGGTTTATGGAACGGTATCTGAGCTAATTTGAAACTCTTGTTTTATGTATCACCTCACCTCACCTTTCCCGTTAAGCAGCCATAGTGTGTTTTCTGCATGTGTGACTCTGTTCTGTTTTGTAATTCAGTTCAAGTGTAACGGTTTTTACATTCCCTCTATAAGTGACACCTTATGAGAAGTGTCCTTTTCTGTGTGACTTATTTCACTTAGAATCGTCTTACCTAAATCCACTCATCATGCTGCTACTAGCCTTATGACATTGATTTCATGGCTGAGTGATATTCCATTGTACATAAGGACCACAACTTTTTGATCCATTTTTCTCTTTCCTGGGATATTTAAGGTGGAATGAAGTGGAGGTCTTGTCAACAGAGCAGCCCTAAACTTTGGGGTGCTTGTGTCTTGCTGATTTTCAATTTTACTACTTTATCCCCCCATGCGTGGAAGTGCCCTATGCTCTCTAAGCTGTGTTTTTTTAGATGTTTCAGGACACACCGTACACTTCTCCAGAGTGGCTGTTGGCAATTTACATCCCGCCCATCAGTGTAGCAAGGCTCCCATTTCTCCATGGCCTGTCCTGCATTTCTGGTTTTGACACTTTTTTCAGCATGGCCCTTTTGACCGATGGGAAGCGAGACTTCTTTGTAGCGCTGATTTGCCTTTCCAGGTTGCTTGGTTGGCCAAAAAGGGCGTATGCGTTTTCTCCTGAATATATTCAGGAAAAAACGCATACGCCCTTTTTGGCCAAGGGCATCATTGTCAACGTTTTGCCGCTTTTCATGTGCTTTAAAGGCGATTCGAATCTACCTCCTGAAATCTGTTTCCTGCAATTCTGCCTTGATTTCAAATCCTCTTCTTTGCCTTCCCTCAATATATTTGTGGACGAGAGTTATCATTTATAACTCTGCAGGTTTGTGAATTGCAGTGCCCTGAAGCTCCATTTTACAAGTCTCTTTTTTGGGAGCTGGCCGCAAAAGCGCAGGATGGCTTCAGGCCCTGTTCTGGTTCCGGGGGGCAGGCTGAGCCTGTGGTTAATTCTTCTTCCTGATGGGAAAATAGAGTGACCTGTGCCTGTCCCAACACCAAGAGCTAGTCTCTCATTGGTTCCCCGTCTTCCCGTTCATCCTCAGGACAAATTGCAACCTGTACGGAACAGGAGGTTAAAGGTGCTGATGCTCCAAGTAGGGAGATTGCTAGTAAAGTGGCTGGAATGGCGAACCCGAGCACAAGGAGATGAGAAATGAGGTGCGTTTTAGAAACCTTTCCCCATCACACGGTGTACCATCTTCTGGGTTTCTCATGCATGTTTTCGATGTAGGAAGATGCCCTTGAACCTGGAGATTTGGGGCCCATGCGATGGGTAGCACGCAGTATTACTTTAAAGGGTCTGCGTTTGCTCACCCAACCTCACCAAACCTCTCAGCCCCAAGAGTGTCCACCCTTATGTCTCATCCAGCTGTGGGTCTAGATATGGTCAATCCAGGTTGCATCACAGCCCCTGAACGAATTGTGTAAGAATTTCTCTCTCTTTCCCTGTCTTTGTTTCATGGGTTTTTCAAAGTAATTTATTTTTATAATGCGGTTTAGCTGCTTTTCACGGCTGTGTTTATGCCGCTTTACACCCACTTGACACACTAACAGAGAGATATCAATACATAGGTTTTAAGATTATTACAAGTCAGATATATTCTTGTGCGGTGAATCGGGCGTGTTGAGTCCAGTTCTCTGAGCAAGGAGTAGGTCTTGTCTATTACATATTGGGTTTATGGAACGGTATCTGAGCTAATTTGAAACTCTTGTTTTATGTATCACCCCACCTCACCTTTCCCGTTAAGCAGCCATAGTGTGTTTTCTGCATGTGTGACTCTGTTCTGTTTTGTAATTCAGTTCAAGTGTAACGGTTTTTACATTCCCTCTATAAGTGACACCTTATGAGAAGTGTCCTTTTCTGTGTGACTTATTTCACTTAGAATCGTCTTACCTAAATCCACTCATCATGCTGCTACTAGCCTTATGACATTGATTTCATGGCTGAGTGATATTCCAAGTTACATAAGGACCACAACTTTTTGATCCATTTTTCGCTTTCCTGGGATATTTAAGGTGGAATGAAGTGGAGGTCCTTGTCAACAGAGCAGCCCTAAACTTTGGGGTGCTTGTGTCTTGCTGATTTTCAATTTTCCCACTTTATCCCCCCATGCGTGGAAGTGCCCTATGCTCTCTAAGCTGTGTTTTTTAGATATTTCAGGACACACCGTACACTTCTCCAGAGTGGCTGTTGGCAATTTACATCCTGACCATCAGTGTAGCAAGGCTCCCATTTCTCCATGGCCTGTCCTGCATTTCTGGTTTTGACACTTTTTTCAGCATGGCCCTTTTGACCGATGGGAAGCGAGACTTCTTTGTAGCGCTGATTTGCCTTTCCAGGTTGCTTGGTTGGCCAAAAAGGGCGTATGCGTTTTTTTCCTGAATATATTCAGGAAAAAACGCATACGCCCTTTTTGGCCAAGGGCATCATTGTCAACGTTTTGCCGCTTTTCATGTGCTTTAAAGGCGATTCGAATCTACCTCCTGAAATCTGTTTCCTGCAATTCTGCCTTGATTTCACATCCTCTTCTTTGCCTTCCCTCAATATATTTGTGGACGAGAGTTATCATTTATAACTCTGCAGGTTTGTGAATTGCAGTGCCCTGAAGCTCCATTTTACAAGTCGCATTTTTGGGAGCTGGCCGCAAAAGCGCAGGATGGCTTCAGGCCCTGTTCTGGTTCCGGGGGGCAGGCTGAGCCTGTGGTTAATTCTTCTTCCTGATGGGAAAATAGAGTGACCTGTGCCTGTCCCAACACCAAGAGCTAGTCTCTCATTGGTTCCCCGTCTTCCCGTTCATCCTCAGGACAAATTGCAACCTGTACGGAACAGGAGGTTAAAGGTGCTGATGCTCCAAGTAGGGAGATTGCTAGTAAAGTGGCTGGAATGGCGAACCCGAGCACAAGGAGATGAGAAATGAGGTGCGTTTTAGAAACCTTTCCCCATCACACGGTGTACCATCTTCTGGGTTTCTCATGCATGTTTTCGATGTAGGAAGATGCCCTTGAACCTGGAGATTTGGGACCCATGCGATGGGTAGCACGCAGTATTACTTTAAAGGGTGTGCGTTTGCTCACCCAACCTCACCAAACCTCTCAGCCCCAAGAGTGTCCACCCTTATGTCTCATCCAGCTGTGGGTCTAGATATGGTCAATCCAGGTTGCATCACAGCCCCTGAACGAATTGTGTAAGAATTTCTCTCTCTTTCCCTGTCTTTGTTTCATGGGTTTTTAAAAGTAATTTATTTTTATAATGGGGTTTAGCTGCTTTTCACGGCTGTGTTTATGCCGCTTTACACCCACTTGACACACTAACAGAGAGATATCAATACATAGGTTTTAAGATTATTACTAGTCAGATATATTCTTGTGCGGTGAATCGGGCGTGTTGAGTACAGTTCTCTGAGCAAGGAGTAGGTCTTGTCTATTACATATTGGGTTTATGGAACGGTATCTGAGCTAATTTGAAACTCTTGTTTTATGTATCACCTCACCTCACCTTTCCCGTTAAGCAGCCATAGTGTGTTTTCTGCATGTGTGACTCTGTTCTGTTTTGTAATTCAGTTCAAGTGTAACGGTTTTTACATTCCCTCTATAAGTGACACCTTATGAGAAGTGTCCTTTTCTGTGTGACTTATTTCACTTAGAATCGTCTTACCTAAATCCACTCATCATGCTGCTACTAGCCTTATGACATTGATTTCATGGCTGAGTGATATTCCATTGTACATAAGGACCACAACTTTTTGATCCATTTTTCTCTTTCCTGGGATATTTAAGGTGGAATGAAGTGGAGGTCTTGTCAACAGAGCAACCCTAAACTTTGGGGTGCTTGTGTCTTGCTGATTTTCAATTTTCCCACTTTATCCCCCCATGCGTGGAAGTGCCCTATGCTCTCTAAGCTGTGTTTTTTTAGATGTTTCAGGACACACCGTACACTTCTCCAGAGTGGCTGTTGGCAATTTACATCCCGCCCATCAGTGTAGCAAGGCTCCCATTTCTCCATGGCCTGTCCTGCATTTCTGGTTTTGACACTTTTTTCAGCATGGCCCTTTTGACCGATGGGAAGCGAGACTTCTTTGTAGCGCTGATTTGCCTTTCCAGGTTGCTTGGTTGGCCAAAAAGGGCGTATGCGTTTTCTCCTGAATATATTCAGGAAAAAACGCATACGCCCTTTTTGGCCAAGGGCATCATTGTCAACGTTTTGCCGCTTTTCATGTGCTTTAAAGGCGATTCGAATCTACCTCCTGAAATCTGTTTCCTGCAATTCTGCCTTGATTTCAAATCCTCTTCTTTGCCTTCCCTCAATATATTTGTGGACGAGAGTTATCATTTATAACTCTGCAGGTTTGTGAATTGCAGTGCCCTGAAGCTCCATTTTACAAGTCTCTTTTTTGGGAGCTGGCCGCAAAAGCGCAGGATGGCTTCAGGCCCTGTTCTGGTTCCGGGGGGCAGGCTGAGCCTGTGGTTAATTCTTCTTCCTGATGGGAAAATAGAGTGACCTGTGCCTGTCCCAACACCAAGAGCTAGTCTCTCATTGGTTCCCCGTCTTCCCGTTCATCCTCAGGACAAATTGCAACCTGTACGGAACAGGAGGTTAAAGGTGCTGATGCTCCAAGTAGGGAGATTGCTAGTAAAGTGGCTGGAATGGCGAACCCGAGCACAAGGAGATGAGAAATGAGGTGCGTTTTAGAAACCTTTCCCCATCACACGGTGTACCATCTTCTGGGTTTCTCATGCATGTTTTCGATGTAGGAAGATGCCCTTGAACCTGGAGATTTGGGGCCCATGCGATGGGTAGCACGCAGTATTACTTTAAAGGGTCTGCGTTTGCTCACCCAACCTCACCAAACCTCTCAGCCCCAAGAGTGTCCACCCTTATGTCTCATCCAGCTGTGGGTCTAGATATGGTCAATCCAGGTTGCATCACAGCCCCTGAACGAATTGTGTAAGAATTTCTCTCTCTTTCCCTGTCTTTGTTTCATGGGTTTTTCAAAGTAATTTATTTTTATAATGCGGTTTAGCTGCTTTTCACGGCTGTGTTTATGCCGCTTTACACCCACTTGACACACTAACAGAGAGATATCAATACATAGGTTTTAAGATTATTACAAGTCAGATATATTCTTGTGCGGTGAATCGGGCGTGTTGAGTCCAGTTCTCTGAGCAAGGAGTAGGTCTTGTCTATTACATATTGGGTTTATGGAACGGTATCTGAGCTAATTTGAAACTCTTGTTTTATGTATCACCCCACCTCACCTTTCCCGTTAAGCAGCCATAGTGTGTTTTCTGCATGTGTGACTCTGTTCTGTTTTGTAATTCAGTTCAAGTGTAACGGTTTTTACATTCCCTCTATAAGTGACACCTTATGAGAAGTGTCCTTTTCTGTGTGACTTATTTCACTTAGAATCGTCTTACCTAAATCCACTCATCATGCTGCTACTAGCCTTATGACATTGATTTCATGGCTGAGTGATATTCCAAGTTACATAAGGACCACAACTTTTTGATCCATTTTTCGCTTTCCTGGGATATTTAAGGTGGAATGAAGTGGAGGTCCTTGTCAACAGAGCAGCCCTAAACTTTGGGGTGCTTGTGTCTTGCTGATTTTCAATTTTCCCACTTTATCCCCCCATGCGTGGAAGTGCCCTATGCTCTCTAAGCTGTGTTTTTTAGATATTTCAGGACACACCGTACACTTCTCCAGAGTGGCTGTTGGCAATTTACATCCTGACCATCAGTGTAGCAAGGCTCCCATTTCTCCATGGCCTGTCCTGCATTTCTGGTTTTGACACTTTTTTCAGCATGGCCCTTTTGACCGATGGGAAGCGAGACTTCTTTGTAGCGCTGATTTGCCTTTCCAGGTTGCTTGGTTGGCCAAAAAGGGCGTATGCGTTTTTTTCCTGAATATATTCAGGAAAAAACGCATACGCCCTTTTTGGCCAAGGGCATCATTGTCAACGTTTTGCCGCTTTTCATGTGCTTTAAAGGCGATTCGAATCTACCTCCTGAAATCTGTTTCCTGCAATTCTGCCTTGATTTCACATCCTTTTCTTTGCCTTCCCTCAATATATTTGTGGACGAGAGTTATCATTTATAACTCTGCAGGTTTGTGAATTGCAGTGCCCTGAAGCTCCATTTTACAAGTCGCATTTTTGGGAGCTGGCCGCAAAAGCGCAGGATGGCTTCAGGCCCTGTTCTGGTTCCGGGGGGCAGGCTGAGCCTGTGGTTAATTCTTCTTCCTGATGGGAAAATAGAGTGACCTGTGCCTGTCCCAACACCAAGAGCTAGTCTCTCATTGGTTCCCCGTCTTCCCGTTCATCCTCAGGACAAATTGCAACCTGTACGGAACAGGAGGTTAAAGGTGCTGATGCTCCAAGTAGGGAGATTGCTAGTAAAGTGGCTGGAATGGCGAACCCGAGCACAAGGAGATGAGAAATGAGGTGCGTTTTAGAAACCTTTCCCCATCACACGGTGTACCATCTTCTGGGTTTCTCATGCATGTTTTCGATGTAGGAAGATGCCCTTGAACCTGGAGATTTGGGACCCATGCGATGGGTAGCACGCAGTATTACTTTAAAGGGTGTGCGTTTGCTCACCCAACCTCACCAAACCTCTCAGCCCCAAGAGTGTCCACCCTTATGTCTCATCCAGCTGTGGGTCTAGATATGGTCAATCCAGGTTGCATCACAGCCCCTGAACGAATTGTGTAAGAATTTCTCTCTCTTTCCCTGTCTTTGTTTCATGGGTTTTTAAAAGTAATTTATTTTTATAATGGGGTTTAGCTGCTTTTCACGGCTGTGTTTATGCCGCTTTACACCCACTTGACACACTAACAGAGAGATATCAATACATAGGTTTTAAGATTATTACTAGTCAGATATATTCTTGTGCGGTGAATCGGGCGTGTTGAGTACAGTTCTCTGAGCAAGGAGTAGGTCTTGTCTATTACATATTGGGTTTATGGAACGGTATCTGAGCTAATTTGAAACTCTTGTTTTATGTATCACCTCACCTCACCTTTCCCGTTAAGCAGCCATAGTGTGTTTTCTGCATGTGTGACTCTGTTCTGTTTTGTAATTCAGTTCAAGTGTAACGGTTTTTACATTCCCTCTATAAGTGACACCTTATGAGAAGTGTCCTTTTCTGTGTGACTTATTTCACTTAGAATCGTCTTACCTAAATCCACTCATCATGCTGCTACTAGCCTTATGACATTGATTTCATGGCTGAGTGATATTCCATTGTACATAAGGACCACAACTTTTTGATCCATTTTTCTCTTTCCTGGGATATTTAAGGTGGAATGAAGTGGAGGTCTTGTCAACAGAGCAACCCTAAACTTTGGGGTGCTTGTGTCTTGCTGATTTTCAATTTTCCCACTTTATCCCCCCATGCGTGGAAGTGCCCTATGCTCTCTAAGCTGTGTTTTTTTAGATGTTTCAGGACACACCGTACACTTCTCCAGAGTGGCTGTTGGCAATTTACATCCCGCCCATCAGTGTAGCAAGGCTCCCATTTCTCCATGGCCTGTCCTGCATTTCTGGTTTTGACACTTTTTTCAGCATGGCCCTTTTGACCGATGGGAAGCGAGACTTCTTTGTAGCGCTGATTTGCCTTTCCAGGTTGCTTGGTTGGCCAAAAAGGGCGTATGCGTTTTCTCCTGAATATATTCAGGAAAAAACGCATACGCCCTTTTTGGCCAAGGGCATCATTGTCAACGTTTTGCCGCTTTTCATGTGCTTTAAAGGCGATTCGAATCTACCTCCTGAAATCTGTTTCCTGCAATTCTGCCTTGATTTCAAATCCTCTTCTTTGCCTTCCCTCAATATATTTGTGGACGAGAGTTATCATTTATAACTCTGCAGGTTTGTGAATTGCAGTGCCCTGAAGCTCCATTTTACAAGTCTCTTTTTTGGGAGCTGGCCGCAAAAGCGCAGGATGGCTTCAGGCCCTGTTCTGGTTCCGGGGGGCAGGCTGAGCCTGTGGTTAATTCTTCTTCCTGATGGGAAAATAGAGTGACCTGTGCCTGTCCCAACACCAAGAGCTAGTCTCTCATTGGTTCCCCGTCTTCCCGTTCATCCTCAGGACAAATTGCAACCTGTACGGAACAGGAGGTTAAAGGTGCTGATGCTCCAAGTAGGGAGATTGCTAGTAAAGTGGCTGGAATGGCGAACCCGAGCACAAGGAGATGAGAAATGAGGTGCGTTTTAGAAACCTTTCCCCATCACACGGTGTACCATCTTCTGGGTTTCTCATGCATGTTTTCGATGTAGGAAGATGCCCTTGAACCTGGAGATTTGGGACCCATGCGATGGGTAGCACGCAGTATTACTTTAAAGGGTCTGCGTTTGCTCACCCAACCTCACCAAACCTCTCAGCCCCAAGAGTGTCCACCCTTATGTCTCATCCAGCTGTGGGTCTAGATATGGTCAATCCAGGTTGCATCACAGCCCCTGAACGAATTGTGTAAGAATTTCTCTCTCTTTCCCTGTCTTTGTTTCATGGGTTTTTCAAAGTAATTTATTTTTATAATGGAGTTTAGCTGCTTTTCACGGCTGTGTTTTTGCCGCTTTACACCCACTTGACACACTAACAGAGAGATATCAATACATAGGTTTTAAGATTATTACTAGTCAGATATATTCTTGTGCGGTGAATCGGGCGTGTTGAGTCCAGTTCTCTGAGCAAGGAGTAGGTCTTGTCTATTACATATTGGGTTTATGGAACGGTATCTGAGCTAATTTGAAACTCTTGTTTTATGTATCACCCCACCTCACCTTTCCCGTTAAGCAGCCATAGTGTGTTTTCTGCATGTGTGACTCTGTTCTGTTTTGTAATTCAGTTCAAGTGTAACGGTTTTTACATTCCCTCTATAAGTGACACCTTATGAGAAGTGTCCTTTTCTGTGTGACTTATTTCACTTAGAATCGTCTTACCTAAATCCACTCATCATGCTGCTACTAGCCTTATGACATTGATTTCATGGCTGAGTGATATTCCATTGTACATAAGGACCACAACTTTTTGATCCATTTTTCGCTTTCCTGGGATATTTAAGGTGGAATGAAGTGGAGGTCCTTGTCAACAGAGCAGCCCTAAACTTTGGGGTGCTTGTGTCTTGCTGATTTTCAATTTTCCCACTTTATACCCCCATGCGTGGAAGTGCCCTATGCTCTCTAAGCTGTGTTTTTTAGATATTTCAGGACACACCGTACACTTCTCCAGAGTGGCTGTTGGCAATTTACATCCCGCCCATCAGTGTAGCAAGGCTCCCATTTCTCCATGGCCTGTCCTGCATTTCTGGTTTTGACAGTTTTTTCAGCATGGCCCTTTTGACCGATGGGAAGCGAGACTTCTTTGTAGCGCTGATTTGCCTTTCCAGGTTGCTTGGTTGGCCAAAAAGGGCGTATGCGTTTTTTCCTGAATATATTCAGGAAAAAACGCATACGCCCTTTTTGGCCAAGGGCATCATTGTCAACGTTTTGCCGCTTTTCATGTGCTTTAAAGGCGATTCGAATCTACCTCCTGAAATCTGTTTCCTGCAATTCTGCCTTGATTTCAAATCCTCTTCTTTGCCTTCCCTCAATATATTTGTGGACGAGAGTTATCATTTATAACTCTGCAGGTTTGTGAATTGCAGTGCCCTGAAGCTCCATTTTACAAGTCGCTTTTTTGGGAGCTGGCCGCAAAAGCGCAGGATGGCTTCAGGCCCTGTTCTGGTTCCGGGGGGCAGGCTGAGCCTGTGGTTAATTCTTCTTCCTGATGGGAAAATAGAGTGACCTGTGCCTGTCCCAACACCAAGAGCTAGTCTCTCATTGGTTCCCCGTCTTCCCGTTCATCCTCAGGACAAATTGCAACCTGTACGGAACAGGAGGTTAAAGGTGCTGATGCTCCAAGTAGGGAGATTGCTAGTAAAGTGGCTGGAATGGCGAACCCGAGCACAAGGAGATGAGAAATGAGGTGCGTTTTAGAAACCTTTCCCCATCACACGGTGTACCATCTTCTGGGTTTCTCATGCATGTTTTCGATGTAGGAAGATGCCCTTGAACCTGGAGATTTGGGAGCCATGCGATGGGTAGCACGCAGTATTACTTTAAAGGGTGTGCGTTTGCTCACCCAACCTCACCAAACCTCTCAGCCCCAAGAGTGTCCACCCTTATGTCTCATCCAGCTGTGGGTCTAGATATGGTCAATCCAGGTTGCATCACAGCCCCTGAACGAATTGTGTAAGAATTTCTCTCTCTTTCCCTGTCTTTGTTTCATGGGTTTTTCAAAGTAATTTATTTTTATAATGCGGTTTAGCTGCTTTTCACGGCTGTGTTTATGCCGCTTTACACCCACTTGACACACTAACAGAGAGATATCAATACATAGGTTTTAAGATTATTACTAGTCAGATATATTCTTGTGCGGTGAATCGGGCGTGTTGAGTCCAGTTCTCTGAGCAAGGAGTAGGTCTTGTCTATTACATATTGGGTTTATGGAACGGTATCTGAGCTAATTTGAAACTCTTGTTTTATGTATCACCCCACCTCACCTTTCCCGTTAAGCAGCCATAGTGTGTTTTCTGCATGTGTGACTCTGTTCTGTTTTGTAATTCAGTTCAAGTGTAACGGTTTTTACATTCCCTCTATAAGTGACACCTTATGAGAAGTGTCCTTTTCTGTGTGACTTATTTCACTTAGAATCGTCTTACCTAAATCCACTCATCATGCTGCTACTAGCCTTATGACATTGATTTCATGGCTGAGTGATATTCCATTGTACATAAGGACCACAACTTTTTGATCCATTTTTCGCTTTCCTGGGATATTTAAGGTGGAATGAAGTGGAGGTCCTTGTCAACAGAGCAGCCCTAAACTTTGGGGTGCTTGTGTCTTGCTGATTTTCAATTTTCCCACTTTATACCCCCATGCGTGGAAGTGCCCTATGCTCTCTAAGCTGTGTTTTTTAGATATTTCAGGACACACCGTACACTTCTCCAGAGTGGCTGTTGGCAATTTACATCCCGCCCATCAGTGTAGCAAGGCTCCCATTTCTCCATGGCCTGTCCTGCATTTCTGGTTTTGACACTTTTTTCAGCATGGCCCTTTTGACCGATGGGAAGCGAGACTTCTTTGTAGCGCTGATTTGCCTTTCCAGGTTGCTTGGTTGGCCAAAAAGGGCGTATGCGTTTTTTCCTGAATATATTCAGGAAAAAACGCATACGCCCTTTTTGGCCAAGGGCATCATTGTCAACGTTTTGCCGCTTTTCATGTGCTTTAAAGGCGATTCGAATCTACCTCCTGAAATCTGTTTCCTGCAATTCTGCCTTGATTTCAAATCCCCTTCTTTGCCTTCCCTCAATATATTTGTGGACGAGAGTTATCATTTATAACTCTGCAGGTTTGTGAATTGCAGTGCCCTGAAGCTCCATTTTACAAGTCGCTTTTTTGGGAGCTGGCCGCAAAAGCGCAGGATGGCTTCAGGCCCTGTTCTGGTTCCGGGGGGCAGGCTGAGCCTGTGGTTAATTCTTCTTCCTGATGGGAAAATAGAGTGACCTGTGCCTGTCCCAACACCAAGAGCTAGTCTCTCATTGGTTCCCCGTCTTCCCGTTCATCCTCAGGACAAATTGCAACCTGTACGGAACAGGAGGTTAAAGGTGCTGATGCTCCAAGTAGGGAGATTGCTAGTAAAGTGGCTGGAATGGCGAACCCGAGCACAAGGAGATGAGAAATGAGGTGCGTTTTAGAAACCTTTCCCCATCACACGGTGTACCATCTTCTGGGTTTCTCATGCATGTTTTCGATGTAGGAAGATGCCCTTGAACCTGGAGATTTGGGACCCATGCGATGGGTAGCACGCAGTATTACTTTAAAGGGTGTGCGTTTGCTCACCCAACCTCACCAAACCTCTCAGCCCCAAGAGTGTCCACCCTTATGTCTCATCCAGCTGTGGGTCTAGATATGGTCAATCCAGGTTGCATCACAGCCCCTGAACGAATTGTGTAAGAATTTCTCTCTCTTTCCCTGTCTTTGTTTCATGGGTTTTTAAAAGTAATTTATTTTTATAATGGGGTTTAGCTGCTTTTCACGGCTGTGTTTATGCCGCTTTACACCCACTTGACACACTAACAGAGAGATATCAATACATAGGTTTTAAGGTTATTACTAGTCAGATATATTCTTGTGCGGTGAATCGGGCGTGTTGAGTCCAGTTCTCTGAGCAAGGAGTAGGTCTTGTCTATTACATATTGGGTTTATGGAACGGTATCTGAGCTAATTTGAAACTGTTGTTTTATGTATCACCCCACCTCACCTTTCCCGTTAAGCAGCCATAGTGTGTTTTCTGCATGTGTGACTCTGTTCTGTTTTGTAATTCAGTTCAAGTGTAACGGTTTTTACATTCCCTCTATAAGTGACACCTTATGAGAAGTGTCCTTTTCTGTGTGACTTATTTCACTTAGAATCGTCTTACCTAAATCCACTCATCATGCTGCTACTAGCCTTATGACATTGATTTCATGGCTGAGTGATATTCCATTGTACATAAGGACCACAACTTTTTGATCCATTTTTCGCTTTCCTGGGATATTTAAGGTGGAATGAAGTGGAGGTCCTTGTCAACAGAGCAGCCCTAAACTTTGGGGTGCTTGTGTCTTGCTGATTTTCAATTTTCCCACTTTATCCCCCCATGCGTGGAAGTGCCCTATGCTCTCTAAGCGGTGTTTCTTAGATGTTTCAGGACACACCGTACACTTCTCCAGAGTGGCTGTTGGCAATTTACATCCTGACCATCAGTGTAGCAAGGCTCCCATTTCTCCATGGCCTGTCCTGCATTTCTGGTTTTGACACTTTTTTCAGCATGGCCCTTTTGACCGATGGGAAGCGAGACTTCTTTGTAGCGCTGATTTGCCTTTCCAGGTTGCTTGGTTGGCCAAAAAGGGCGTATGCGTTTTTTCCTGAATATATTCAGGAAAAAACGCATACGCCCTTTTTGGCCAAGGGCATCATTGTCAACGTTTTGCCGCTTTTCATGTGCTTTAAAGGCGATTCGAATCTACCTCCTGAAATCTGTTTCCTGCAATTCTGCCTTGATTTCAAATCCTCTTCTTTGCCTTCCCTCAATATATTTGTGGACGAGAGTTATCATTTATAACTCTGCAGGTTTGTGAATTGCAGTGCCCTGAAGCTCCATTTTACAAGTCGCATTTTTGGGAGCTGGCCGCAAAAGCGCAGGATGGCTTCAGGCCCTGTTCTGGTTCCGGGGGGCAGGCTGAGCCTGTGGTTAATTCTTCTTCCTGATGGGAAAATAGAGTGACCTGTGCCTGTCCCAACACCAAGAGCTAGTCTCTCATTGGTTCCCCGTCTTCCCGTTCATCCTCAGGACAAATTGCAACCTGTACGGAACAGGAGGTTAAAGGTGCTGATGCTCCAAGTAGGGAGATTGCTAGTAAAGTGGCTGGAATGGCGAACCCGAGCACAAGGAGATGAGAAATGAGGTGCGTTTTAGAAACCTTTCCCCATCACACGGTGTACCATCTTCTGGGTTTCTCATGCATGTTTTCGATGTAGGAAGATGCCCTTGAACCTGGAGATTTGGGACCCATGCGATGGGTAGCACGCAGTATTACTTTAAAGGGTCTGCGTTTGCTCACCCAACCTCACCAAACCTCTCAGCCCCAAGAGTGTCCACCCTTATGTCTCATCCAGCTGTGGGTCTAGATATGGTCAATCCAGGTTGCATCACAGCCCCTGAACGAATTGTGTAAGAATTTCTCTCTCTTTCCCTGTCTTTGTTTCATGGGTTTTTAAAAGTAATTTATTTTTATAATGGGGTTTAGCTGCTTTTCACGGCTGTGTTTATGCCGCTTTACACCCACTTGACACACTAACAGAGAGATATCAATACATAGGTTTTAAGATTATTACTAGTCAGATATATTCTTGTGCGGTGAATCGGGCGTGTTGAGTCCAGTTCTCTGAGCAAGGAGTAGGTCTTGTCTATTACATATTGGGTTTATGGAACGGTATCTGAGCTAATTTGAAACTCTTGTTTTATGTATCACCCCACCTCACCTTTCCCGTTAAGCAGCCATAGTGTGTTTTCTGCATGTGTGACTCTGTTCTGTTTTGTAATTCAGTTCAAGTGTAACGGTTTTTACATTCCCTCTATAAGTGACACCTTATGAGAAGTGTCCTTTTCTGTGTGACTTATTTCACTTAGAATCGTCTTACCTAAATCCACTCATCATGCTGCTACTAGCCTTATGACATTGATTCCATGGCTGAGTGATATTCCATTGTACATAAGGACCACAACTTTTTGATCCATTTTTCGCTTTCCTGGGATATTTAAGGTGGAATGAAGTGGAGGTCCTTGTCAACAGAGCAGCCCTAAACTTTGGGGTGTTTGTGTTTTGCTGATTTTCAATTTTCCCACTTTATCCCCCCATGCGTGGAAGTGCCCTATGCTCTCTAAGCTGTGTTTTTTTAGATGTTTCAGGACACACCGTACACTTCTCCAGAGTGGCTGTTGGCAATTTACATCCCGCCCATCAGTGTAGCAAGGCTCCCATTTCTCCATGGCCTGTCCTGCATTTCTGGTTTTGACACTTTTTTCAGCATGGCCCTTTTGACCGATGGGAAGCGAGACTTCTTTGTAGCGCTGATTTGCCTTTCCAGGTTGCTTGGTTGGCCAAAAAGGGCGTATGCGTTTTTTCCTGAATATATTCAGGAAAAAACGCATACGCCCTTTTTGGCCAAGGGCATCATTGTCAACGTTTTGCCGCTTTTCATATGCTTTAAAGGCGATTCGAATCTACCTCCTGAAATCTGTTTCCTGCAATTCTGCCTTGATTTCAAATCCTCTTCTTTGCCTTCCCTCAATATATTTGTGGACGAGAGTTATCATTTATAACTCTGCAAGTTTGTGAATTGCAGTGCCCTGAAGCTCCATTTTACAAGTCGCTTTTTTGGGAGCTGGCCGCAAAAGCGCAGGATGGCTTCAGGCCCTGTTCTGGTTCCGGGGGGCAGGCTGAGCCTGTGGTTAATTCTTCTTCCTGATGGGAAAATAGAGTGACCTGTGCCTGTCCCAACACCAAGAGCTAGTCTCTCATTGGTTCCCCGTCTTCCCGTTCATCCTCAGGACAAATTGCAACCTGTACGGAACAGGAGGTTAAAGGTGCTGATGCTCCAAGTAGGGAGATTGCTAGTAAAGTGGCTGGAATGGCGAACCCGAGCACAAGGAGATGAGAAATGAGGTGCGTTTTAGAAACCTTTCCCCATCACACGGTGTACCATCTTCTGGGTTTCTCATGCATGTTTTCGATGTAGGAAGATGCCCTTGAACCTGGAGATTTGGGACCCATGCGATGGGTAGCACGCAGTATTACTTTAAAGGGTGTGCGTTTGCTCACCCAACCTCACCAAACCTCTCAGCCCCAAGAGTGTCCACCCTTATGTCTCATCCAGCTGTGGGTCTAGATATGGTCAATCCAGGTTGCATCACAGCCCCTGAACGAATTGTGTAAGAATTTCTCTGTCTTTCCCTGTCTTTGTTTCATGGGTTTTTAAAAGTAATTTATTTTTATAATGGGGTTTAGCTGCTTTTCACGGCTGTGTTTATGCCGCTTTACACCCACTTGACACACTAACAGAGAGATATCAATACATAGGTTTTAAGATTATTACTAGTCAGATATATTCTTGTGCGGTGAATCGGGCGTGTTGAGTCCAGTTCTCTGAGCAAGGAGTAGGTCTTGTCTATTACATATTGGGTTTATGGAACAGTATCTGAGCTAATTTGAAACTCTTGTTTTATGTATCACCCCACCTCACCTTTCCCGTTAAGCAGCCATAGTGTGTTTTCTGCATGTGTGACTCTGTTCTGTTTTGTAATTCAGTTCAAGTGTAACGGTTTTTACATTCCCTCTATAAGTGACACCTTATGAGAAGTGTCCTTTTCTGTGTGACTTATTTCACTTAGAATCGTCTTACCTAAATCCACTCATCATGCTGCTACTAGCCTTATGACATTGATTTCATGGCTGAGTGATATTCCATTGTACATAAGGACCACAACTTTTTGATCCATTTTTCGCTTTCCTGGGATATTTAAGGTGGAATGAAGTGGAGGCCCTTGTCAACAGAGCAGCCTTAAACTTTGGGGTGCTTGTGTCTTGCTGATTTTCAATTTTCCCTCTTTATCCCCCCATGCGTGGAAGTGCCCTATGCTCTCTAAGCTGTGTTTTTTAGATGTTTCAGGACACACCGTACACTTCTCCAGAGTGGCTGTTGGCAATTTACATCCCGCCCATCAGTGTAGCAAGGCTCCCATTTCTCCATGGCCTGTCCTGCATTTCTGGTTTTGACACTTTTTTCAGCATGGCCCTTTTGACCGATGGGAAGCGAGACTTCTTTGTAGCGCTGATTTGCCTTTCCAGGTTGCTTGGTTGGCCAAAAAGGGCGTATGCGTTTTTTCCTGAATATATTCAGGAAAAAACGCATACGCCCTTTTTGGCCAAGGGCATCATTGTCAACGTTTTGCCGCTTTTCATGTGCTTTAAAGGCGATTCGAATCTGCCTCCTGAAATCTGTTTCCTGCAATTCTGCCTTGATTTCAAATCCTCTTCTTTGCCTTCCCTCAATATATTTGTGGACGAGAGTTATCATTTATAACTCTGCAGGTTTGTGAATTGCAGTGCCCTGAAGCTCCATTTTACAAGTCGCTTTTTTGGGAGCTGGCCGCAAAAGCGCAGGATGGCTTCAGGCCCTGTTCTGGTTCCGGGGGGCAGGCTGAGCCTGTGGTTAATTCTTCTTCCTGATGGGAAAATAGAGTGACCTGTGCCTGTCCCAACACCAAGAGCTAGTCTCTCATTGGTTCCCCGTCTTCCCGTTCATCCTCAGGACAAATTGCAACCTGTACGGAACAGGAGGTTAAAGGTGCTGATGCTCCAAGTAGGGAGATTGCTAGTAAAGTGGCTGGAATGGCGAACCCGAGCACAAGGAGATGAGAAATGAGGTGCGTTTTAGAAACCTTTCCCCATCACACGGTGTACCATCTTCTGGGTTTCTCATGCATGTTTTCGATGTAGGAAGATGCCCTTGAACCTGGAGATTTGGGACCCATGCGATGGGTAGCACGCAGTATTACTTTAAAGGGTCTGCGTTTGCTCACCCAACCTCACCAAACCTCTCAGCCCCAAGAGTGTCCACCCTTATGTCTCATCCAGCTGTGGGTCTAGATATGGTCAATCCAGGTTGCATCACAGCCCCTGAACGAATTGTGTAAGAATTTCTCTCTCTTTCCCTGTCTTTGTTTCATGGGTTTTTAAAAGTAATTTATTTTTATAATGGGGTTTAGCTGCTTTTCACGGCTGTGTTTATGCCGCTTTACACCCACTTGACACACTAACAGAGAGATATCAATACATAGGTTTTAAGATTATTACTAGTCAGATATATTCTTGTGCGGTGAATCGGGCGTGTTGAGTCCAGTTCTCTGAGCAAGGAGTAGGTCTTGTCTATTACATATTGGGTTTATGGAACGGTATCTGAGCTAATTTGAAACTCTTGTTTTATGTATCACCCCACCTCACCTTTCCCGTTAAGCAGCCATAGTGTGTTTTCTGCATGTGTGACTCTGTTCTGTTTTGTAATTCAGTTCAAGTGTAACGGTTTTTACATTCCCTCTATAAGTGACACCTTATGAGAAGTGTCCTTTTCTGTGTGACTTATTTCACTTAGAATCGTCTTACCTGAATCCACTCATCATGCTGCTACTAGCCTTATGACATTGATTCCATGGCTGAGTGATATTCCATTGTACATAAGGACCACAACTTTTTGATCCATTTTTCGCTTCCCTGGGATATTTAAGGTGGAATGAAGTGGAGGTCCTTGTCAACAGAGCAGCCCTAAACTTTGGGGTGCTTGTGTCTTGCTGATTTTCAATTTTCCCACTTTATCCCCCCATGCGTGGAAGTGCCCTATGCTCTCTAAGCTGTGTTTTTTAGATGTTTCAGGACACACCGTACACTTCTCCAGAGTGGCTGTTGGCAATTTACATCCCGCCCATCAGTGTAGCAAGGCTCCCATTTCTCCATGGCCTGTCCTGCATTTCTGGTTTTGACACTTTTTTCAGCATGGCCCTTTTGACCGATGGGAAGCGAGACTTCTTTGTAGCGCTGATTTGCCTTTCCAGGTTGCTTGGTTGGCCAAAAAGGGCGTATGCGTTTTTTCCTGAATATATTCAGGAAAAAACGCATACGCCCTTTTTGGCCAAGGGCATCATTGTCAACGTTTTGCCGCTTTTCATGTGCTTTAAAGGCGATTCGAATCTACCTCCTGAAATCTGTTTCCTGCAATTCTGCCTTGATTTCAAATCCTCTTCTTTGCCTTCCCTCAATATATTTGTGGACGAGAGTTATCATTTATAACTCTGCAGGTTTGTGAATTGCAGTGCCCTGAAGCTCCATTTTACAAGTCGCATTTTTGGGAGCTGGCCGCAAAAGCGCAGGATGGCTTCAGGCCCTGTTCTGGTTCCGGGGGGCAGGCGGAGCCTGTGGTTAATTCTTCTTCCTGATGGGAAAATAGAGTGACCTGTGCCTGTCCCAACACCAAGAGCTAGTCTCTCATTGGTTCCCCGTCTTCCCGTTCATCCTCAGGACAAATTGCAACCTGTACGGAACAGGAGGTTAAAGGTGCTGATGCTCCAAGTAGGGAGATTGCTAGTAAAGTGGCTGGAATGGCGAACCCGAGCACAAGGAGATGAGAAATGAGGTGCGTTTTAGAAACCTTTCCCCATCACACGGTGTACCATCTTCTGGGTTTCTCATGCATGTTTTCGATGTAGGAAGATGCCCTTGAACCTGCAGATTTGGGACCCATGCGATGGGTAGCACGCAGTATTACTTTAAAGGGTCTGCGTTTGCTCACCCAACCTCACCAAACCTCTCAGCCCCAGGAGTGTCCACCCTTATGTCTCATCCAGCTGTGGGTCTAGATATGGTCAATCCAGGTTGCATCACAGCCCCTGAACGAATTGTGTAAGAATTTCTCTCTCTTTCCCTGTCTTTGTTTCATGGGTTTTTAAAAGTAATTTATTTTTATAATGGGGTTTAGCTGCTTTTCACGGCTGTGTTTATGCCGCTTTACACCCACTTGACACACTAACAGAGAGATATCAATACATAGGTTTTAAGATTATTACTAGTCAGATATATTCTTGTGCGGTGGATCGGGCGTGTTGAGTCCAGTTCTCTGAGCAAGGAGTAGGTCTTGTCTATTACATATTGGGTTTATGGAACGGTATCTGAGCTAATTTGAAACTCTTGTTTTATGTATCACCCCACCTCACCTTTCCCGTTAAGCAGCCATAGTGTGTTTTCTGCATGTGTGACTCTGTTCTGTTTTGTAATTCAGTTCAAGTGTAACGGTTTTTACATTCCCTCTATAAGTGACACCTTATGAGAAGTGTCCTTTTCTGTGTGACTTATTTCACTTAGAATCGTCTTACCTGAATCCACTCATCATGCTGCTACTAGCCTTAGGACATTGATTCCATAGCTGAGTGATATTCCATTGTACATAAGGACCACAACTTTTTGATCCATTTTTCGCTTCCCTGGGATATTTAAGGTGGAATGAAGTGGAGGTCCTTGTCAACAGAGCAGCCCTAAACTTTGGGGTGCTTGTGTCTTGCTGATTTTCAATTTTCCCACTTTATCCCCCCATGCGTGGAAGTGCCCTATGCTCTCTAAGCTGTGTTTTTTAGATGTTTCAGGACACACCGTACACTTCTCCAGAGTGGCTGTTGGCAATTTACATCCCGCCCATCAGTGTAGCAAGGCTCCCATTTCTCCATGGCCTGTCCTGCATTTCTGGTTTTGACACTTTTTTCAGCATGGCCCTTTTGATCGATGGGAAGCGAGACTTCTTTGTAGCGCTGATTTGCCTTTCCAGGTTGCTTGGTTGGCCAAAAAGGGCGTATGCGTTTTTTCCTGAATATATTCAGGAAAAAACGCATACGCCCTTTTTGGCCAAGGGCATCATTGTCAACGTTTTGCCGCTTTTCATGTGCTTTAAAGGCGATTCGAATCTACCTCCTGAAATCTGTTTCCTGCAATTCTGCCTTGATTTCAAATCCTCTTCTTTGCCTTCCCTCAATATATTTGTGGACGAGAGTTATCATTTATAACTCTGCAGGTTTGTGAATTGCAGTGCCCTGAAGCTCCATTTTACAAGTCGCATTTTTGGGAGCTGGCCGCAAAAGCGCAGGATGGCTTCAGGCCCTGTTCTGGTTCCGGGGGGCAGGCGGAGCCTGTGGTTAATTCTTCTTCCTGATGGGAAAATAGAGTGACCTGTGCCTGTCCCAACACCAAGAGCTAGTCTCTCATTGGTTCCCCGTCTTCCCGTTCATCCTCAGGACAAATTGCAACCTGTACGGAACAGGAGGTTAAAGGTGCTGATGCTCCAAGTAGGGAGATTGCTAGTAAAGTGGCTGGAATGGCGAACCCGAGCACAAGGAGATGAGAAATGAGGTGCGTTTTAGAAACCTTTCCCCATCACACGGTGTACCATCTTCTGGGTTTCTCATGCATGTTTTCGATGTAGGAAGATGCCCTTGAACCTGCAGATTTGGGACCCATGCGATGGGTAGCACGCAGTATTACTTTAAAGGGTCTGCGTTTGCTCACCCAACCTCACCAAACCTCTCAGCCCCAGGAGTGTCCACCCTTATGTCTCATCCAGCTGTGGGTCTAGATATGGTCAATCCAGGTTGCATCACAGCCCCTGAACGAATTGTGTAAGAATTTCTCTCTCTTTCCCTGTCTTTGTTTCATGGGTTTTTAAAAGTAATTTATTTTTATAATGGGGTTTAGCTGCTTTTCACGGCTGTGTTTATGCCGCTTTACACCCACTTGACACACTAACAGAGAGATATCAATACATAGGTTTTAAGATTATTACTAGTCAGATATATTCTTGTGCGGTGGATCGGGCGTGTTGAGTCCAGTTCTCTGAGCAAGGAGTAGGTCTTGTCTATTACATATTGGGTTTATGGAACGGTATCTGAGCTAATTTGAAACTCTTGTTTTATGTATCACCCCACCTCACCTTTCCCGTTAAGCAGCCATAGTGTGTTTTCTGCATGTGTGACTCTGTTCTGTTTTGTAATTCAGTTCAAGTGTAACGGTTTTTACATTCCCTCTATAAGTGACACCTTATGAGAAGTGTCCTTTTCTGTGTGACTTATTTCACTTAGAATCGTCTTACCTGAATCCACTCATCATGCTGCTACTAGCCTTAGGACATTGATTCCATGGCTGAGTGATATTCCATTGTACATAAGGACCACAACTTTTTGATCCATTTTTCGCTTCCCTGGGATATTTAAGGTGGAATGAAGTGGAGGTCCTTGTCAACAGAGCAGCCCTAAACTTTGGGGTGCTTGTGTCTTGCTGATTTTCAATTTTCCCACTTTATCCCCCCATGCGTGGAAGTGCCCTATGCTCTCTAAGCTGTGTTTTTTAGATGTTTCAGGACACACCGTACACTTCTCCAGAGTGGCTGTTGGCAATTTACATCCCGCCCATCAGTGTAGCAAGGCTCCCATTTCTCCATGGCCTGTCCTGCATTTCTGGTTTTGACACTTTTTTCAGCATGGCCCTTTTGACCGATGGGAAGCGAGACTTCTTTGTAGCGCTGATTTGCCTTTCCAGGTTGCTTGGTTGGCCAAAAAGGGCGTATGCGTTTTTTCCTGAATATATTCAGGAAAAAACGCATACGCCCTTTTTGGCCAAGGGCATCATTGTCAACGTTTTGCCGCTTTTCATGTGCTTTAAAGGCGATTCGAATCTACCTCCTGAAATCTGTTTCCTGCAATTCTGCCTTGATTTCAAATCCTCTTCTTTGCCTTCCCTCAATATATTTGTGGACGAGAGTTATCATTTATAACTCTGCATGTTTGTGAATTGCAGTGCCCTGAAGCTCCATTTTACAAGTCGCTTTTTTGGGAGCGGGCCGCAAAAGCGCAGGATGGCTTCAGGCCCTGTTCTGGTTCCGGGGGGCAGGCTGAGCCTGTGGTTAATTCTTCTTCCTGATGGGAAAATAGAGTGACCTGTGCCTGTCCCAACACCAAGAGCTAGTCTCTCATTGGTTCCCCGTCTTCCCGTTCATCCTCAGGACAAATTGCAACCTGTACGGAACAGGAGGTTAAAGGTGCTGATGCTCCAAGTAGGGAGATTGCTAGTAAAGTGGCTGGAATGGCGAACCCGAGCACAAGGAGATGAGAAATGAGGTGCGTTTTAGAAACCTTTCCCCATCACACGGTGTACCATCTTCTGGGTTTCTCATGCATGTTTTCGATGTAGGAAGATGCCCTTGAACCTGGAGATTTGGGACCCATGCGATGGGTAGCACGCAGTATTACTTTAAAGGGTCTGCGTTTGCTCACCCAACCTCACCAAACCTCTCAGCCCCAGGAGTGTCCACCCTTATGTCTCATCCAGCTGTGGGTCTAGATATGGTCAATCCAGGTTGCATCACAGCCCCTGAACGAATTGTGTAAGAATTTCTCTCTCTTTCCCTGTCTTTGTTTCATGGGTTTTTAAAAGTAATTTATTTTTATAATGGGGTTTAGCTGCTTTTCACGGCTGTGTTTATGCCGCTTTACACCCACTTGACACACTAACAGAGAGATATCAATACATAGGTTTTAAGATTATTACTAGTCAGATATATTCTTGTGCGGTGGATCGGGCGTGTTGAGTCCAGTTCTCTGAGCAAGGAGTAGGTCTTGTCTATTACATATTGGGTTTATGGAACGGTATCTGAGCTAATTTGAAACTCTTGTTTTATGTATCACCCCACCTCACCTTTCCCGTTAAGCAGCCATAGTGTGTTTTCTGCATGTGTGACTCTGTTCTGTTTTGTAATTCAGTTCAAGTGTAACGGTTTTTACATTCCCTCTATAAGTGACACCTTATGAGAAGTGTCCTTTTCTGTGTGACTTATTTCACTTAGAATCGTCTTACCTGAATCCACTCATCATGCTGCTACTAGCCTTAGGACATTGATTCCATGGCTGAGTGATATTCCATTGTACATAAGGACCACAACTTTTTGATCCATTTTTCGCTTCCCTGGGATATTTAAGGTGGAATGAAGTGGAGGTCCTTGTCAACAGAGCAGCCCTAAACTTTGGGGTGCTTGTGTCTTGCTGATTTTCAATTTTCCCACTTTATCCCCCCATGCGTGGAAGTGCCCTATGCTCTCTAAGCTGTGTTTTTTAGATGTTTCAGGACACACCGTACACTTCTCCAGAGTGGCTGTTGGCAATTTACATCCCGCCCATCAGTGTAGCAAGGCTCCCATTTCTCCATGGCCTGTCCTGCATTTCTGGTTTTGACACTTTTTTCAGCATGGCCCTTTTGATCGATGGGAAGCGAGACTTCTTTGTAGCGCTGATTTGCCTTTCCAGGTTGCTTGGTTGGCCAAAAAGGGCGTATGCGTTTTTTCCTGAATATATTCAGGAAAAAACGCATACGCCCTTTTTGGCCAAGGGCATCATTGTCAACGTTTTGCCGCTTTTCATGTGCTTTAAAGGCGATTCGAATCTACCTCCTGAAATCTGTTTCCTGCAATTCTGCCTTGATTTCAAATCCTCTTCTTTGCCTTCCCTCAATATATTTGTGGACGAGAGTTATCATTTATAACTCTGCAGGTTTGTGAATTGCAGTGCCCTGAAGCTCCATTTTACAAGTCGCATTTTTGGGAGCTGGCCGCAAAAGCGCAGGATGGCTTCAGGCCCTGTTCTGGTTCCGGGGGGCAGGCGGAGCCTGTGGTTAATTCTTCTTCCTGATGGGAAAATAGAGTGACCTGTGCCTGTCCCAACACCAAGAGCTAGTCTCTCATTGGTTCCCCGTCTTCCCGTTCATCCTCAGGACAAATTGCAACCTGTACGGAACAGGAGGTTAAAGGTGCTGATGCTCCAAGTAGGGAGATTGCTAGTAAAGTGGCTGGAATGGCGAACCCGAGCACAAGGAGATGAGAAATGAGGTGCGTTTTAGAAACCTTTCCCCATCACACGGTGTACCATCTTCTGGGTTTCTCATGCATGTTTTCGATGTAGGAAGATGCCCTTGAACCTGCAGATTTGGGACCCATGCGATGGGTAGCACGCAGTATTACTTTAAAGGGTCTGCGTTTGCTCACCCAACCTCACCAAACCTCTCAGCCCCAGGAGTGTCCACCCTTATGTCTCATCCAGCTGTGGGTCTAGATATGGTCAATCCAGGTTGCATCACAGCCCCTGAACGAATTGTGTAAGAATTTCTCTCTCTTTCCCTGTCTTTGTTTCATGGGTTTTTAAAAGTAATTTATTTTTATAATGGGGTTTAGCTGCTTTTCACGGCTGTGTTTATGCCGCTTTACACCCACTTGACACACTAACAGAGAGATATCAATACATAGGTTTTAAGATTATTACTAGTCAGATATATTCTTGTGCGGTGGATCGGGCGTGTTGAGTCCAGTTCTCTGAGCAAGGAGTAGGTCTTGTCTATTACATATTGGGTTTATGGAACGGTATCTGAGCTAATTTGAAACTCTTGTTTTATGTATCACCCCACCTCACCTTTCCCGTTAAGCAGCCATAGTGTGTTTTCTGCATGTGTGACTCTGTTCTGTTTTGTAATTCAGTTCAAGTGTAACGGTTTTTACATTCCCTCTATAAGTGACACCTTATGAGAAGTGTCCTTTTCTGTGTGACTTATTTCACTTAGAATCGTCTTACCTGAATCCACTCATCATGCTGCTACTAGCCTTATGACATTGATTTCATGGCTGAGTGATATTCCATTGTACATAAGGACCACAACTTTTTGATCCATTTTTCGCTTTCCTGGGATATTTAAGGTGGAATGAAGTGGAGGTCCTTGTCAACAGAGCAGCCCTAAACTTTGGGGTGCTTGTGTCTTGCTGATTTTCAATTTTCCCACTTTATCCCCCCATGCGTGGAAGTGCCCTATGCTCTCTAAGCTGTGTTTTTTAGAAGTTTCAGGACACACCGTACACTTCTCCAGAGTGGCTGTTGGCAATTTACATCCCGCCCATCAGTGTAGCAAGGCTCCCATTTCTCCATGGCCTGTCCTGCATTTCTGGTTTTGACACTTTTTTCAGCATGGCCCTTTTGACCGATGGGAAGCGAGACTTCTTTGTAGCGCTGATTTGCCTTTCCAGGTTGCTTGGTTGGCCAAAAAGGGCGTATGCGTTTTTTCCTGAATATATTCAGGAAAAAACGCATACGCCCTTTTTGGCCAAGGGCATCATTGTCAACGTTTTGCCGCTTTTCATGTGCTTTAAAGGCGATTCGAATCTACCTCCTGAAATCTGTTTCCTGCAATTCTGCCTTGATTTCAAATCCTCTTCTTTGCCTTCCCTCAATATATTTGTGGACGAGAGTTATCATTTATAACTCTGCATGTTTGTGAATTGCAGTGCCCTGAAGCTCCATTTTACAAGTCGCTTTTTTGGGAGCGGGCCGCAAAAGCGCAGGATGGCTTCAGGCCCTGTTCTGGTTCCGGGGGGCAGGCTGAGCCTGTGGTTAATTCTTCTTCCTGATGGGAAAATAGAGTGACCTGTGCCTGTCCCAACACCAAGAGCTAGTCTCTCATTGGTTCCCCGTCTTCCCGTTCATCCTCAGGACAAATTGCAACCTGTACGGAACAGGAGGTTAAAGGTGCTGATGCTCCAAGTAGGGAGATTGCTAGTAAAGTGGCTGGAATGGCGAACCCGAGCACAAGGAGATGAGAAATGAGGTGCGTTTTAGAAACCTTTCCCCATCACACGGTGTACCATCTTCTGGGTTTCTCATGCATGTTTTCGATGTAGGAAGATGCCCTTGAACCTGGAGATTTGGGAGCCATGCGATGGGTAGCACGCAGTATTACTTTAAAGGGTCTGCGTTTGCTCACCCAACCTCACCAAACCTCTCAGCCCCAGGAGTGTCCACCCTTATGTCTCATCCAGCTGTGGGTCTAGATATGGTCAATCCAGGTTGCATCACAGCCCCTGAACGAATTGTGTAAGAATTTCTCTCTCTTTCCCTGTCTTTGTTTCATGGGTTTTTAAAAGTAATTTATTTTTATAATGGGGTTTAGCTGCTTTTCACGGCTGTGTTTATGCCGCTTTACACCCACTTGACACACTAACAGAGAGATATCAATACATAGGTTTTAAGATTATTACTAGTCAGATATATTCTTGTGCGGTGAATCGGGCGTGTTGAGTCCAGTTCTCTGAGCAAGGAGTAGGTCTTGTCTATTACATATTGGGTTTATGGAACGGTATCTGAGCTAATTTGAAACTCTTCTTTTATGTATCACCCCACCTCACCTTTCCCGTTAAGCAGCCATAGTGTGTTTTCTGCATGTGTGACTCTGTTCTGTTTTGTAATTCAGTTCAAGTGTAACGGTTTTTACATTCCCTCTATAAGTGACACCTTATGAGAAGTGTCCTTTTCTGTGTGACTTATTTCACTTAGAATCGTCTTACCTGAATCCACTCATCATGCTGCTACTAGCCTTATGACATTGATTCCATGGCTGAGTGATATTCCATTGTACATAAGGACCACAACTTTTTGATCCATTTTTCGCTTCCCTGGGATATTTAAGGTGGAATGAAGTGGAGGTCCTTGTCAACAGAGCAGCCCTAAACTTTGGGGTGCTTGTGTCTTGCTGATTTTCAATTTTCCCACTTTATCCCCCCATGCGTGGAAGTGCCCTATGCTCTCTAAGCTGTGTTTTTTAGATGTTTCAGGACACACCGTACACTTCTCCAGAGTGGCTGTTGGCAATTTACATCCCGCCCATCAGTGTAGCAAGGCTCCCATTTCTCCATGGCCTGTCCTGCATTTCTGGTTTTGACACTTTTTTCAGCATGGCCCTTTTGATCGATGGGAAGCGAGACTTCTTTGTAGCGCTGATTTGCCTTTCCAGGTTGCTTGGTTGGCCAAAAAGGGCGTATGCGTTTTTTCCTGAATATATTCAGGAAAAAACGCATACGCCCTTTTTGGCCAAGGGCATCATTGTCAACGTTTTGCCGCTTTTCATGTGCTTTAAAGGCGATTCGAATCTACCTCCTGAAATCTGTTTCCTGCAATTCTGCCTTGATTTCAAATCCTCTTCTTTGCCTTCCCTCAATATATTTGTGGACGAGAGTTATCATTTATAACTCTGCAGGTTTGTGAATTGCAGTGCCCTGAAGCTCCATTTTACAAGTCGCATTTTTGGGAGCTGGCCGCAAAAGCGCAGGATGGCTTCAGGCCCTGTTCTGGTTCCGGGGGGCAGGCGGAGCCTGTGGTTAATTCTTCTTCCTGATGGGAAAATAGAGTGACCTGTGCCTGTCCCAACACCAAGAGCTAGTCTCTCATTGGTTCCCCGTCTTCCCGTTCATCCTCAGGACAAATTGCAACCTGTACGGAACAGGAGGTTAAAGGTGCTGATGCTCCAAGTAGGGAGATTGCTAGTAAAGTGGCTGGAATGGCGAACCCGAGCACAAGGAGATGAGAAATGAGGTGCGTTTTAGAAACCTTTCCCCATCACACGGTGTACCATCTTCTGGGTTTCTCATGCATGTTTTCGATGTAGGAAGATGCCCTTGAACCTGCAGATTTGGGACCCATGCGATGGGTAGCACGCAGTATTACTTTAAAGGGTCTGCGTTTGCTCACCCAACCTCACCAAACCTCTCAGCCCCAGGAGTGTCCACCCTTATGTCTCATCCAGCTGTGGGTCTAGATATGGTCAATCCAGGTTGCATCACAGCCCCTGAACGAATTGTGTAAGAATTTCTCTCTCTTTCCCTGTCTTTGTTTCATGGGTTTTTAAAAGTAATTTATTTTTATAATGGGGTTTAGCTGCTTTTCACGGCTGTGTTTATGCCGCTTTACACCCACTTGACACACTAACAGAGAGATATCAATACATAGGTTTTAAGATTATTACTAGTCAGATATATTCTTGTGCGGTGGATCGGGCGTGTTGAGTCCAGTTCTCTGAGCAAGGAGTAGGTCTTGTCTATTACATATTGGGTTTATGGAACGGTATCTGAGCTAATTTGAAACTCTTGTTTTATGTATCACCCCACCTCACCTTTCCCGTTAAGCAGCCATAGTGTGTTTTCTGCATGTGTGACTCTGTTCTGTTTTGTAATTCAGTTCAAGTGTAACGGTTTTTACATTCCCTCTATAAGTGACACCTTATGAGAAGTGTCCTTTTCTGTGTGACTTATTTCACTTAGAATCGTCTTACCTGAATCCACTCATCATGCTGCTACTAGCCTTATGACATTGATTCCATGGCTGAGTGATATTCCATTGTACATAAGGACCACAACTTTTTGATCCATTTTTCGCTGTCCTGGGATATTTAAGGTGGAATGAAGTGGAGGTCCTTGTCAACAGAGCAGCCCTAAACTTTGGGGTGCTTGTGTCTTGCTGATTTTCAATTTTCCCACTTTATCCCCCCATGCGTGGAAGTGCCCTATGCTCTCTAAGCTGTGTTTTTTAGATGTTTCAGGACACACCGTACACTTCTCCAGAGTGGCTGTTGGCAATTTACATCCCGCCCATCAGTGTAGCAAGGCTCCCATTTCTCCATGGCCTGTCCTGCATTTCTGGTTTTGACACTTTTTTCAGCATGGCCCTTTTGACCGATGGGAAGCGAGACTTCTTTGTAGCGCTGATTTGCCTTTCCAGGTTGCTTGGTTGGCCAAAAAGGGCGTATGCGTTTTTTCCTGAATATATTCAGGAAAAAACGCATACGCCCTTTTTGGCCAAGGGCATCATTGTCAACGTTTTGCCGCTTTTCATGTGCTTTAAAGGCGATTCGAATCTACCTCCTGAAATCTGTTTCCTGCAATTCTGCCTTGATTTCAAATCCTCTTCTTTGCCTTCCCTCAATATATTTGTGGACGAGAGTTATCATTTATAACTCTGCAGGTTTGTGAATTGCAGTGCCCTGAAGCTCCATTTTACAAGTCGCATTTTTGGGAGCTGGCCGCAAAAGCGCAGGATGGCTTCAGGCCCTGTTCTGGTTCCGGGGGGCAGGCGGAGCCTGTGGTTAATTCTTCTTCCTGATGGGAAAATAGAGTGACCTGTGCCTGTCCCAACACCAAGAGCTAGTCTCTCATTGGTTCCCCGTCTTCCCGTTCATCCTCAGGACAAATTGCAACCTGTACGGAACAGGAGGTTAAAGGTGCTGATGCTCCAAGTAGGGAGATTGCTAGTAAAGTGGCTGGAATGGCGAACCCGAGCACAAGGAGATGAGAAATGAGGTGCGTTTTAGAAACCTTTCCCCATCACACGATGTACCATCTTCTGGGTTTCTCATGCATGTTTTCGATGTAGGAAGATGCCCTTGAACCTGCAGATTTGGGACCCATGCGATGGGTAGCACGCAGTATTACTTTAAAGGGTCTGCGTTTGCTCACCCAACCTCACCAAACCTCTCAGCCCCAGGAGTGTCCACCCTTATGTCTCATCCAGCTGTGGGTCTAGATATGGTCAATCCAGGTTGCATCACAGCCCCTGAACGAATTGTGTAAGAATTTCTCTCTCTTTCCCTGTCTTTGTTTCATGGGTTTTTAAAAGTAATTTATTTTTATAATGGGGTTTAGCTGCTTTTCACGGCTGTGTTTATGCCGCTTTACACCCACTTGACACACTAACAGAGAGATATCAATACATAGGTTTTAAGATTATTACTAGTCAGATATATTCTTGTGCGGTGGATCGGGCGTGTTGAGTCCAGTTCTCTGAGCAAGGAGTAGGTCTTGTCTATTACATATTGGGTTTATGGAACGGTATCTGAGCTAATTTGAAACTCTTGTTTTATGTATCACCCCACCTCACCTTTCCCGTTAAGCAGCCATAGTGTGTTTTCTGCATGTGTGACTCTGTTCTGTTTTGTAATTCAGTTCAAGTGTAACGGTTTTTACATTCCCTCTATAAGTGACACCTTATGAGAAGTGTCCTTTTCTGTGTGACTTATTTCACTTAGAATCGTCTTACCTAAATCCACTCATCATGCTGCTACTAGCCTTATGACATTGATTTCATGGCTGAGTGATATTCCATTGTACATAAGGACCACAACTTTTTGATCCATTTTTCGCTTTCCTGGGATATTCAAGGTGGAATGAAGTGGAGGTCGTTGTCAACAGAGCAGCCCTAAACTTTGGGGTGCTTGTGTCTTGCTGATTTTCAATTTTCCCACTTTATCCCCCCATGCGTGGAAGTGCCCTATGCTCTCTAAGCTGTGTTTTTTAGATGTTTCAGGACACACCGTACACTTCTCCAGAGTGGCTGTTGGCAATTTACATCCCGCCCATCAGTGTAGCAAGGCTCCCATTTCTCCATGGCCTGTCCTGCATTTCTGGTTTTGACACTTTTTTCAGCATGGCCCTTTTGACCGATGGGAAGCGAGACTTCTTTGTAGCGCTGATTTGCCTTTCCAGGTTGCTTGGTTGGCCAAAAAGGGCGTATGCGTTTTTTCCTGAATATATTCAGGAAAAAACGCATACGCCCTTTTTGGCCAAGGGCATCATTGTCAACGTTTTGCCGCTTTTCATGTGCTTTAAAGGCGATTCGAATCTACCTCCTGAAATCTGTTTCCTGCAATTCTGCCTTGATTTCAAATCCTCTTCTTTGCCTTCCCTCAATATATTTGTGGACGAGAGTTATCATTTATAACTCTGCAGGTTTGTGAATTGCAGTGCCCTGAAGCTCCATTTTACAAGTCGCTTTTTTGGGAGCTGGCCGCAAAAGCGCAGGATGGCTTCAGGCCCTGTTCTGGTTCCGGGGGGCAGGCGGAGCCTGTGGTTAATTCTTCTTCCTGATGGGAAAATAGAGTGACCTGTGCCTGTCCCAACACCAAGAGCTAGTCTCTCATTGGTTCCCCGTCTTCCCGTTCATCCTCAGGACAAATTGCAACCTGTACGGAACAGGAGGTTAAAGGTGCTGATGCTCCAAGTAGGGAGATTGCTAGTAAAGTGGCTGGAATGGCGAACCCGAGCACAAGGAGATGAGAAATGAGGTGCGTTTTAGAAACCTTTCCCCATCACACGGTGTACCATCTTCTGGGTTTCTCATGCATGTTTTCGATGTAGGAAGATGCCCTTGAACCTGGAGATTTGGGACCCATGCGATGGGTAGCACGCAGTATTACTTTAAAGGGTCTGCGTTTGCTCACCCAACCTCACCAAACCTCTCAGCCCCAGGAGTGTCCACCCTTATGTCTCATCCAGCTGTGGGTCTAGATATGGTCAATCCAGGTTGCATCACAGCCCCTGAACGAATTGTGTAAGAATTTCTCTCTCTTTCCCTGTCTTTGTTTCATGGGTTTTTAAAAGTAATTTATTTTTATAATGGGGTTTAGCTGCTTTTCACGGCTGTGTTTATGCCGCTTTACACCCACTTGACACACTAACAGAGAGATATCAATACATAGGTTTTAAGATTATTACTAGTCAGATATATTCTTGTGCGGTGGATCGGGCGTGTTGAGTCCAGTTCTCTGAGCAAGGAGTAGGTCTTGTCTATTACATATTGGGTTTATGGAACGGTATCTGAGCTAATTTGAAACTCTTGTTTTATGTATCACCCCACCTCACCTTTCCCGTTAAGCAGCCATAGTGTGTTTTCTGCATGTGTGACTCTGTTCTGTTTTGTAATTCAGTTCAAGTGTAACGGTTTTTACTTCCCTCTATAAGTGACACCTTATGAGAAGTGTCCTTTTCTGTGTGACTTATTTCACTTAGAATCGTCTTACCTGAATCCACTCATCATGCTGCTACTAGCCTTAGGACATTGATTCCATAGCTGAGTGATATTCCATTGTACATAAGGACCACAACTTTTTGATCCATTTTTCGCTTCCCTGGGATATTTAAGGTGGAATGAAGTGGAGGTCCTTGTCAACAGAGCAGCCCTAAACTTTGGGGTGCTTGTGTCTTGCTGATTTTCAATTTTCCCACTTTATCCCCCCATGCGTGGAAGTGCCCTATGCTCTCTAAGCTGTGTTTTTTAGATGTTTCAGGACACACCGTACACTTCTCCAGAGTGGCTGTTGGCAATTTACATCCCGCCCATCAGTGTAGCAAGGCTCCCATTTCTCCATGGCCTGTCCTGCATTTCTGGTTTTGACACTTTTTTCAGCATGGCCCTTTTGATCGATGGGAAGCGAGACTTCTTTGTAGCGCTGATTTGCCTTTCCAGGTTGCTTGGTTGGCCAAAAAGGGCGTATGCGTTTTTTCCTGAATATATTCAGGAAAAAACGCATACGCCCTTTTTGGCCAAGGGCATCATTGTCAACGTTTTGCCGCTTTTCATGTGCTTTAAAGGCGATTCGAATCTACCTCCTGAAATCTGTTTCCTGCAATTCTGCCTTGATTTCAAATCCTCTTCTTTGCCTTCCCTCAATATATTTGTGGACGAGAGTTATCATTTATAACTCTGCAGGTTTGTGAATTGCAGTGCCCTGAAGCTCCATTTTACAAGTCGCTTTTTTGGGAGCTGGCCGCAAAAGCGCAGGATGGCTTCAGGCCCTGTTCTGGTTCCGGGGGGCAGGCGGAGCCTGTGGTTAATTCTTCTTCCTGATGGGAAAATAGAGTGACCTGTGCCTGTCCCAACACCAAGAGCTAGTCTCTCATTGGTTCCCCGTCTTCCCGTTCATCCTCAGGACAAATTGCAACCTGTACGGAACAGGAGGTTAAAGGTGCTGATGCTCCAAGTAGGGAGATTGCTAGTAAAGTGGCTGGAATGGCGAACCCGAGCACAAGGAGATGAGAAATGAGGTGCGTTTTAGAAACCTTTCCCCATCACACGGTGTACCATCTTCTGGGTTTCTCATGCATGTTTTCGATGTAGGAAGATGCCCTTGAACCTGCAGATTTGGGACCCATGCGATGGGTAGCACGCAGTATTACTTTAAAGGGTCTGCGTTTGCTCACCCAACCTCACCAAACCTCTCAGCCCCAGGAGTGTCCACCCTTATGTCTCATCCAGCTGTGGGTCTAGATATGGTCAATCCAGGTTGCATCACAGCCCCTGAACGAATTGTGTAAGAATTTCTCTCTCTTTCCCTGTCTTTGTTTCATGGGTTTTTAAAAGTAATTTATTTTTATAATGGGGTTTAGCTGCTTTTCACGGCTGTGTTTATGCCGCTTTACACCCACTTGACACACTAACAGAGAGATATCAATACATAGGTTTTAAGATTATTACTAGTCAGATATATTCTTGTGCGGTGGATCGGGCGTGTTGAGTCCAGTTCTCTGAGCAAGGAGTAGGTCTTGTCTATTACATATTGGGTTTATGGAACGGTATCTGAGCTAATTTGAAACTCTTGTTTTATGTATCACCCCACCTCACCTTTCCCGTTAAGCAGCCATAGTGTGTTTTCTGCATGTGTGACTCTGTTCTGTTTTGTAATTCAGTTCAAGTGTAACGGTTTTTACATTCCCTCTATAAGTGACACCTTATGAGAAGTGTCCTTTTCTGTGTGACTTATTTCACTTAGAATCGTCTTACCTGAATCCACTCATCATGCTGCTACTAGCCTTATGACATTGATTCCATGGCTGAGTGATATTCCATTGTACATAAGGACCACAACTTTTTGATCCATTTTTCGCTTCCCTGGGATATTTAAGGTGGAATGAAGTGGAGGTCCTTGTCAACAGAGCAGCCCTAAACTTTGGGGTGCTTGTGTCTTGCTGATTTTCAATTTTCCCACTTTATCCCCCCATGCGTAGAAGTGCCCTATGCTCTCTAAGCTGTGTTTTTTAGATGTTTCAGGACACACCGTACACTTCTCCAGAGTGGCTGTTGGCAATTTACATCCCGCCCATCAGTGTAGCAAGGCTCCCATTTCTCCATGGCCTGTCCTGCATTTCTGGTTTTGACACTTTTTTCAGCATGGCCCTTTTGACCGATGGGAAGCGAGACTTCTTTGTAGCGCTGATTTGCCTTTCCAGGTTGCTTGGTTGGCCAAAAAGGGCGTATGCGTTTTTTCCTGAATATATTCAGGAAAAAACGCATACGCCCTTTTTGGCCAAGGGCATCATTGTCAACGTTTTGCCGCTTTTCATGTGCTTTAAAGGCGATTCGAATCTACCTCCTGAAATCTGTTTCCTGCAATTCTGCCTTGATTTCAAATCCTCTTCTTTGCCTTCCCTCAATATATTTGTGGACGAGAGTTATCATTTATAACTCTGCAGGTTTGTGAATTGCAGTGCCCTGAAGCTCCATTTTACAAGTCGCTTTTTTGGGAGCTGGCCGCAAAAGCGCAGGATGGCTTCAGGCCCTGTTCTGGTTCCGGGGGGCAGGCGGAGCCTGTGGTTAATTCTTCTTCCTGATGGGAAAATAGAGTGACCTGTGCCTGTCCCAACACCAAGAGCTAGTCTCTCATTGGTTCCCCGTCTTCCCGTTCATCCTCAGGACAAATTGCAACCTGTACGGAACAGGAGGTTAAAGGTGCTGATGCTCCAAGTAGGGAGATTGCTAGTAAAGTGGCTGGAATGGCGAACCCGAGCACAAGGAGATGAGAAATGAGGTGCGTTTTAGAAACCTTTCCCCATCACACGGTGTACCATCTTCTGGGTTTCTCATGCATGTTTTCGATGTAGGAAGATGCCCTTGAACCTGGAGATTTGGGACCCATGCGATGGGTAGCACGCAGTATTACTTTAAAGGGTCTGCGTTTGCTCACCCAACCTCACCAAACCTCTCAGCCCCAGGAGTGTCCACCCTTATGTCTCATCCAGCTGTGGGTCTAGATATGGTCAATCCAGGTTGCATCACAGCCCCTGAACGAATTGTGTAAGAATTTCTCTCTCTTTCCCTGTCTTTGTTTCATGGGTTTTTAAAAGTAATTTATTTTTATAATGGGGTTTAGCTGCTTTTCACGGCTGTGTTTATGCCGCTTTACACCCACTTGACACACTAACAGAGAGATATCAATACATAGGTTTTAAGATTATTACTAGTCAGATATATTCTTGTGCGGTGGATCGGGCGTGTTGAGTCCAGTTCTCTGAGCAAGGAGTAGGTCTTGTCTATTACATATTGGGTTTATGGAACGGTATCTGAGCTAATTTGAAACTCTTGTTTTATGTATCACCCCACCTCACCTTTCCCGTTAAGCAGCCATAGTGTGTTTTCTGCATGTGTGACTCTGTTCTGTTTTGTAATTCAGTTCAAGTGTAACGGTTTTTACATTCCCTCTATAAGTGACACCTTATGAGAAGTGTCCTTTTCTGTGTGACTTATTTCACTTAGAATCGTCTTACCTGAATCCACTCATCATGCTGCTACTAGCCTTAGGACATTGATTCCATAGCTGAGTGATATTCCATTGTACATAAGGACCACAACTTTTTGATCCATTTTTCGCTTCCCTGGGATATTTAAGGTGGAATGAAGTGGAGGTCCTTGTCAACAGAGCAGCCCTAAACTTTGGGGTGCTTGTGTCTTGCTGATTTTCAATTTTCCCACTTTATCCCCCCATGCGTGGAAGTGCCCTATGCTCTCTAAGCTGTGTTTTTTAGATGTTTCAGGACACACCGTACACTTCTCCAGAGTGGCTGTTGGCAATTTACATCCCGCCCATCAGTGTAGCAAGGCTCCCATTTCTCCATGGCCTGTCCTGCATTTCTGGTTTTGACACTTTTTTCAGCATGGCCCTTTTGATCGATGGGAAGCGAGACTTCTTTGTAGCGCTGATTTGCCTTTCCAGGTTGCTTGGTTGGCCAAAAAGGGCGTATGCGTTTTTTCCTGAATATATTCAGGAAAAAACGCATACGCCCTTTTTGGCCAAGGGCATCATTGTCAACGTTTTGCCGCTTTTCATGTGCTTTAAAGGCGATTCGAATCTACCTCCTGAAATCTGTTTCCTGCAATTCTGCCTTGATTTCAAATCCTCTTCTTTGCCTTCCCTCAATATATTTGTGGACGAGAGTTATCATTTATAACTCTGCAGGTTTGTGAATTGCAGTGCCCTGAAGCTCCATTTTACAAGTCGCATTTTTGGGAGCTGGCCGCAAAAGCGCAGGATGGCTTCAGGCCCTGTTCTGGTTCCGGGGGGCAGGCGGAGCCTGTGGTTAATTCTTCTTCCTGATGGGAAAATAGAGTGACCTGTGCCTGTCCCAACACCAAGAGCTAGTCTCTCATTGGTTCCCCGTCTTCCCGTTCATCCTCAGGACAAATTGCAACCTGTACGGAACAGGAGGTTAAAGGTGCTGATGCTCCAAGTAGGGAGATTGCTAGTAAAGTGGCTGGAATGGCGAACCCGAGCACAAGGAGATGAGAAATGAGGTGCGTTTTAGAAACCTTTCCCCATCACACGGTGTACCATCTTCTGGGTTTCTCATGCATGTTTTCGATGTAGGAAGATGCCCTTGAACCTGCAGATTTGGGACCCATGCGATGGGTAGCACGCAGTATTACTTTAAAGGGTCTGCGTTTGCTCACCCAACCTCACCAAACCTCTCAGCCCCAGGAGTGTCCACCCTTATGTCTCATCCAGCTGTGGGTCTAGATATGGTCAATCCAGGTTGCATCACAGCCCCTGAACGAATTGTGTAAGAATTTCTCTCTCTTTCCCTGTCTTTGTTTCATGGGTTTTTAAAAGTAATTTATTTTTATAATGGGGTTTAGCTGCTTTTCACGGCTGTGTTTATGCCGCTTTACACCCACTTGACACACTAACAGAGAGATATCAATACATAGGTTTTAAGATTATTACTAGTCAGATATATTCTTGTGCGGTGGATCGGGCGTGTTGAGTCCAGTTCTCTGAGCAAGGAGTAGGTCTTGTCTATTACATATTGGGTTTATGGAACGGTATCTGAGCTAATTTGAAACTCTTGTTTTATGTATCACCCCACCTCACCTTTCCCGTTAAGCAGCCATAGTGTGTTTTCTGCATGTGTGACTCTGTTCTGTTTTGTAATTCAGTTCAAGTGTAACGGTTTTTACATTCCCTCTATAAGTGACACCTTATGAGAAGTGTCCTTTTCTGTGTGACTTATTTCACTTAGAATCGTCTTACCTGAATCCACTCATCATGCTGCTACTAGCCTTAGGACATTGATTCCATAGCTGAGTGATATTCCATTGTACATAAGGACCACAACTTTTTGATCCATTTTTCGCTTCCCTGGGATATTTAAGGTGGAATGAAGTGGAGGTCCTTGTCAACAGAGCAGCCCTAAACTTTGGGGTGCTTGTGTCTTGCTGATTTTCAATTTTCCCACTTTATCCCCCCATGCGTGGAAGTGCCCTATGCTCTCTAAGCTGTGTTTTTTAGATGTTTCAGGACACACCGTACACTTCTCCAGAGTGGCTGTTGGCAATTTACATCCCGCCCATCAGTGTAGCAAGGCTCCCATTTCTCCATGGCCTGTCCTGCATTTCTGGTTTTGACACTTTTTTCAGCATGGCCCTTTTGATCGATGGGAAGCGAGACTTCTTTGTAGCGCTGATTTGCCTTTCCAGGTTGCTTGGTTGGCCAAAAAGGGCGTATGCGTTTTTTCCTGAATATATTCAGGAAAAAACGCATACGCCCTTTTTGGCCAAGGGCATCATTGTCAACGTTTTGCCGCTTTTCATGTGCTTTAAAGGCGATTCGAATCTACCTCCTGAAATCTGTTTCCTGCAATTCTGCCTTGATTTCAAATCCTCTTCTTTGCCTTCCCTCAATATATTTGTGGACGAGAGTTATCATTTATAACTCTGCAGGTTTGTGAATTGCAGTGCCCTGAAGCTCCATTTTACAAGTCGCATTTTTGGGAGCTGGCCGCAAAAGCGCAGGATGGCTTCAGGCCCTGTTCTGGTTCCGGGGGGCAGGCGGAGCCTGTGGTTAATTCTTCTTCCTGATGGGAAAATAGAGTGACCTGTGCCTGTCCCAACACCAAGAGCTAGTCTCTCATTGGTTCCCCGTCTTCCCGTTCATCCTCAGGACAAATTGCAACCTGTACGGAACAGGAGGTTAAAGGTGCTGATGCTCCAAGTAGGGAGATTGCTAGTAAAGTGGCTGGAATGGCGAACCCGAGCACAAGGAGATGAGAAATGAGGTGCGTTTTAGAAACCTTTCCCCATCACACGGTGTACCATCTTCTGGGTTTCTCATGCATGTTTTCGATGTAGGAAGATGCCCTTGAACCTGCAGATTTGGGACCCATGCGATGGGTAGCACGCAGTATTACTTTAAAGGGTCTGCGTTTGCTCACCCAACCTCACCAAACCTCTCAGCCCCAGGAGTGTCCACCCTTATGTCTCATCCAGCTGTGGGTCTAGATATGGTCAATCCAGGTTGCATCACAGCCCCTGAACGAATTGTGTAAGAATTTCTCTCTCTTTCCCTGTCTTTGTTTCATGGGTTTTTAAAAGTAATTTATTTTTATAATGGGGTTTAGCTGCTTTTCACGGCTGTGTTTATGCCGCTTTACACCCACTTGACACACTAACAGAGAGATATCAATACATAGGTTTTAAGATTATTACTAGTCAGATATATTCTTGTGCGGTGGATCGGGCGTGTTGAGTCCAGTTCTCTGAGCAAGGAGTAGGTCTTGTCTATTACATATTGGGTTTATGGAACGGTATCTGAGCTAATTTGAAACTCTTGTTTTATGTATCACCCCACCTCACCTTTCCCGTTAAGCAGCCATAGTGTGTTTTCTGCATGTGTGACTCTGTTCTGTTTTGTAATTCAGTTCAAGTGTAACGGTTTTTACATTCCCTCTATAAGTGACACCTTATGAGAAGTGTCCTTTTCTGTGTGACTTATTTCACTTAGAATCGTCTTACCTGAATCCACTCATCATGCTGCTACTAGCCTTAGGACATTGATTCCATAGCTGAGTGATATTCCATTGTACATAAGGACCACAACTTTTTGATCCATTTTTCGCTTCCCTGGGATATTTAAGGTGGAATGAAGTGGAGGTCCTTGTCAACAGAGCAGCCCTAAACTTTGGGGTGCTTGTGTCTTGCTGATTTTCAATTTTCCCACTTTATCCCCCCATGCGTGGAAGTGCCCTATGCTCTCTAAGCTGTGTTTTTTAGATGTTTCAGGACACACCGTACACTTCTCCAGAGTGGCTGTTGGCAATTTACATCCCGCCCATCAGTGTAGCAAGGCTCCCATTTCTCCATGGCCTGTCCTGCATTTCTGGTTTTGACACTTTTTTCAGCATGGCCCTTTTGATCGATGGGAAGCGAGACTTCTTTGTAGCGCTGATTTGCCTTTCCAGGTTGCTTGGTTGGCCAAAAAGGGCGTATGCGTTTTTTCCTGAATATATTCAGGAAAAAACGCATACGCCCTTTTTGGCCAAGGGCATCATTGTCAACGTTTTGCCGCTTTTCATGTGCTTTAAAGGCGATTCGAATCTACCTCCTGAAATCTGTTTCCTGCAATTCTGCCTTGATTTCAAATCCTCTTCTTTGCCTTCCCTCAATATATTTGTGGACGAGAGTTATCATTTATAACTCTGCAGGTTTGTGAATTGCAGTGCCCTGAAGCTCCATTTTACAAGTCGCATTTTTGGGAGCTGGCCGCAAAAGCGCAGGATGGCTTCAGGCCCTGTTCTGGTTCCGGGGGGCAGGCGGAGCCTGTGGTTAATTCTTCTTCCTGATGGGAAAATAGAGTGACCTGTGCCTGTCCCAACACCAAGAGCTAGTCTCTCATTGGTTCCCCGTCTTCCCGTTCATCCTCAGGACAAATTGCAACCTGTACGGAACAGGAGGTTAAAGGTGCTGATGCTCCAAGTAGGGAGATTGCTAGTAAAGTGGCTGGAATGGCGAACCCGAGCACAAGGAGATGAGAAATGAGGTGCGTTTTAGAAACCTTTCCCCATCACACGGTGTACCATCTTCTGGGTTTCTCATGCATGTTTTCGATGTAGGAAGATGCCCTTGAACCTGCAGATTTGGGACCCATGCGATGGGTAGCACGCAGTATTACTTTAAAGGGTCTGCGTTTGCTCACCCAACCTCACCAAACCTCTCAGCCCCAGGAGTGTCCACCCTTATGTCTCATCCAGCTGTGGGTCTAGATATGGTCAATCCAGGTTGCATCACAGCCCCTGAACGAATTGTGTAAGAATTTCTCTCTCTTTCCCTGTCTTTGTTTCATGGGTTTTTAAAAGTAATTTATTTTTATAATGGGGTTTAGCTGCTTTTCACGGCTGTGTTTATGCCGCTTTACACCCACTTGACACACTAACAGAGAGATATCAATACATAGGTTTTAAGATTATTACTAGTCAGATATATTCTTGTGCGGTGAATCGGGCGTGTTGAGTACAGTTCTCTGAGCAAGGAGTAGGTCTTGTCTATTACATATTGGGTTTATGGAACGGTATCTGAGCTAATTTGAAACTCTTGTTTTATGTATCACCTCACCTCACCTTTCCCGTTAAGCAGCCATAGTGTGTTTTCTGCATGTGTGACTCTGTTCTGTTTTGTAATTCAGTTCAAGTGTAACGGTTTTTACATTCCCTCTATAAGTGACACCTTATGAGAAGTGTCCTTTTCTGTGTGACTTATTTCACTTAGAATCGTCTTACCTAAATCCACTCATCATGCTGCTACTAGCCTTATGACATTGATTTCATGGCTGAGTGATATTCCATTGTACATAAGGACCACAACTTTTTGATCCATTTTTCTCTTTCCTGGGATATTTAAGGTGGAATGAAGTGGAGGTCTTGTCAACAGAGCAACCCTAAACTTTGGGGTGCTTGTGTCTTGCTGATTTTCAATTTTCCCACTTTATCCCCCCATGCGTGGAAGTGCCCTATGCTCTCTAAGCTGTGTTTTTTTAGATGTTTCAGGACACACCGTACACTTCTCCAGAGTGGCTGTTGGCAATTTACATCCCGCCCATCAGTGTAGCAAGGCTCCCATTTCTCCATGGCCTGTCCTGCATTTCTGGTTTTGACACTTTTTTCAGCATGGCCCTTTTGACCGATGGGAAGCGAGACTTCTTTGTAGCGCTGATTTGCCTTTCCAGGTTGCTTGGTTGGCCAAAAAGGGCGTATGCGTTTTCTCCTGAATATATTCAGGAAAAAACGCATACGCCCTTTTTGGCCAAGGGCATCATTGTCAACGTTTTGCCGCTTTTCATGTGCTTTAAAGGCGATTCGAATCTACCTCCTGAAATCTGTTTCCTGCAATTCTGCCTTGATTTCAAATCCTCTTCTTTGCCTTCCCTCAATATATTTGTGGACGAGAGTTATCATTTATAACTCTGCAGGTTTGTGAATTGCAGTGCCCTGAAGCTCCATTTTACAAGTCTCTTTTTTGGGAGCTGGCCGCAAAAGCGCAGGATGGCTTCAGGCCCTGTTCTGGTTCCGGGGGGCAGGCTGAGCCTGTGGTTAATTCTTCTTCCTGATGGGAAAATAGAGTGACCTGTGCCTGTCCCAACACCAAGAGCTAGTCTCTCATTGGTTCCCCGTCTTCCCGTTCATCCTCAGGACAAATTGCAACCTGTACGGAACAGGAGGTTAAAGGTGCTGATGCTCCAAGTAGGGAGATTGCTAGTAAAGTGGCTGGAATGGCGAACCCGAGCACAAGGAGATGAGAAATGAGGTGCGTTTTAGAAACCTTTCCCCATCACACGGTGTACCATCTTCTGGGTTTCTCATGCATGTTTTCGATGTAGGAAGATGCCCTTGAACCTGGAGATTTGGGACCCATGCGATGGGTAGCACGCAGTATTACTTTAAAGGGTCTGCGTTTGCTCACCCAACCTCACCAAACCTCTCAGCCCCAAGAGTGTCCACCCTTATGTCTCATCCAGCTGTGGGTCTAGATATGGTCAATCCAGGTTGCATCACAGCCCCTGAACGAATTGTGTAAGAATTTCTCTCTCTTTCCCTGTCTTTGTTTCATGGGTTTTTCAAAGTAATTTATTTTTATAATGGAGTTTAGCTGCTTTTCACGGCTGTGTTTTTGCCGCTTTACACCCACTTGACACACTAACAGAGAGATATCAATACATAGGTTTTAAGATTATTACTAGTCAGATATATTCTTGTGCGGTGAATCGGGCGTGTTGAGTCCAGTTCTCTGAGCAAGGAGTAGGTCTTGTCTATTACATATTGGGTTTATGGAACGGTATCTGAGCTAATTTGAAACTCTTGTTTTATGTATCACCCCACCTCACCTTTCCCGTTAAGCAGCCATAGTGTGTTTTCTGCATGTGTGACTCTGTTCTGTTTTGTAATTCAGTTCAAGTGTAACGGTTTTTACATTCCCTCTATAAGTGACACCTTATGAGAAGTGTCCTTTTCTGTGTGACTTATTTCACTTAGAATCGTCTTACCTAAATCCACTCATCATGCTGCTACTAGCCTTATGACATTGATTTCATGGCTGAGTGATATTCCATTGTACATAAGGACCACAACTTTTTGATCCATTTTTCTCTTTCCTGGGATATTTAAGGTGGAATGAAGTGGAGGTCTTGTCAACAGAGCAGCCCTAAACTTTGGGGTGCTTGTGTCTTGCTGATTTTCAATTTTCCCACTTTATCCCCCCATGCGTGGAAGTGCCCTATGCTCTCTAAGCTGTGTTTTTTTAGATGTTTCAGGACACACCGTACACTTCTCCAGAGTGGCTGTTGGCAATTTACATCCCGCCCATCAGTGTAGCAAGGCTCCCATTTCTCCATGGCCTGTCCTGCATTTCTGGTTTTGACACTTTTTTCAGCATGGCCCTTTTGACCGATGGGAAGCGAGACTTCTTTGTAGCGCTGATTTGCCTTTCCAGGTTGCTTGGTTGGCCAAAAAGGGCGTATGCGTTTTCTCCTGAATATATTCAGGAAAAAACGCATACGCCCTTTTTGGCCAAGGGCATCATTGTCAACGTTTTGCCGCTTTTCATGTGCTTTAAAGGCGATTCGAATCTACCTCCTGAAATCTGTTTCCTGCAATTCTGCCTTGATTTCAAATCCTCTTCTTTGCCTTCCCTCAATATATTTGTGGACGAGAGTTATCATTTATAACTCTGCAGGTTTGTGAATTGCAGTGCCCTGAAGCTCCATTTTACAAGTCTCTTTTTTGGGAGCTGGCCGCAAAAGCGCAGGATGGCTTCAGGCCCTGTTCTGGTTCCGGGGGGCAGGCTGAGCCTGTGGTTAATTCTTCTTCCTGATGGGAAAATAGAGTGACCTGTGCCTGTCCCAACACCAAGAGCTAGTCTCTCATTGGTTCCCCGTCTTCCCGTTCATCCTCAGGACAAATTGCAACCTGTACGGAACAGGAGGTTAAAGGTGCTGATGCTCCAAGTAGGGAGATTGCTAGTAAAGTGGCTGGAATGGCGAACCCGAGCACAAGGAGATGAGAAATGAGGTGCGTTTTAGAAACCTTTCCCCATCACACGGTGTACCATCTTCTGGGTTTCTCATGCATGTTTTCGATGTAGGAAGATGCCCTTGAACCTGGAGATTTGGGGCCCATGCGATGGGTAGCACGCAGTATTACTTTAAAGGGTCTGCGTTTGCTCACCCAACCTCACCAAACCTCTCAGCCCCAAGAGTGTCCACCCTTATGTCTCATCCAGCTGTGGGTCTAGATATGGTCAATCCAGGTTGCATCACAGCCCCTGAACGAATTGTGTAAGAATTTCTCTCTCTTTCCCTGTCTTTGTTTCATGGGTTTTTCAAAGTAATTTATTTTTATAATGCGGTTTAGCTGCTTTTCACGGCTGTGTTTATGCCGCTTTACACCCACTTGACACACTAACAGAGAGATATCAATACATAGGTTTTAAGATTATTACAAGTCAGATATATTCTTGTGCGGTGAATCGGGCGTGTTGAGTCCAGTTCTCTGAGCAAGGAGTAGGTCTTGTCTATTACATATTGGGTTTATGGAACGGTATCTGAGCTAATTTGAAACTCTTGTTTTATGTATCACCCCACCTCACCTTTCCCGTTAAGCAGCCATAGTGTGTTTTCTGCATGTGTGACTCTGTTCTGTTTTGTAATTCAGTTCAAGTGTAACGGTTTTTACATTCCCTCTATAAGTGACACCTTATGAGAAGTGTCCTTTTCTGTGTGACTTATTTCACTTAGAATCGTCTTACCTAAATCCACTCATCATGCTGCTACTAGCCTTATGACATTGATTTCATGGCTGAGTGATATTCCAAGTTACATAAGGACCACAACTTTTTGATCCATTTTTCGCTTTCCTGGGATATTTAAGGTGGAATGAAGTGGAGGTCCTTGTCAACAGAGCAGCCCTAAACTTTGGGGTGCTTGTGTCTTGCTGATTTTCAATTTTCCCACTTTATCCCCCCATGCGTGGAAGTGCCCTATGCTCTCTAAGCTGTGTTTTTTAGATATTTCAGGACACACCGTACACTTCTCCAGAGTGGCTGTTGGCAATTTACATCCTGACCATCAGTGTAGCAAGGCTCCCATTTCTCCATGGCCTGTCCTGCATTTCTGGTTTTGACACTTTTTTCAGCATGGCCCTTTTGACCGATGGGAAGCGAGACTTCTTTGTAGCGCTGATTTGCCTTTCCAGGTTGCTTGGTTGGCCAAAAAGGGCGTATGCGTTTTTTTCCTGAATATATTCAGGAAAAAACGCATACGCCCTTTTTGGCCAAGGGCATCATTGTCAACGTTTTGCCGCTTTTCATGTGCTTTAAAGGCGATTCGAATCTACCTCCTGAAATCTGTTTCCTGCAATTCTGCCTTGATTTCACATCCTCTTCTTTGCCTTCCCTCAATATATTTGTGGACGAGAGTTATCATTTATAACTCTGCAGGTTTGTGAATTGCAGTGCCCTGAAGCTCCATTTTACAAGTCGCATTTTTGGGAGCTGGCCGCAAAAGCGCAGGATGGCTTCAGGCCCTGTTCTGGTTCCGGGGGGCAGGCTGAGCCTGTGGTTAATTCTTCTTCCTGATGGGAAAATAGAGTGACCTGTGCCTGTCCCAACACCAAGAGCTAGTCTCTCATTGGTTCCCCGTCTTCCCGTTCATCCTCAGGACAAATTGCAACCTGTACGGAACAGGAGGTTAAAGGTGCTGATGCTCCAAGTAGGGAGATTGCTAGTAAAGTGGCTGGAATGGCGAACCCGAGCACAAGGAGATGAGAAATGAGGTGCGTTTTAGAAACCTTTCCCCATCACACGGTGTACCATCTTCTGGGTTTCTCATGCATGTTTTCGATGTAGGAAGATGCCCTTGAACCTGGAGATTTGGGACCCATGCGATGGGTAGCACGCAGTATTACTTTAAAGGGTGTGCGTTTGCTCACCCAACCTCACCAAACCTCTCAGCCCCAAGAGTGTCCACCCTTATGTCTCATCCAGCTGTGGGTCTAGATATGGTCAATCCAGGTTGCATCACAGCCCCTGAACGAATTGTGTAAGAATTTCTCTCTCTTTCCCTGTCTTTGTTTCATGGGTTTTTAAAAGTAATTTATTTTTATAATGGGGTTTAGCTGCTTTTCACGGCTGTGTTTATGCCGCTTTACACCCACTTGACACACTAACAGAGAGATATCAATACATAGGTTTTAAGATTATTACTAGTCAGATATATTCTTGTGCGGTGAATCGGGCGTGTTGAGTACAGTTCTCTGAGCAAGGAGTAGGTCTTGTCTATTACATATTGGGTTTATGGAACGGTATCTGAGCTAATTTGAAACTCTTGTTTTATGTATCACCTCACCTCACCTTTCCCGTTAAGCAGCCATAGTGTGTTTTCTGCATGTGTGACTCTGTTCTGTTTTGTAATTCAGTTCAAGTGTAACGGTTTTTACATTCCCTCTATAAGTGACACCTTATGAGAAGTGTCCTTTTCTGTGTGACTTATTTCACTTAGAATCGTCTTACCTAAATCCACTCATCATGCTGCTACTAGCCTTATGACATTGATTTCATGGCTGAGTGATATTCCATTGTACATAAGGACCACAACTTTTTGATCCATTTTTCTCTTTCCTGGGATATTTAAGGTGGAATGAAGTGGAGGTCTTGTCAACAGAGCAACCCTAAACTTTGGGGTGCTTGTGTCTTGCTGATTTTCAATTTTCCCACTTTATCCCCCCATGCGTGGAAGTGCCCTATGCTCTCTAAGCTGTGTTTTTTTAGATGTTTCAGGACACACCGTACACTTCTCCAGAGTGGCTGTTGGCAATTTACATCCCGCCCATCAGTGTAGCAAGGCTCCCATTTCTCCATGGCCTGTCCTGCATTTCTGGTTTTGACACTTTTTTCAGCATGGCCCTTTTGACCGATGGGAAGCGAGACTTCTTTGTAGCGCTGATTTGCCTTTCCAGGTTGCTTGGTTGGCCAAAAAGGGCGTATGCGTTTTCTCCTGAATATATTCAGGAAAAAACGCATACGCCCTTTTTGGCCAAGGGCATCATTGTCAACGTTTTGCCGCTTTTCATGTGCTTTAAAGGCGATTCGAATCTACCTCCTGAAATCTGTTTCCTGCAATTCTGCCTTGATTTCAAATCCTCTTCTTTGCCTTCCCTCAATATATTTGTGGACGAGAGTTATCATTTATAACTCTGCAGGTTTGTGAATTGCAGTGCCCTGAAGCTCCATTTTACAAGTCTCTTTTTTGGGAGCTGGCCGCAAAAGCGCAGGATGGCTTCAGGCCCTGTTCTGGTTCCGGGGGGCAGGCTGAGCCTGTGGTTAATTCTTCTTCCTGATGGGAAAATAGAGTGACCTGTGCCTGTCCCAACACCAAGAGCTAGTCTCTCATTGGTTCCCCGTCTTCCCGTTCATCCTCAGGACAAATTGCAACCTGTACGGAACAGGAGGTTAAAGGTGCTGATGCTCCAAGTAGGGAGATTGCTAGTAAAGTGGCTGGAATGGCGAACCCGAGCACAAGGAGATGAGAAATGAGGTGCGTTTTAGAAACCTTTCCCCATCACACGGTGTACCATCTTCTGGGTTTCTCATGCATGTTTTCGATGTAGGAAGATGCCCTTGAACCTGGAGATTTGGGACCCATGCGATGGGTAGCACGCAGTATTACTTTAAAGGGTCTGCGTTTGCTCACCCAACCTCACCAAACCTCTCAGCCCCAAGAGTGTCCACCCTTATGTCTCATCCAGCTGTGGGTCTAGATATGGTCAATCCAGGTTGCATCACAGCCCCTGAACGAATTGTGTAAGAATTTCTCTCTCTTTCCCTGTCTTTGTTTCATGGGTTTTTCAAAGTAATTTATTTTTATAATGGAGTTTAGCTGCTTTTCACGGCTGTGTTTTTGCCGCTTTACACCCACTTGACACACTAACAGAGAGATATCAATACATAGGTTTTAAGATTATTACTAGTCAGATATATTCTTGTGCGGTGAATCGGGCGTGTTGAGTCCAGTTCTCTGAGCAAGGAGTAGGTCTTGTCTATTACATATTGGGTTTATGGAACGGTATCTGAGCTAATTTGAAACTCTTGTTTTATGTATCACCCCACCTCACCTTTCCCGTTAAGCAGCCATAGTGTGTTTTCTGCATGTGTGACTCTGTTCTGTTTTGTAATTCAGTTCAAGTGTAACGGTTTTTACATTCCCTCTATAAGTGACACCTTATGAGAAGTGTCCTTTTCTGTGTGACTTATTTCACTTAGAATCGTCTTACCTAAATCCACTCATCATGCTGCTACTAGCCTTATGACATTGATTTCATGGCTGAGTGATATTCCATTGTACATAAGGACCACAACTTTTTGATCCATTTTTCGCTTTCCTGGGATATTTAAGGTGGAATGAAGTGGAGGTCCTTGTCAACAGAGCAGCCCTAAACTTTGGGGTGCTTGTGTCTTGCTGATTTTCAATTTTCCCACTTTATACCCCCATGCGTGGAAGTGCCCTATGCTCTCTAAGCTGTGTTTTTTAGATATTTCAGGACACACCGTACACTTCTCCAGAGTGGCTGTTGGCAATTTACATCCCGCCCATCAGTGTAGCAAGGCTCCCATTTCTCCATGGCCTGTCCTGCATTTCTGGTTTTGACAGTTTTTTCAGCATGGCCCTTTTGACCGATGGGAAGCGAGACTTCTTTGTAGCGCTGATTTGCCTTTCCAGGTTGCTTGGTTGGCCAAAAAGGGCGTATGCGTTTTTTCCTGAATATATTCAGGAAAAAACGCATACGCCCTTTTTGGCCAAGGGCATCATTGTCAACGTTTTGCCGCTTTTCATGTGCTTTAAAGGCGATTCGAATCTACCTCCTGAAATCTGTTTCCTGCAATTCTGCCTTGATTTCAAATCCTCTTCTTTGCCTTCCCTCAATATATTTGTGGACGAGAGTTATCATTTATAACTCTGCAGGTTTGTGAATTGCAGTGCCCTGAAGCTCCATTTTACAAGTCGCATTTTTGGGAGCTGGCCGCAAAAGCGCAGGATGGCTTCAGGCCCTGTTCTGGTTCCGGGGGGCAGGCTGAGCCTGTGGTTAATTCTTCTTCCTGATGGGAAAATAGAGTGACCTGTGCCTGTCCCAACACCAAGAGCTAGTCTCTCATTGGTTCCCCGTCTTCCCGTTCATCCTCAGGACAAATTGCAACCTGTACGGAACAGGAGGTTAAAGGTGCTGATGCTCCAAGTAGGGAGATTGCTAGTAAAGTGGCTGGAATGGCGAACCCGAGCACAAGGAGATGAGAAATGAGGTGCGTTTTAGAAACCTTTCCCCATCACACGGTGTACCATCTTCTGGGTTTCTCATGCATGTTTTCGATGTAGGAAGATGCCCTTGAACCTGGAGATTTGGGAGCCATGCGATGGGTAGCACGCAGTATTACTTTAAAGGGTGTGCGTTTGCTCACCCAACCTCACCAAACCTCTCAGCCCCAAGAGTGTCCACCCTTATGTCTCATCCAGCTGTGGGTCTAGATATGGTCAATCCAGGTTGCATCACAGCCCCTGAACGAATTGTGTAAGAATTTCTCTCTCTTTCCCTGTCTTTGTTTCATGGGTTTTTCAAAGTAATTTATTTTTATAATGGGGTTTAGCTGCTTTTCACGGCTGTGTTTATGCCGCTTTACACCCACTTGACACACTAACAGAGAGATATCAATACATAGGTTTTAAGATTATTACTAGTCAGATATATTCTTGTGCGGTGAATCGGGCGTGTTGAGTCCAGTTCTCTGAGCAAGGAGTAGGTCTTGTCTATTACATATTGGGTTTATGGAACGGTATCTGAGCTAATTTGAAACTCTTGTTTTATGTATCACCCCACCTCACCTTTCCCGTTAAGCAGCCATAGTGTGTTTTCTGCATGTGTGACTCTGTTCTGTTTTGTAATTCAGTTCAAGTGTAACGGTTTTTACATTCCCTCTATAAGTGACACCTTATGAGAAGTGTCCTTTTCTGTGTGACTTATTTCACTTAGAATCGTCTTACCTAAATCCACTCATCATGCTGCTACTAGCCTTATGACATTGATTTCATGGCTGAGTGATATTCCATTGTACATAAGGACCACAACTTTTTGATCCATTTTTCGCTTTCCTGGGATATTTAAGGTGGAATGAAGTGGAGGTCCTTGTCAACAGAGCAGCCCTAAACTTTGGGGTGCTTGTGTCTTGCTGATTTTCAATTTTCCCACTTTATACCCCCATGCGTGGAAGTGCCCTATGCTCTCTAAGCTGTGTTTTTTAGATATTTCAGGACACACCGTACACTTCTCCAGAGTGGCTGTTGGCAATTTACATCCCGCCCATCAGTGTAGCAAGGCTCCCATTTCTCCATGGCCTGTCCTGCATTTCTGGTTTTGACACTTTTTTCAGCATGGCCCTTTTGACCGATGGGAAGCGAGACTTCTTTGTAGCGCTGATTTGCCTTTCCAGGTTGCTTGGTTGGCCAAAAAGGGCGTATGCGTTTTTTCCTGAATATATTCAGGAAAAAACGCATACGCCCTTTTTGGCCAAGGGCATCATTGTCAACGTTTTGCCGCTTTTCATGTGCTTTAAAGGCGATTCGAATCTACCTCCTGAAATCTGTTTCCTGCAATTCTGCCTTGATTTCAAATCCCCTTCTTTGCCTTCCCTCAATATATTTGTGGACGAGAGTTATCATTTATAACTCTGCAGGTTTGTGAATTGCAGTGCCCTGAAGCTCCATTTTACAAGTCGCTTTTTTGGGAGCTGGCCGCAAAAGCGCAGGATGGCTTCAGGCCCTGTTCTGGTTCCGGGGGGCAGGCTGAGCCTGTGGTTAATTCTTCTTCCTGATGGGAAAATAGAGTGACCTGTGCCTGTCCCAACACCAAGAGCTAGTCTCTCATTGGTTCCCCGTCTTCCCGTTCATCCTCAGGACAAATTGCAACCTGTACGGAACAGGAGGTTAAAGGTGCTGATGCTCCAAGTAGGGAGATTGCTAGTAAAGTGGCTGGAATGGCGAACCCGAGCACAAGGAGATGAGAAATGAGGTGCGTTTTAGAAACCTTTCCCCATCACACGGTGTACCATCTTCTGGGTTTCTCATGCATGTTTTCGATGTAGGAAGATGCCCTTGAACCTGGAGATTTGGGACCCATGCGATGGGTAGCACGCAGTATTACTTTAAAGGGTGTGCGTTTGCTCACCCAACCTCACCAAACCTCTCAGCCCCAAGAGTGTCCACCCTTATGTCTCATCCAGCTGTGGGTCTAGATATGGTCAATCCAGGTTGCATCACAGCCCCTGAACGAATTGTGTAAGAATTTCTCTCTCTTTCCCTGTCTTTGTTTCATGGGTTTTTAAAAGTAATTTATTTTTATAATGGGGTTTAGCTGCTTTTCACGGCTGTGTTTATGCCGCTTTACACCCACTTGACACACTAACAGAGAGATATCAATACATAGGTTTTAAGGTTATTACTAGTCAGATATATTCTTGTGCGGTGAATCGGGCGTGTTGAGTCCAGTTCTCTGAGCAAGGAGTAGGTCTTGTCTATTACATATTGGGTTTATGGAACGGTATCTGAGCTAATTTGAAACTGTTGTTTTATGTATCACCCCACCTCACCTTTCCCGTTAAGCAGCCATAGTGTGTTTTCTGCATGTGTGACTCTGTTCTGTTTTGTAATTCAGTTCAAGTGTAACGGTTTTTACATTCCCTCTATAAGTGACACCTTATGAGAAGTGTCCTTTTCTGTGTGACTTATTTCACTTAGAATCGTCTTACCTAAATCCACTCATCATGCTGCTACTAGCCTTATGACATTGATTTCATGGCTGAGTGATATTCCATTGTACATAAGGACCACAACTTTTTGATCCATTTTTCGCTTTCCTGGGATATTTAAGGTGGAATGAAGTGGAGGTCCTTGTCAACAGAGCAGCCCTAAACTTTGGGGTGCTTGTGTCTTGCTGATTTTCAATTTTCCCACTTTATCCCCCCATGCGTGGAAGTGCCCTATGCTCTCTAAGCGGTGTTTCTTAGATGTTTCAGGACACACCGTACACTTCTCCAGAGTGGCTGTTGGCAATTTACATCCTGACCATCAGTGTAGCAAGGCTCCCATTTCTCCATGGCCTGTCCTGCATTTCTGGTTTTGACACTTTTTTCAGCATGGCCCTTTTGACCGATGGGAAGCGAGACTTCTTTGTAGCGCTGATTTGCCTTTCCAGGTTGCTTGGTTGGCCAAAAAGGGCGTATGCGTTTTTTCCTGAATATATTCAGGAAAAAACGCATACGCCCTTTTTGGCCAAGGGCATCATTGTCAACGTTTTGCCGCTTTTCATGTGCTTTAAAGGCGATTCGAATCTACCTCCTGAAATCTGTTTCCTGCAATTCTGCCTTGATTTCAAATCCTCTTCTTTGCCTTCCCTCAATATATTTGTGGACGAGAGTTATCATTTATAACTCTGCAGGTTTGTGAATTGCAGTGCCCTGAAGCTCCATTTTACAAGTCGCATTTTTGGGAGCTGGCCGCAAAAGCGCAGGATGGCTTCAGGCCCTGTTCTGGTTCCGGGGGGCAGGCTGAGCCTGTGGTTAATTCTTCTTCCTGATGGGAAAATAGAGTGACCTGTGCCTGTCCCAACACCAAGAGCTAGTCTCTCATTGGTTCCCCGTCTTCCCGTTCATCCTCAGGACAAATTGCAACCTGTACGGAACAGGAGGTTAAAGGTGCTGATGCTCCAAGTAGGGAGATTGCTAGTAAAGTGGCTGGAATGGCGAACCCGAGCACAAGGAGATGAGAAATGAGGTGCGTTTTAGAAACCTTTCCCCATCACACGGTGTACCATCTTCTGGGTTTCTCATGCATGTTTTCGATGTAGGAAGATGCCCTTGAACCTGCAGATTTGGGACCCATGCGATGGGTAGCACGCAGTATTACTTTAAAGGGTCTGCGTTTGCTCACCCAACCTCACCAAACCTCTCAGCCCCAAGAGTGTCCACCCTTATGTCTCATCCAGCTGTGGGTCTAGATATGGTCAATCCAGGTTGCATCACAGCCCCTGAACGAATTGTGTAAGAATTTCTCTCTCTTTCCCTGTCTTTGTTTCATGGGTTTTTAAAAGTAATTTATTTTTATAATGGGGTTTAGCTGCTTTTCACGGCTGTGTTTATGCCGCTTTACACCCACTTGACACACTAACAGAGAGATATCAATACATAGGTTTTAAGATTATTACTAGTCAGATATATTCTTGTGCGGTGAATCGGGCGTGTTGAGTCCAGTTCTCTGAGCAAGGAGTAGGTCTTGTCTATTACATATTGGGTTTATGGAACGGTATCTGAGCTAATTTGAAACTCTTGTTTTATGTATCACCCCACCTCACCTTTCCCGTTAAGCAGCCATAGTGTGTTTTCTGCATGTGTGACTCTGTTCTGTTTTGTAATTCAGTTCAAGTGTAACGGTTTTTACATTCCCTCTATAAGTGACACCTTATGAGAAGTGTCCTTTTCTGTGTGACTTATTTCACTTAGAATCGTCTTACCTAAATCCACTCATCATGCTGCTACTAGCCTTATGACATTGATTCCATGGCTGAGTGATATTCCATTGTACATAAGGACCACAACTTTTTGATCCATTTTTCGCTTTCCTGGGATATTTAAGGTGGAATGAAGTGGAGGTCCTTGTCAACAGAGCAGCCCTAAACTTTGGGGTGTTTGTGTTTTGCTGATTTTCAATTTTCCCACTTTATCCCCCCATGCGTGGAAGTGCCCTATGCTCTCTAAGCTGTGTTTTTTTAGATGTTTCAGGACACACCGTACACTTCTCCAGAGTGGCTGTTGGCAATTTACATCCCGCCCATCAGTGTAGCAAGGCTCCCATTTCTCCATGGCCTGTCCTGCATTTCTGGTTTTGACACTTTTTTCAGCATGGCCCTTTTGACCGATGGGAAGCGAGACTTCTTTGTAGCGCTGATTTGCCTTTCCAGGTTGCTTGGTTGGCCAAAAAGGGCGTATGCGTTTTTTCCTGAATATATTCAGGAAAAAACGCATATGCCCTTTTTGGCCAAGGGCATCATTGTCAACGTTTTGCCGCTTTTCATATGCTTTAAAGGCGATTCGAATCTACCTCCTGAAATCTGTTTCCTGCAATTCTGCCTTGATTTCAAATCCTCTTCTTTGCCTTCCCTCAATATATTTGTGGACGAGAGTTATCATTTATAACTCTGCAAGTTTGTGAATTGCAGTGCCCTGAAGCTCCATTTTACAAGTCGCTTTTTTGGGAGCTGGCCGCAAAAGCGCAGGATGGCTTCAGGCCCTGTTCTGGTTCCGGGGGGCAGGCTGAGCCTGTGGTTAATTCTTCTTCCTGATGGGAAAATAGAGTGACCTGTGCCTGTCCCAACACCAAGAGCTAGTCTCTCATTGGTTCCCCGTCTTCCCGTTCATCCTCAGGACAAATTGCAACCTGTACGGAACAGGAGGTTAAAGGTGCTGATGCTCCAAGTAGGGAGATTGCTAGTAAAGTGGCTGGAATGGCGAACCCGAGCACAAGGAGATGAGAAATGAGGTGCGTTTTAGAAACCTTTCCCCATCACACGGTGTACCATCTTCTGGGTTTCTCATGCATGTTTTCGATGTAGGAAGATGCCCTTGAACCTGGAGATTTGGGACCCATGCGATGGGTAGCACGCAGTATTACTTTAAAGGGTCTGCGTTTGCTCACCCAACCTCACCAAACCTCTCAGCCCCAAGAGTGTCCACCCTTATGTCTCATCCAGCTGTGGGTCTAGATATGGTCAATCCAGGTTGCATCACAGCCCCTGAACGAATTGTGTAAGAATTTCTCTGTCTTTCCCTGTCTTTGTTTCATGGGTTTTTAAAAGTAATTTATTTTTATAATGGGGTTTAGCTGCTTTTCACGGCTGTGTTTATGCCGCTTTACACCCACTTGACACACTAACAGAGAGATATCAATACATAGGTTTTAAGATTATTACTAGTCAGATATATTCTTGTGCGGTGAATCGGGCGTGTTGAGTCCAGTTCTCTGAGCAAGGAGTAGGTCTTGTCTATTACATATTGGGTTTATGGAACGGTATCTGAGCTAATTTGAAACTCTTGTTTTATGTATCACCCCACCTCACCTTTCCCGTTAAGCAGCCATAGTGTGTTTTCTGCATGTGTGACTCTGTTCTGTTTTGTAATTCAGTTCAAGTGTAACGGTTTTTACATTCCCTCTATAAGTGACACCTTATGAGAAGTGTCCTTTTCTGTGTGACTTATTTCACTTAGAATCGTCTTACCTAAATCCACTCATCATGCTGCTACTAGCCTTATGACATTGATTCCATGGCTGAGTGATATTCCATTGTACATAAGGACCACAACTTTTTGATCCATTTTTCGCTTTCCTGGGATATTTAAGGTGGAATGAAGTGGAGGTCCTTGTCAACAGAGCAGCCCTAAACTTTGGGGTGTTTGTGTTTTGCTGATTTTCAATTTTCCCACTTTATCCCCCCATGCGTGGAAGTGCCCTATGCTCTCTAAGCTGTGTTTTTTTAGATGTTTCAGGACACACCGTACACTTCTCCAGAGTGGCTGTTGGCAATTTACATCCCGCCCATCAGTGTAGCAAGGCTCCCATTTCTCCATGGCCTGTCCTGCATTTCTGGTTTTGACACTTTTTTCAGCATGGCCCTTTTGACCGATGGGAAGCGAGACTTCTTTGTAGCGCTGATTTGCCTTTCCAGGTTGCTTGGTTGGCCAAAAAGGGCGTATGCGTTTTTTCCTGAATATATTCAGGAAAAAACGCATATGCCCTTTTTGGCCAAGGGCATCATTGTCAACGTTTTGCCGCTTTTCATATGCTTTAAAGGCGATTCGAATCTACCTCCTGAAATCTGTTTCCTGCAATTCTGCCTTGATTTCAAATCCTCTTCTTTGCCTTCCCTCAATATATTTGTGGACGAGAGTTATCATTTATAACTCTGCAAGTTTGTGAATTGCAGTGCCCTGAAGCTCCATTTTACAAGTCGCTTTTTTGGGAGCTGGCCGCAAAAGCGCAGGATGGCTTCAGGCCCTGTTCTGGTTCCGGGGGGCAGGCTGAGCCTGTGGTTAATTCTTCTTCCTGATGGGAAAATAGAGTGACCTGTGCCTGTCCCAACACCAAGAGCTAGTCTCTCATTGGTTCCCCGTCTTCCCGTTCATCCTCAGGACAAATTGCAACCTGTACGGAACAGGAGGTTAAAGGTGCTGATGCTCCAAGTAGGGAGATTGCTAGTAAAGTGGCTGGAATGGCGAACCCGAGCACAAGGAGATGAGAAATGAGGTGCGTTTTAGAAACCTTTCCCCATCACACGGTGTACCATCTTCTGGGTTTCTCATGCATGTTTTCGATGTAGGAAGATGCCCTTGAACCTGGAGATTTGGGACCCATGCGATGGGTAGCACGCAGTATTACTTTAAAGGGTCTGCGTTTGCTCACCCAACCTCACCAAACCTCTCAGCCCCAAGAGTGTCCACCCTTATGTCTCATCCAGCTGTGGGTCTAGATATGGTCAATCCAGGTTGCATCACAGCCCCTGAACGAATTGTGTAAGAATTTCTCTGTCTTTCCCTGTCTTTGTTTCATGGGTTTTTAAAAGTAATTTATTTTTATAATGGGGTTTAGCTGCTTTTCACGGCTGTGTTTATGCCGCTTTACACCCACTTGACACACTAACAGAGAGATATCAATACATAGGTTTTAAGATTATTACTAGTCAGATATATTCTTGTGCGGTGAATCGGGCGTGTTGAGTCCAGTTCTCTGAGCAAGGAGTAGGTCTTGTCTATTACATATTGGGTTTATGGAACGGTATCTGAGCTAATTTGAAACTCTTGTTTTATGTATCACCCCACCTCACCTTTCCCGTTAAGCAGCCATAGTGTGTTTTCTGCATGTGTGACTCTGTTCTGTTTTGTAATTCAGTTCAAGTGTAACGGTTTTTACATTCCCTCTATAAGTGACACCTTATGAGAAGTGTCCTTTTCTGTGTGACTTATTTCACTTAGAATCGTCTTACCTAAATCCACTCATCATGCTGCTACTAGCCTTATGACATTGATTCCATGGCTGAGTGATATTCCATTGTACATAAGGACCACAACTTTTTGATCCATTTTTCGCTTTCCTGGGATATTTAAGGTGGAATGAAGTGGAGGTCCTTGTCAACAGAGCAGCCCTAAACTTTGGGGTGTTTGTGTTTTGCTGATTTTCAATTTTCCCACTTTATCCCCCCATGCGTGGAAGTGCCCTATGCTCTCTAAGCTGTGTTTTTTTAGATGTTTCAGGACACACCGTACACTTCTCCAGAGTGGCTGTTGGCAATTTACATCCCGCCCATCAGTGTAGCAAGGCTCCCATTTCTCCATGGCCTGTCCTGCATTTCTGGTTTTGACACTTTTTTCAGCATGGCCCTTTTGACCGATGGGAAGCGAGACTTCTTTGTAGCGCTGATTTGCCTTTCCAGGTTGCTTGGTTGGCCAAAAAGGGCGTATGCGTTTTTTCCTGAATATATTCAGGAAAAAACGCATATGCCCTTTTTGGCCAAGGGCATCATTGTCAACGTTTTGCCGCTTTTCATATGCTTTAAAGGCGATTCGAATCTACCTCCTGAAATCTGTTTCCTGCAATTCTGCCTTGATTTCAAATCCTCTTCTTTGCCTTCCCTCAATATATTTGTGGACGAGAGTTATCATTTATAACTCTGCAAGTTTGTGAATTGCAGTGCCCTGAAGCTCCATTTTACAAGTCGCTTTTTTGGGAGCTGGCCGCAAAAGCGCAGGATGGCTTCAGGCCCTGTTCTGGTTCCGGGGGGCAGGCTGAGCCTGTGGTTAATTCTTCTTCCTGATGGGAAAATAGAGTGACCTGTGCCTGTCCCAACACCAAGAGCTAGTCTCTCATTGGTTCCCCGTCTTCCCGTTCATCCTCAGGACAAATTGCAACCTGTACGGAACAGGAGGTTAAAGGTGCTGATGCTCCAAGTAGGGAGATTGCTAGTAAAGTGGCTGGAATGGCGAACCCGAGCACAAGGAGATGAGAAATGAGGTGCGTTTTAGAAACCTTTCCCCATCACACGGTGTACCATCTTCTGGGTTTCTCATGCATGTTTTCGATGTAGGAAGATGCCCTTGAACCTGGAGATTTGGGACCCATGCGATGGGTAGCACGCAGTATTACTTTAAAGGGTCTGCGTTTGCTCACCCAACCTCACCAAACCTCTCAGCCCCAAGAGTGTCCACCCTTATGTCTCATCCAGCTGTGGGTCTAGATATGGTCAATCCAGGTTGCATCACAGCCCCTGAACGAATTGTGTAAGAATTTCTCTGTCTTTCCCTGTCTTTGTTTCATGGGTTTTTAAAAGTAATTTATTTTTATAATGGGGTTTAGCTGCTTTTCACGGCTGTGTTTATGCCGCTTTACACCCACTTGACACACTAACAGAGAGATATCAATACATAGGTTTTAAGATTATTACTAGTCAGATATATTCTTGTGCGGTGAATCGGGCGTGTTGAGTCCAGTTCTCTGAGCAAGGAGTAGGTCTTGTCTATTACATATTGGGTTTATGGAACAGTATCTGAGCTAATTTGAAACTCTTGTTTTATGTATCACCCCACCTCACCTTTCCCGTTAAGCAGCCATAGTGTGTTTTCTGCATGTGTGACTCTGTTCTGTTTTGTAATTCAGTTCAAGTGTAACGGTTTTTACATTCCCTCTATAAGTGACACCTTATGAGAAGTGTCCTTTTCTGTGTGACTTATTTCACTTAGAATCGTCTTACCTAAATCCACTCATCATGCTGCTACTAGCCTTATGACATTGATTTCATGGCTGAGTGATATTCCATTGTACATAAGGACCACAACTTTTTGATCCATTTTTCGCTTTCCTGGGATATTTAAGGTGGAATGAAGTGGAGGCCCTTGTCAACAGAGCAGCCTTAAACTTTGGGGTGCTTGTGTCTTGCTGATTTTCAATTTTCCCTCTTTATCCCCCCATGCGTGGAAGTGCCCTATGCTCTCTAAGCTGTGTTTTTTAGATGTTTCAGGACACACCGTACACTTCTCCAGAGTGGCTGTTGGCAATTTACATCCCGCCCATCAGTGTAGCAAGGCTCCCATTTCTCCATGGCCTGTCCTGCATTTCTGGTTTTGACACTTTTTTCAGCATGGCCCTTTTGACCGATGGGAAGCGAGACTTCTTTGTAGCGCTGATTTGCCTTTCCAGGTTGCTTGGTTGGCCAAAAAGGGCGTATGCGTTTTTTCCTGAATATATTCAGGAAAAAACGCATACGCCCTTTTTGGCCAAGGGCATCATTGTCAACGTTTTGCCGCTTTTCATGTGCTTTAAAGGCGATTCGAATCTGCCTCCTGAAATCTGTTTCCTGCAATTCTGCCTTGATTTCAAATCCTCTTCTTTGCCTTCCCTCAATATATTTGTGGACGAGAGTTATCATTTATAACTCTGCAGGTTTGTGAATTGCAGTGCCCTGAAGCTCCATTTTACAAGTCGCTTTTTTGGGAGCTGGCCGCAAAAGCGCAGGATGGCTTCAGGCCCTGTTCTGGTTCCGGGGGGCAGGCTGAGCCTGTGGTTAATTCTTCTTCCTGATGGGAAAATAGAGTGACCTGTGCCTGTCCCAACACCAAGAGCTAGTCTCTCATTGGTTCCCCGTCTTCCCGTTCATCCTCAGGACAAATTGCAACCTGTACGGAACAGGAGGTTAAAGGTGCTGATGCTCCAAGTAGGGAGATTGCTAATAAAGTGGCTGGAATGGCGAACCCGAGCACAAGGAGACGAGAAATGAGGTGCGTTTTAGAAACCTTTCCCCATCACACGGTGTACCATCTTCTGGGTTTCTCATGCATGTTTTCGATGTAGGAAGATGCCCTTGAACCTGGAGATTTGGGACCCATGCGATGGGTAGCACGCAGTATTACTTTAAAGGGTCTGCGTTTGCTCACCCAACCTCACCAAACCTCTCAGCCCCAAGAGTGTCCACCCTTATGTCTCATCCAGCTGTGGGTCTAGATATGGTCAATCCAGGTTGCATCACAGCCCCTGAACGAATTGTCTAAGAATTTCTCTCTCTTTCCCTGTCTTTGTTTCATGGGTTTTTAAAAGTAATTTATTTTTATAATGGGGTTTAGCTGCTTTTCACGGCTGTGTTTATGCCGCTTTACACCCACTTGACACACTAACAGAGAGATATCAATACATAGGTTTTAAGATTATTACTAGTCAGATATATTCTTGTGCGGTGAATCGGGCGTGTTGAGTCCAGTTCTCTGAGCAAGGAGTAGGTCTTGTCTATTACATATTGGGTTTATGGAACGGTATCTGAGCTAATTTGAAACTCTTGTTTTATGTATCACCCCACCTCACCTTTCCCGTTAAGCAGCCATAGTGTGTTTTCTGCATGTGTGACTCTGTTCTGTTTTGTAATTCAGTTCAAGTGTAACGGTTTTTACATTCCCTCTATAAGTGACACCTTATGAGAAGTGTCCTTTTCTGTGTGACTTATTTCACTTAGAATCGTCTTACCTAAATCCACTCATCATGCTGCTACTAGCCTTATGACATTGATTTCATGGCTGAGTGATATTCCATTGTACATAAGGACCACAACTTTTTGATCCATTTTTCGCTTTCCTGGGATATTTAAGGTGGAATGAAGTGGAGGCCCTTGTCAACAGAGCAGCCCTAAACTTTGGGGTGCTTGTGTCTTGCTGATTTTCAATTTTCCCACTTTATCCCCCCATGCGTGGAAGTGCCCTATGCTCTCTAAGCTGTGTTTTTTAGATGTTTCAGGACACACCGTACCCTTCTCCAGAGTGGCTGTTGGCAATTTACATCCCGCCCATCAGTGTAGCAAGGCTCCCATTTCTCCATGGCCTGTCCTGCATTTCTGGTTTTGACACTTTTTTCAGCATGGCCCTTTTGACCGATGGGAAGCGAGACTTCTTTGTAGCGCTGATTTGCCTTTCCAGGTTGCTTGGTTGGCCAAAAAGGGCGTATGCGTTTTTTCCTGAATATATTCAGGAAAAAACGCATACGCCCTTTTTGGCCAAGGGCATCATTGTCAACGTTTTGCCGCTTTTCATGTGCTTTAAAGGCGATTCGAATCTACCTCCTGAAATCTGTTTCCTGCAATTCTGCCTTGATTTCAAATCCTCTTCTTTGCCTTCCCTCAATATATTTGTGGACGAGAGTTATCATTTATAACTCTGCAGGTTTGTGAATTGCAGTGCCCTGAAGCTCCATTTTACAAGTCGCTTTTTTGGGAGCTGGCCGCAAAAGCGCAGGATGGCTTCAGGCCCTGTTCTGGTTCCGGGGGGCAGGCTGAGCCTGTGGTTAATTCTTCTTCCTGATGGGAAAATAGAGTGACCTGTGCCTGTCCCAACACCAAGAGCTAGTCTCTCATTGGTTCCCCGTCTTCCCGTTCATCCTCAGGACAAATTGCAACCTGTACGGAACAGGAGGTTAAAGGTGCTGATGCTCCAAGTAGGGAGATTGCTAGTAAAGTGGCTGGAATGGCGAACCCGAGCACAAGGAGATGAGAAATGAGGTGCGTTTTAGAAACCTTTCCCCATCACACGGTGTACCATCTTCTGGGTTTCTCATGCATGTTTTCGATGTAGGAAGATGCCCTTGAACCTGGAGATTTGGGACCCATGCGATGGGTAGCACGCAGTATTACTTTAAAGGGTCTGCGTTTGCTCACCCAACCTCACCAAACCTCTCAGCCCCAAGAGTGTCCACCCTTATGTCTCATCCAGCTGTGGGTCTAGATATGGTCAATCCAGGTTGCATCACAGCCCCTGAACGAATTGTGTAAGAATTTCTCTCTCTTTCCCTGTCTTTGTTTCATGGGTTTTTAAAAGTAATTTATTTTTATAATGGGGTTTAGCTGCTTTTCACGGCTGTGTTTATGCCGCTTTACACCCACTTGACACACTAACAGAGAGATATCAATACATAGGTTTTAAGATTATTACTAGTCAGATATATTCTTGTGCGGTGAATCGGGCGTGTTGAGTCCAGTTCTCTGAGCAAGGAGTAGGTCTTGTCTATTACATATTGGGTTTATGGAACGGTATCTGAGCTAATTTGAAACTCTTGTTTTATGTATCACCCCACCTCACCTTTCCCGTTAAGCAGCCATAGTGTGTTTTCTGCATGTGTGACTCTGTTCTGTTTTGTAATTCAGTTCAAGTGTAACGGTTTTTACATTCCCTCTATAAGTGACACCTTATGAGAAGTGTCCTTTTCTGTGTGACTTATTTCACTTAGAATCGTCTTACCTGAATCCACTCATCATGCTGCTACTAGCCTTATGACATTGATTCCATGGCTGAGTGATATTCCATTGTACATAAGGACCACAACTTTTTGATCCATTTTTCGCTTCCCTGGGATATTTAAGGTGGAATGAAGTGGAGGTCCTTGTCAACAGAGCAGCCCTAAACTTTGGGGTGCTTGTGTCTTGCTGATTTTCAATTTTCCCACTTTATCCCCCCATGCGTGGAAGTGCCCTATGCTCTCTAAGCTGTGTTTTTTAGATGTTTCAGGACACACCGTACACTTCTCCAGAGTGGCTGTTGGCAATTTACATCCCGCCCATCAGTGTAGCAAGGCTCCCATTTCTCCATGGCCTGTCCTGCATTTCTGGTTTTGACACTTTTTTCAGCATGGCCCTTTTGACCGATGGGAAGCGAGACTTCTTTGTAGCGCTGATTTGCCTTTCCAGGTTGCTTGGTTGGCCAAAAAGGGCGTATGCGTTTTTTCCTGAATATATTCAGGAAAAAACGCATACGCCCTTTTTGGCCAAGGGCATCATTGTCAACGTTTTGCCGCTTTTCATGTGCTTTAAAGGCGATTCGAATCTACCTCCTGAAATCTGTTTCCTGCAATTCTGCCTTGATTTCAAATCCTCTTCTTTGCCTTCCCTCAATATATTTGTGGACGAGAGTTATCATTTATAACTCTGCAGGTTTGTGAATTGCAGTGCCCTGAAGCTCCATTTTACAAGTCGCATTTTTGGGAGCTGGCCGCAAAAGCGCAGGATGGCTTCAGGCCCTGTTCTGGTTCTGGGGGGCAGGCGGAGCCTGTGGTTAATTCTTCTTCCTGATGGGAAAATAGAGTGACCTGTGCCTGTCCCAACACCAAGAGCTAGTCTCTCATTGGTTCCCCGTCTTCCCGTTCATCCTCAGGACAAATTGCAACCTGTACGGAACAGGAGGTTAAAGGTGCTGATGCTCCAAGTAGGGAGATTGCTAGTAAAGTGGCTGGAATGGCGAACCCGAGCACAAGGAGATGAGAAATGAGGTGCGTTTTAGAAACCTTTCCCCATCACACGGTGTACCATCTTCTGGGTTTCTCATGCATGTTTTCGATGTAGGAAGATGCCCTTGAACCTGCAGATTTGGGACCCATGCGATGGGTAGCACGCAGTATTACTTTAAAGGGTCTGCGTTTGCTCACCCAACCTCACCAAACCTCTCAGCCCCAGGAGTGTCCACCCTTATGTCTCATCCAGCTGTGGGTCTAGATATGGTGAATCCAGGTTGCATCACAGCCCCTGAACGAATTGTGTAAGAATTTCTCTCTCTTTCCCTGTCTTTGTTTCATGGGTTTTTAAAAGTAATTTATTTTTATAATGGGGTTTAGCTGCTTTTCACGGCTGTGTTTATGCCGCTTTACACCCACTTGACACACTAACAGAGAGATATCAATACATAGGTTTTAAGATTATTACTAGTCAGATATATTCTTGTGCGGTGGATCGGGCGTGTTGAGTCCAGTTCTCTGAGCAAGGAGTAGGTCTTGTCTATTACATATTGGGTTTATGGAACGGTATCTGAGCTAATTTGAAACTCTTGTTTTATGTATCACCCCACCTCACCTTTCCCGTTAAGCAGCCATAGTGTGTTTTCTGCATGTGTGACTCTGTTCTGTTTTGTAATTCAGTTCAAGTGTAACGGTTTTTACATTCCCTCTATAAGTGACACCTTATGAGAAGTGTCCTTTTCTGTGTGACTTATTTCACTTAGAATCGTCTTACCTGAATCCACTCATCATGCTGCTACTAGCCTTAGGACATTGATTCCATAGCTGAGTGATATTCCATTGTACATAAGGACCACAACTTTTTGATCCATTTTTCGCTTCCCTGGGATATTTAAGGTGGAATGAAGTGGAGGTCCTTGTCAACAGAGCAGCCCTAAACTTTGGGGTGCTTGTGTCTTGCTGATTTTCAATTTTCCCACTTTATCCCCCCATGCGTGGAAGTGCCCTATGCTCTCTAAGCTGTGTTTTTTAGATGTTTCAGGACACACCGTACACTTCTCCAGAGTGGCTGTTGGCAATTTACATCCCGCCCATCAGTGTAGCAAGGCTCCCATTTCTCCATGGCCTGTCCTGCATTTCTGGTTTTGACACTTTTTTCAGCATGGCCCTTTTGATCGATGGGAAGCGAGACTTCTTTGTAGCGCTGATTTGCCTTTCCAGGTTGCTTGGTTGGCCAAAAAGGGCGTATGCGTTTTTTCCTGAATATATTCAGGAAAAAACGCATACGCCCTTTTTGGCCAAGGGCATCATTGTCAACGTTTTGCCGCTTTTCATGTGCTTTAAAGGCGATTCGAATCTACCTCCTGAAATCTGTTTCCTGCAATTCTGCCTTGATTTCAAATCCTCTTCTTTGCCTTCCCTCAATATATTTGTGGACGAGAGTTATCATTTATAACTCTGCAGGTTTGTGAATTGCAGTGCCCTGAAGCTCCATTTTACAAGTCGCATTTTTGGGAGCTGGCCGCAAAAGCGCAGGATGGCTTCAGGCCCTGTTCTGGTTCCGGGGGGCAGGCGGAGCCTGTGGTTAATTCTTCTTCCTGATGGGAAAATAGAGTGACCTGTGCCTGTCCCAACACCAAGAGCTAGTCTCTCATTGGTTCCCCGTCTTCCCGTTCATCCTCAGGACAAATTGCAACCTGTACGGAACAGGAGGTTAAAGGTGCTGATGCTCCAAGTAGGGAGATTGCTAGTAAAGTGGCTGGAATGGCGAACCCGAGCACAAGGAGATGAGAAATGAGGTGCGTTTTAGAAACCTTTCCCCATCACACGGTGTACCATCTTCTGGGTTTCTCATGCATGTTTTCGATGTAGGAAGATGCCCTTGAACCTGCAGATTTGGGACCCATGCGATGGGTAGCACGCAGTATTACTTTAAAGGGTCTGCGTTTGCTCACCCAACCTCACCAAACCTCTCAGCCCCAGGAGTGTCCACCCTTATGTCTCATCCAGCTGTGGGTCTAGATATGGTCAATCCAGGTTGCATCACAGCCCCTGAACGAATTGTGTAAGAATTTCTCTCTCTTTCCCTGTCTTTGTTTCATGGGTTTTTAAAAGTAATTTATTTTTATAATGGGGTTTAGCTGCTTTTCACGGCTGTGTTTATGCCGCTTTACACCCACTTGACACACTAACAGAGAGATATCAATACATAGGTTTTAAGATTATTACTAGTCAGATATATTCTTGTGCGGTGGATCGGGCGTGTTGAGTCCAGTTCTCTGAGCAAGGAGTAGGTCTTGTCTATTACATATTGGGTTTATGGAACGGTATCTGAGCTAATTTGAAACTCTTGTTTTATGTATCACCCCACCTCACCTTTCCCGTTAAGCAGCCATAGTGTGTTTTCTGCATGTGTGACTCTGTTCTGTTTTGTAATTCAGTTCAAGTGTAACGGTTTTTACATTCCCTCTATAAGTGACACCTTATGAGAAGTGTCCTTTTCTGTGTGACTTATTTCACTTAGAATCGTCTTACCTGAATCCACTCATCATGCTGCTACTAGCCTTAGGACATTGATTCCATGGCTGAGTGATATTCCATTGTACATAAGGACCACAACTTTTTGATCCATTTTTCGCTTCCCTGGGATATTTAAGGTGGAATGAAGTGGAGGTCCTTGTCAACAGAGCAGCCCTAAACTTTGGGGTGCTTGTGTCTTGCTGATTTTCAATTTTCCCACTTTATCCCCCCATGCGTGGAAGTGCCCTATGCTCTCTAAGCTGTGTTTTTTAGATGTTTCAGGACACACCGTACACTTCTCCAGAGTGGCTGTTGGCAATTTACATCCCGCCCATCAGTGTAGCAAGGCTCCCATTTCTCCATGGCCTGTCCTGCATTTCTGGTTTTGACACTTTTTTCAGCATGGCCCTTTTGACCGATGGGAAGCGAGACTTCTTTGTAGCGCTGATTTGCCTTTCCAGGTTGCTTGGTTGGCCAAAAAGGGCGTATGCGTTTTTTCCTGAATATATTCAGGAAAAAACGCATACGCCCTTTTTGGCCAAGGGCATCATTGTCAACGTTTTGCCGCTTTTCATGTGCTTTAAAGGCGATTCGAATCTACCTCCTGAAATCTGTTTCCTGCAATTCTGCCTTGATTTCAAATCCTCTTCTTTGCCTTCCCTCAATATATTTGTGGACGAGAGTTATCATTTATAACTCTGCATGTTTGTGAATTGCAGTGCCCTGAAGCTCCATTTTACAAGTCGCTTTTTTGGGAGCGGGCCGCAAAAGCGCAGGATGGCTTCAGGCCCTGTTCTGGTTCCGGGGGGCAGGCTGAGCCTGTGGTTAATTCTTCTTCCTGATGGGAAAATAGAGTGACCTGTGCCTGTCCCAACACCAAGAGCTAGTCTCTCATTGGTTCCCCGTCTTCCCGTTCATCCTCAGGACAAATTGCAACCTGTACGGAACAGGAGGTTAAAGGTGCTGATGCTCCAAGTAGGGAGATTGCTAGTAAAGTGGCTGGAATGGCGAACCCGAGCACAAGGAGATGAGAAATGAGGTGCGTTTTAGAAACCTTTCCCCATCACACGGTGTACCATCTTCTGGGTTTCTCATGCATGTTTTCGATGTAGGAAGATGCCCTTGAACCTGGAGATTTGGGACCCATGCGATGGGTAGCACGCAGTATTACTTTAAAGGGTCTGCGTTTGCTCACCCAACCTCACCAAACCTCTCAGCCCCAGGAGTGTCCACCCTTATGTCTCATCCAGCTGTGGGTCTAGATATGGTCAATCCAGGTTGCATCACAGCCCCTGAACGAATTGTGTAAGAATTTCTCTCTCTTTCCCTGTCTTTGTTTCATGGGTTTTTAAAAGTAATTTATTTTTATAATGGGGTTTAGCTGCTTTTCACGGCTGTGTTTATGCCGCTTTACACCCACTTGACACACTAACAGAGAGATATCAATACATAGGTTTTAAGATTATTACTAGTCAGATATATTCTTGTGCGGTGGATCGGGCGTGTTGAGTCCAGTTCTCTGAGCAAGGAGTAGGTCTTGTCTATTACATATTGGGTTTATGGAACGGTATCTGAGCTAATTTGAAACTCTTGTTTTATGTATCACCCCACCTCACCTTTCCCGTTAAGCAGCCATAGTGTGTTTTCTGCATGTGTGACTCTGTTCTGTTTTGTAATTCAGTTCAAGTGTAACGGTTTTTACATTCCCTCTATAAGTGACACCTTATGAGAAGTGTCCTTTTCTGTGTGACTTATTTCACTTAGAATCGTCTTACCTGAATCCACTCATCATGCTGCTACTAGCCTTAGGACATTGATTCCATGGCTGAGTGATATTCCATTGTACATAAGGACCACAACTTTTTGATCCATTTTTCGCTTCCCTGGGATATTTAAGGTGGAATGAAGTGGAGGTCCTTGTCAACAGAGCAGCCCTAAACTTTGGGGTGCTTGTGTCTTGCTGATTTTCAATTTTCCCACTTTATCCCCCCATGCGTGGAAGTGCCCTATGCTCTCTAAGCTGTGTTTTTTAGATGTTTCAGGACACACCGTACACTTCTCCAGAGTGGCTGTTGGCAATTTACATCCCGCCCATCAGTGTAGCAAGGCTCCCATTTCTCCATGGCCTGTCCTGCATTTCTGGTTTTGACACTTTTTTCAGCATGGCCCTTTTGATCGATGGGAAGCGAGACTTCTTTGTAGCGCTGATTTGCCTTTCCAGGTTGCTTGGTTGGCCAAAAAGGGCGTATGCGTTTTTTCCTGAATATATTCAGGAAAAAACGCATACGCCCTTTTTGGCCAAGGGCATCATTGTCAACGTTTTGCCGCTTTTCATGTGCTTTAAAGGCGATTCGAATCTACCTCCTGAAATCTGTTTCCTGCAATTCTGCCTTGATTTCAAATCCTCTTCTTTGCCTTCCCTCAATATATTTGTGGACGAGAGTTATCATTTATAACTCTGCAGGTTTGTGAATTGCAGTGCCCTGAAGCTCCATTTTACAAGTCGCATTTTTGGGAGCTGGCCGCAAAAGCGCAGGATGGCTTCAGGCCCTGTTCTGGTTCCGGGGGGCAGGCGGAGCCTGTGGTTAATTCTTCTTCCTGATGGGAAAATAGAGTGACCTGTGCCTGTCCCAACACCAAGAGCTAGTCTCTCATTGGTTCCCCGTCTTCCCGTTCATCCTCAGGACAAATTGCAACCTGTACGGAACAGGAGGTTAAAGGTGCTGATGCTCCAAGTAGGGAGATTGCTAGTAAAGTGGCTGGAATGGCGAACCCGAGCACAAGGAGATGAGAAATGAGGTGCGTTTTAGAAACCTTTCCCCATCACACGGTGTACCATCTTCTGGGTTTCTCATGCATGTTTTCGATGTAGGAAGATGCCCTTGAACCTGCAGATTTGGGACCCATGCGATGGGTAGCACGCAGTATTACTTTAAAGGGTCTGCGTTTGCTCACCCAACCTCACCAAACCTCTCAGCCCCAGGAGTGTCCACCCTTATGTCTCATCCAGCTGTGGGTCTAGATATGGTCAATCCAGGTTGCATCACAGCCCCTGAACGAATTGTGTAAGAATTTCTCTCTCTTTCCCTGTCTTTGTTTCATGGGTTTTTAAAAGTAATTTATTTTTATAATGGGGTTTAGCTGCTTTTCACGGCTGTGTTTATGCCGCTTTACACCCACTTGACACACTAACAGAGAGATATCAATACATAGGTTTTAAGATTATTACTAGTCAGATATATTCTTGTGCGGTGGATCGGGCGTGTTGAGTCCAGTTCTCTGAGCAAGGAGTAGGTCTTGTCTATTACATATTGGGTTTATGGAACGGTATCTGAGCTAATTTGAAACTCTTGTTTTATGTATCACCCCACCTCACCTTTCCCGTTAAGCAGCCATAGTGTGTTTTCTGCATGTGTGACTCTGTTCTGTTTTGTAATTCAGTTCAAGTGTAACGGTTTTTACATTCCCTCTATAAGTGACACCTTATGAGAAGTGTCCTTTTCTGTGTGACTTATTTCACTTAGAATCGTCTTACCTGAATCCACTCATCATGCTGCTACTAGCCTTAGGACATTGATTCCATAGCTGAGTGATATTCCATTGTACATAAGGACCACAACTTTTTGATCCATTTTTCGCTTCCCTGGGATATTTAAGGTGGAATGAAGTGGAGGTCCTTGTCAACAGAGCAGCCCTAAACTTTGGGGTGCTTGTGTCTTGCTGATTTTCAATTTTCCCACTTTATCCCCCCATGCGTGGAAGTGCCCTATGCTCTCTAAGCTGTGTTTTTTAGATGTTTCAGGACACACCGTACACTTCTCCAGAGTGGCTGTTGGCAATTTACATCCCGCCCATCAGTGTAGCAAGGCTCCCATTTCTCCATGGCCTGTCCTGCATTTCTGGTTTTGACACTTTTTTCAGCATGGCCCTTTTGATCGATGGGAAGCGAGACTTCTTTGTAGCGCTGATTTGCCTTTCCAGGTTGCTTGGTTGGCCAAAAAGGGCGTATGCGTTTTTTCCTGAATATATTCAGGAAAAAACGCATACGCCCTTTTTGGCCAAGGGCATCATTGTCAACGTTTTGCCGCTTTTCATGTGCTTTAAAGGCGATTCGAATCTACCTCCTGAAATCTGTTTCCTGCAATTCTGCCTTGATTTCAAATCCTCTTCTTTGCCTTCCCTCAATATATTTGTGGACGAGAGTTATCATTTATAACTCTGCAGGTTTGTGAATTGCAGTGCCCTGAAGCTCCATTTTACAAGTCGCATTTTTGGGAGCTGGCCGCAAAAGCGCAGGATGGCTTCAGGCCCTGTTCTGGTTCCGGGGGGCAGGCGGAGCCTGTGGTTAATTCTTCTTCCTGATGGGAAAATAGAGTGAACTGTGCCTGTCCCAACACCAAGAGCTAGTCTCTCATTGGTTCCCCGTCTTCCCGTTCATCCTCAGGACAAATTGCAACCTGTACGGAACAGGAGGTTAAAGGTGCTGATGCTCCAAGTAGGGAGATTGCTAGTAAAGTGGCTGGAATGGCGAACCCGAGCACAAGGAGATGAGAAATGAGGTGCGTTTTAGAAACCTTTCCCCATCACACGGTGTACCATCTTCTGGGTTTCTCATGCATGTTTTCGATGTAGGAAGATGCCCTTGAACCTGCAGATTTGGGACCCATGCGATGGGTAGCACGCAGTATTACTTTAAAGGGTCTGCGTTTGCTCACCCAACCTCACCAAACCTCTCAGCCCCAGGAGTGTCCACCCTTATGTCTCATCCAGCTGTGGGTCTAGATATGGTCAATCCAGGTTGCATCACAGCCCCTGAACGAATTGTGTAAGAATTTCTCTCTCTTTCCCTGTCTTTGTTTCATGGGTTTTTAAAAGTAATTTATTTTTATAATGGGGTTTAGCTGCTTTTCACGGCTGTGTTTATGCCGCTTTACACCCACTTGACACACTAACAGAGAGATATCAATACATAGGTTTTAAGATTATTACTAGTCAGATATATTCTTGTGCGGTGGATCGGGCGTGTTGAGTCCAGTTCTCTGAGCAAGGAGTAGGTCTTGTCTATTACATATTGGGTTTATGGAACGGTATCTGAGCTAATTTGAAACTCTTGTTTTATGTATCACCCCACCTCACCTTTCCCGTTAAGCAGCCATAGTGTGTTTTCTGCATGTGTGACTCTGTTCTGTTTTGTAATTCAGTTCAAGTGTAACGGTTTTTACATTCCCTCTATAAGTGACACCTTATGAGAAGTGTCCTTTTCTGTGTGACTTATTTCACTTAGAATCGTCTTACCTGAATCCACTCATCATGCTGCTACTAGCCTTAGGACATTGATTCCATGGCTGAGTGATATTCCATTGTACATAAGGACCACAACTTTTTGATCCATTTTTCGCTTCCCTGGGATATTTAAGGTGGAATGAAGTGGAGGTCCTTGTCAACAGAGCAGCCCTAAACTTTGGGGTGCTTGTGTCTTGCTGATTTTCAATTTTCCCACTTTATCCCCCCATGCGTGGAAGTGCCCTATGCTCTCTAAGCTGTGTTTTTTAGATGTTTCAGGACACACCGTACACTTCTCCAGAGTGGCTGTTGGCAATTTACATCCCGCCCATCAGTGTAGCAAGGCTCCCATTTCTCCATGGCCTGTCCTGCATTTCTGGTTTTGACACTTTTTTCAGCATGGCCCTTTTGACCGATGGGAAGCGAGACTTCTTTGTAGCGCTGATTTGCCTTTCCAGGTTGCTTGGTTGGCCAAAAAGGGCGTATGCGTTTTTTCCTGAATATATTCAGGAAAAAACGCATACGCCCTTTTTGGCCAAGGGCATCATTGTCAACGTTTTGCCGCTTTTCATGTGCTTTAAAGGCGATTCGAATCTACCTCCTGAAATCTGTTTCCTGCAATTCTGCCTTGATTTCAAATCCTCTTCTTTGCCTTCCCTCAATATATTTGTGGACGAGAGTTATCATTTATAACTCTGCATGTTTGTGAATTGCAGTGCCCTGAAGCTCCATTTTACAAGTCGCTTTTTTGGGAGCGGGCCGCAAAAGCGCAGGATGGCTTCAGGCCCTGTTCTGGTTCCGGGGGGCAGGCTGAGCCTGTGGTTAATTCTTCTTCCTGATGGGAAAATAGAGTGACCTGTGCCTGTCCCAACACCAAGAGCTAGTCTCTCATTGGTTCCCCGTCTTCCCGTTCATCCTCAGGACAAATTGCAACCTGTACGGAACAGGAGGTTAAAGGTGCTGATGCTCCAAGTAGGGAGATTGCTAGTAAAGTGGCTGGAATGGCGAACCCGAGCACAAGGAGATGAGAAATGAGGTGCGTTTTAGAAACCTTTCCCCATCACACGGTGTACCATCTTCTGGGTTTCTCATGCATGTTTTCGATGTAGGAAGATGCCCTTGAACCTGGAGATTTGGGACCCATGCGATGGGTAGCACGCAGTATTACTTTAAAGGGTCTGCGTTTGCTCACCCAACCTCACCAAACCTCTCAGCCCCAGGAGTGTCCACCCTTATGTCTCATCCAGCTGTGGGTCTAGATATGGTCAATCCAGGTTGCATCACAGCCCCTGAACGAATTGTGTAAGAATTTCTCTCTCTTTCCCTGTCTTTGTTTCATGGGTTTTTAAAAGTAATTTATTTTTATAATGGGGTTTAGCTGCTTTTCACGGCTGTGTTTATGCCGCTTTACACCCACTTGACACACTAACAGAGAGATATCAATACATAGGTTTTAAGATTATTACTAGTCAGATATATTCTTGTGCGGTGGATCGGGCGTGTTGAGTCCAGTTCTCTGAGCAAGGAGTAGGTCTTGTCTATTACATATTGGGTTTATGGAACGGTATCTGAGCTAATTTGAAACTCTTGTTTTATGTATCACCCCACCTCACCTTTCCCGTTAAGCAGCCATAGTGTGTTTTCTGCATGTGTGACTCTGTTCTGTTTTGTAATTCAGTTCAAGTGTAACGGTTTTTACATTCCCTCTATAAGTGACACCTTATGAGAAGTGTCCTTTTCTGTGTGACTTATTTCACTTAGAATCGTCTTACCTGAATCCACTCATCATGCTGCTACTAGCCTTAGGACATTGATTCCATGGCTGAGTGATATTCCATTGTACATAAGGACCACAACTTTTTGATCCATTTTTCGCTTCCCTGGGATATTTAAGGTGGAATGAAGTGGAGGTCCTTGTCAACAGAGCAGCCCTAAACTTTGGGGTGCTTGTGTCTTGCTGATTTTCAATTTTCCCACTTTATCCCCCCATGCGTGGAAGTGCCCTATGCTCTCTAAGCTGTGTTTTTTAGATGTTTCAGGACACACCGTACACTTCTCCAGAGTGGCTGTTGGCAATTTACATCCCGCCCATCAGTGTAGCAAGGCTCCCATTTCTCCATGGCCTGTCCTGCATTTCTGGTTTTGACACTTTTTTCAGCATGGCCCTTTTGATCGATGGGAAGCGAGACTTCTTTGTAGCGCTGATTTGCCTTTCCAGGTTGCTTGGTTGGCCAAAAAGGGCGTATGCGTTTTTTCCTGAATATATTCAGGAAAAAACGCATACGCCCTTTTTGGCCAAGGGCATCATTGTCAACGTTTTGCCGCTTTTCATGTGCTTTAAAGGCGATTCGAATCTACCTCCTGAAATCTGTTTCCTGCAATTCTGCCTTGATTTCAAATCCTCTTCTTTGCCTTCCCTCAATATATTTGTGGACGAGAGTTATCATTTATAACTCTGCAGGTTTGTGAATTGCAGTGCCCTGAAGCTCCATTTTACAAGTCGCATTTTTGGGAGCTGGCCGCAAAAGCGCAGGATGGCTTCAGGCCCTGTTCTGGTTCCGGGGGGCAGGCGGAGCCTGTGGTTAATTCTTCTTCCTGATGGGAAAATAGAGTGACCTGTGCCTGTCCCAACACCAAGAGCTAGTCTCTCATTGGTTCCCCGTCTTCCCGTTCATCCTCAGGACAAATTGCAACCTGTACGGAACAGGAGGTTAAAGGTGCTGATGCTCCAAGTAGGGAGATTGCTAGTAAAGTGGCTGGAATGGCGAACCCGAGCACAAGGAGATGAGAAATGAGGTGCGTTTTAGAAACCTTTCCCCATCACACGGTGTACCATCTTCTGGGTTTCTCATGCATGTTTTCGATGTAGGAAGATGCCCTTGAACCTGCAGATTTGGGACCCATGCGATGGGTAGCACGCAGTATTACTTTAAAGGGTCTGCGTTTGCTCACCCAACCTCACCAAACCTCTCAGCCCCAGGAGTGTCCACCCTTATGTCTCATCCAGCTGTGGGTCTAGATATGGTCAATCCAGGTTGCATCACAGCCCCTGAACGAATTGTGTAAGAATTTCTCTCTCTTTCCCTGTCTTTGTTTCATGGGTTTTTAAAAGTAATTTATTTTTATAATGGGGTTTAGCTGCTTTTCACGGCTGTGTTTATGCCGCTTTACACCCACTTGACACACTAACAGAGAGATATCAATACATAGGTTTTAAGATTATTACTAGTCAGATATATTCTTGTGCGGTGGATCGGGCGTGTTGAGTCCAGTTCTCTGAGCAAGGAGTAGGTCTTGTCTATTACATATTGGGTTTATGGAACGGTATCTGAGCTAATTTGAAACTCTTGTTTTATGTATCACCCCACCTCACCTTTCCCGTTAAGCAGCCATAGTGTGTTTTCTGCATGTGTGACTCTGTTCTGTTTTGTAATTCAGTTCAAGTGTAACGGTTTTTACATTCCCTCTATAAGTGACACCTTATGAGAAGTGTCCTTTTCTGTGTGACTTATTTCACTTAGAATCGTCTTACCTGAATCCACTCATCATGCTGCTACTAGCCTTATGACATTGATTTCATGGCTGAGTGATATTCCATTGTACATAAGGACCACAACTTTTTGATCCATTTTTCGCTTTCCTGGGATATTTAAGGTGGAATGAAGTGGAGGTCCTTGTCAACAGAGCAGCCCTAAACTTTGGGGTGCTTGTGTCTTGCTGATTTTCAATTTTCCCACTTTATCCCCCCATGCGTGGAAGTGCCCTATGCTCTCTAAGCTGTGTTTTTTAGAAGTTTCAGGACACACCGTACACTTCTCCAGAGTGGCTGTTGGCAATTTACATCCCGCCCATCAGTGTAGCAAGGCTCCCATTTCTCCATGGCCTGTCCTGCATTTCTGGTTTTGACACTTTTTTCAGCATGGCCCTTTTGACCGATGGGAAGCGAGACTTCTTTGTAGCGCTGATTTGCCTTTCCAGGTTGCTTGGTTGGCCAAAAAGGGCGTATGCGTTTTTTCCTGAATATATTCAGGAAAAAACGCATACGCCCTTTTTGGCCAAGGGCATCATTGTCAACGTTTTGCCGCTTTTCATGTGCTTTAAAGGCGATTCGAATCTACCTCCTGAAATCTGTTTCCTGCAATTCTGCCTTGATTTCAAATCCTCTTCTTTGCCTTCCCTCAATATATTTGTGGACGAGAGTTATCATTTATAACTCTGCATGTTTGTGAATTGCAGTGCCCTGAAGCTCCATTTTACAAGTCGCTTTTTTGGGAGCGGGCCGCAAAAGCGCAGGATGGCTTCAGGCCCTGTTCTGGTTCCGGGGGGCAGGCTGAGCCTGTGGTTAATTCTTCTTCCTGATGGGAAAATAGAGTGACCTGTGCCTGTCCCAACACCAAGAGCTAGTCTCTCATTGGTTCCCCGTCTTCCCGTTCATCCTCAGGACAAATTGCAACCTGTACGGAACAGGAGGTTAAAGGTGCTGATGCTCCAAGTAGGGAGATTGCTAGTAAAGTGGCTGGAATGGCGAACCCGAGCACAAGGAGATGAGAAATGAGGTGCGTTTTAGAAACCTTTCCCCATCACACGGTGTACCATCTTCTGGGTTTCTCATGCATGTTTTCGATGTAGGAAGATGCCCTTGAACCTGGAGATTTGGGACCCATGCGATGGGTAGCACGCAGTATTACTTTAAAGGGTCTGCGTTTGCTCACCCAACCTCACCAAACCTCTCAGCCCCAGGAGTGTCCACCCTTATGTCTCATCCAGCTGTGGGTCTAGATATGGTCAATCCAGGTTGCATCACAGCCCCTGAACGAATTGTGTAAGAATTTCTCTCTCTTTCCCTGTCTTTGTTTCATGGGTTTTTAAAAGTAATTTATTTTTATAATGGGGTTTAGCTGCTTTTCACGGCTGTGTTTATGCCGCTTTACACCCACTTGACACACTAACAGAGAGATATCAATACATAGGTTTTAAGATTATTACTAGTCAGATATATTCTTGTGCGGTGAATCGGGCGTGTTGAGTCCAGTTCTCTGAGCAAGGAGTAGGTCTTGTCTATTACATATTGGGTTTATGGAACGGTATCTGAGCTAATTTGAAACTCTTCTTTTATGTATCACCCCACCTCACCTTTCCCGTTAAGCAGCCATAGTGTGTTTTCTGCATGTGTGACTCTGTTCTGTTTTGTAATTCAGTTCAAGTGTAACGGTTTTTACATTCCCTCTATAAGTGACACCTTATGAGAAGTGTCCTTTTCTGTGTGACTTATTTCACTTAGAATCGTCTTACCTGAATCCACTCATCATGCTGCTACTAGCCTTAGGACATTGATTCCATGGCTGAGTGATATTCCATTGTACATAAGGACCACAACTTTTTGATCCATTTTTCGCTTCCCTGGGATATTTAAGGTGGAATGAAGTGGAGGTCCTTGTCAACAGAGCAGCCCTAAACTTTGGGGTGCTTGTGTCTTGCTGATTTTCAATTTTCCCACTTTATCCCCCCATGCGTGGAAGTGCCCTATGCTCTCTAAGCTGTGTTTTTTAGATGTTTCAGGACACACCGTACACTTCTCCAGAGTGGCTGTTGGCAATTTACATCCCGCCCATCAGTGTAGCAAGGCTCCCATTTCTCCATGGCCTGTCCTGCATTTCTGGTTTTGACACTTTTTTCAGCATGGCCCTTTTGATCGATGGGAAGCGAGACTTCTTTGTAGCGCTGATTTGCCTTTCCAGGTTGCTTGGTTGGCCAAAAAGGGCGTATGCGTTTTTTCCTGAATATATTCAGGAAAAAACGCATACGCCCTTTTTGGCCAAGGGCATCATTGTCAACGTTTTGCCGCTTTTCATGTGCTTTAAAGGCGATTCGAATCTACCTCCTGAAATCTGTTTCCTGCAATTCTGCCTTGATTTCAAATCCTCTTCTTTGCCTTCCCTCAATATATTTGTGGACGAGAGTTATCATTTATAACTCTGCAGGTTTGTGAATTGCAGTGCCCTGAAGCTCCATTTTACAAGTCGCATTTTTGGGAGCTGGCCGCAAAAGCGCAGGATGGCTTCAGGCCCTGTTCTGGTTCCGGGGGGCAGGCGGAGCCTGTGGTTAATTCTTCTTCCTGATGGGAAAATAGAGTGACCTGTGCCTGTCCCAACACCAAGAGCTAGTCTCTCATTGGTTCCCCGTCTTCCCGTTCATCCTCAGGACAAATTGCAACCTGTACGGAACAGGAGGTTAAAGGTGCTGATGCTCCAAGTAGGGAGATTGCTAGTAAAGTGGCTGGAATGGCGAACCCGAGCACAAGGAGATGAGAAATGAGGTGCGTTTTAGAAACCTTTCCCCATCACACGGTGTACCATCTTCTGGGTTTCTCATGCATGTTTTCGATGTAGGAAGATGCCCTTGAACCTGCAGATTTGGGACCCATGCGATGGGTAGCACGCAGTATTACTTTAAAGGGTCTGCGTTTGCTCACCCAACCTCACCAAACCTCTCAGCCCCAGGAGTGTCCACCCTTATGTCTCATCCAGCTGTGGGTCTAGATATGGTCAATCCAGGTTGCATCACAGCCCCTGAACGAATTGTGTAAGAATTTCTCTCTCTTTCCCTGTCTTTGTTTCATGGGTTTTTAAAAGTAATTTATTTTTATAATGGGGTTTAGCTGCTTTTCACGGCTGTGTTTATGCCGCTTTACACCCACTTGACACACTAACAGAGAGATATCAATACATAGGTTTTAAGATTATTACTAGTCAGATATATTCTTGTGCGGTGGATCGGGCGTGTTGAGTCCAGTTCTCTGAGCAAGGAGTAGGTCTTGTCTATTACATATTGGGTTTATGGAACGGTATCTGAGCTAATTTGAAACTCTTGTTTTATGTATCACCCCACCTCACCTTTCCCGTTAAGCAGCCATAGTGTGTTTTCTGCATGTGTGACTCTGTTCTGTTTTGTAATTCAGTTCAAGTGTAACGGTTTTTACATTCCCTCTATAAGTGACACCTTATGAGAAGTGTCCTTTTCTGTGTGACTTATTTCACTTAGAATCGTCTTACCTGAATCCACTCATCATGCTGCTACTAGCCTTATGACATTGATTCCATGGCTGAGTGATATTCCATTGTACATAAGGACCACAACTTTTTGATCCATTTTTCGCTGTCCTGGGATATTTAAGGTGGAATGAAGTGGAGGTCCTTGTCAACAGAGCAGCCCTAAACTTTGGGGTGCTTGTGTCTTGCTGATTTTCAATTTTCCCACTTTATCCCCCCATGCGTGGAAGTGCCCTATGCTCTCTAAGCTGTGTTTTTTAGATGTTTCAGGACACACCGTACACTTCTCCAGAGTGGCTGTTGGCAATTTACATCCCGCCCATCAGTGTAGCAAGGCTCCCATTTCTCCATGGCCTGTCCTGCATTTCTGGTTTTGACACTTTTTTCAGCATGGCCCTTTTGACCGATGGGAAGCGAGACTTCTTTGTAGCGCTGATTTGCCTTTCCAGGTTGCTTGGTTGGCCAAAAAGGGCGTATGCGTTTTTTCCTGAATATATTCAGGAAAAAACGCATACGCCCTTTTTGGCCAAGGGCATCATTGTCAACGTTTTGCCGCTTTTCATGTGCTTTAAAGGCGATTCGAATCTACCTCCTGAAATCTGTTTCCTGCAATTCTGCCTTGATTTCAAATCCTCTTCTTTGCCTTCCCTCAATATATTTGTGGACGAGAGTTATCATTTATAACTCTGCAGGTTTGTGAATTGCAGTGCCCTGAAGCTCCATTTTACAAGTCGCATTTTTGGGAGCTGGCCGCAAAAGCGCAGGATGGCTTCAGGCCCTGTTCTGGTTCCGGGGGGCAGGCGGAGCCTGTGGTTAATTCTTCTTCCTGATGGGAAAATAGAGTGACCTGTGCCTGTCCCAACACCAAGAGCTAGTCTCTCATTGGTTCCCCGTCTTCCCGTTCATCCTCAGGACAAATTGCAACCTGTACGGAACAGGAGGTTAAAGGTGCTGATGCTCCAAGTAGGGAGATTGCTAGTAAAGTGGCTGGAATGGCGAACCCGAGCACAAGGAGATGAGAAATGAGGTGCGTTTTAGAAACCTTTCCCCATCACACGATGTACCATCTTCTGGGTTTCTCATGCATGTTTTCGATGTAGGAAGATGCCCTTGAACCTGCAGATTTGGGACCCATGCGATGGGTAGCACGCAGTATTACTTTAAAGGGTCTGCGTTTGCTCACCCAACCTCACCAAACCTCTCAGCCCCAGGAGTGTCCACCCTTATGTCTCATCCAGCTGTGGGTCTAGATATGGTCAATCCAGGTTGCATCACAGCCCCTGAACGAATTGTGTAAGAATTTCTCTCTCTTTCCCTGTCTTTGTTTCATGGGTTTTTAAAAGTAATTTATTTTTATAATGGGGTTTAGCTGCTTTTCACGGCTGTGTTTATGCCGCTTTACACCCACTTGACACACTAACAGAGAGATATCAATACATAGGTTTTAAGATTATTACTAGTCAGATATATTCTTGTGCGGTGGATCGGGCGTGTTGAGTCCAGTTCTCTGAGCAAGGAGTAGGTCTTGTCTATTACATATTGGGTTTATGGAACGGTATCTGAGCTAATTTGAAACTCTTGTTTTATGTATCACCCCACCTCACCTTTCCCGTTAAGCAGCCATAGTGTGTTTTCTGCATGTGTGACTCTGTTCTGTTTTGTAATTCAGTTCAAGTGTAACGGTTTTTACATTCCCTCTATAAGTGACACCTTATGAGAAGTGTCCTTTTCTGTGTGACTTATTTCACTTAGAATCGTCTTACCTAAATCCACTCATCATGCTGCTACTAGCCTTATGACATTGATTTCATGGCTGAGTGATATTCCATTGTACATAAGGACCACAACTTTTTGATCCATTTTTCGCTTTCCTGGGATATTCAAGGTGGAATGAAGTGGAGGTCGTTGTCAACAGAGCAGCCCTAAACTTTGGGGTGCTTGTGTCTTGCTGATTTTCAATTTTCCCACTTTATCCCCCCATGCGTGGAAGTGCCCTATGCTCTCTAAGCTGTGTTTTTTAGATGTTTCAGGACACACCGTACACTTCTCCAGAGTGGCTGTTGGCAATTTACATCCCGCCCATCAGTGTAGCAAGGCTCCCATTTCTCCATGGCCTGTCCTGCATTTCTCGTTTTGACACTTTTTTCAGCATGGCCCTTTTGACCGATGGGAAGCGAGACTTCTTTGTAGCGCTGATTTGCCTTTCCAGGTTGCTTGGTTGGCCAAAAAGGGCGTATGCGTTTTTTCCTGAATATATTCAGGAAAAAACGCATACGCCCTTTTTGGCCAAGGGCATCATTGTCAACGTTTTGCCGCTTTTCATGTGCTTTAAAGGCGATTCGAATCTACCTCCTGAAATCTGTTTCCTGCAATTCTGCCTTGATTTCAAATCCTCTTCTTTGCCTTCCCTCAATATATTTGTGGACGAGAGTTATCATTTATAACTCTGCAGGTTTGTGAATTGCAGTGCCCTGAAGCTCCATTTTACAAGTCGCTTTTTTGGGAGCTGGCCGCAAAAGCGCAGGATGGCTTCAGGCCCTGTTCTGGTTCCGGGGGGCAGGCTGAGCCTGTGGTTAATTCTTCTTCCTGATGGGAAAATAGAGTGACCTGTGCCTGTCCCAACACCAAGAGCTAGTCTCTCATTGGTTCCCCGTCTTCCCGTTCATCCTCAGGACAAATTGCAACCTGTACGGAACAGGAGGTTAAAGGTGCTGATGCTCCAAGTAGGGAGATTGCTAGTAAAGTGGCTGGAATGGCGAACCCGAGCACAAGGAGATGAGAAATGAGGTGCGTTTTAGAAACCTTTCCCCATCACACGGTGTACCATCTTCTGGGTTTCTCATGCATGTTTTCGATGTAGGAAGATGCCCTTGAACCTGCAGATTTGGGACCCATGCGATGGGTAGCACGCAGTATTACTTTAAAGGGTCTGCGTTTGCTCACCCAACCTCACCAAACCTCTCAGCCCCAAGAGTGTCCACCCTTATGTCTCATCCAGCTGTGGGTCTAGATATGGTCAATCCAGGTTGCATCACAGCCCCTGAACGAATTGTGTAAGAATTTCTCTCTCTTTCCCTGTCTTTGTTTCATGGGTTTTTAAAAGTAATTTATTTTTATAATGGGGTTTAGCTGCTTTTCACGGCTGTGTTTATGCCGCTTTACACCCACTTGACACACTAACAGAGAGATATCAATACATAGGTTTTAAGATTATTACTAGTCAGATATATTCTTGTGCGGTGAATCGGGCGTGTTGAGTCCAGTTCTCTGAGCAAGGAGTAGGTCTTGTCTATTACATATTGGGTTTATGGAACGGTATCTGAGCTAATTTGAAACTCTTGTTTTATGTATCACCCCACCTCACCTTTCCCGTTAAGCAGCCATAGTGTGTTTTCTGCATGTGTGACTCTGTTCTGTTTTGTAATTCAGTTCAAGTGTAACGGTTTTTACATTCCCTCTATAAGTGACACCTTATGAGAAGTGTCCTTTTCTGTGTGACTTATTTCACTTAGAATCGTCTTACCTGAATCCACTCATCATGCTGCTACTAGCCTTATGACATTGATTCCATGGCTGAGTGATATTCCATTGTACATAAGGACCACAACTTTTTGATCCATTTTTCGCTTCCCTGGGATATTTAAGGTGGAATGAAGTGGAGGTCCTTGTCAACAGAGCAGCCCTAAACTTTGGGGTGCTTGTGTCTTGCTGATTTTCAATTTTCCCACTTTATCCCCCCATGCGTGGAAGTGCCCTATGCTCTCTAAGCTGTGTTTTTTAGATGTTTCAGGACACACCGTACACTTCTCCAGAGTGGCTGTTGGCAATTTACATCCCGCCCATCAGTGTAGCAAGGCTCCCATTTCTCCATGGCCTGTCCTGCATTTCTGGTTTTGACACTTTTTTCAGCATGGCCCTTTTGACCGATGGGAAGCGAGACTTCTTTGTAGCGCTGATTTGCCTTTCCAGGTTGCTTGGTTGGCCAAAAAGGGCGTATGCGTTTTTTCCTGAATATATTCAGGAAAAAACGCATACGCCCTTTTTGGCCAAGGGCATCATTGTCAACGTTTTGCCGCTTTTCATGTGCTTTAAAGGCGATTCGAATCTACCTCCTGAAATCTGTTTCCTGCAATTCTGCCTTGATTTCAAATCCTCTTCTTTGCCTTCCCTCAATATATTTGTGGACGAGAGTTATCATTTATAACTCTGCAGGTTTGTGAATTGCAGTGCCCTGAAGCTCCATTTTACAAGTCGCATTTTTGGGAGCTGGCCGCAAAAGCGCAGGATGGCTTCAGGCCCTGTTCTGGTTCCGGGGGGCAGGCGGAGCCTGTGGTTAATTCTTCTTCCTGATGGGAAAATAGAGTGACCTGTGCCTGTCCCAACACCAAGAGCTAGTCTCTCATTGGTTCCCCGTCTTCCCGTTCATCCTCAGGACAAATTGCAACCTGTACGGAACAGGAGGTTAAAGGTGCTGATGCTCCAAGTAGGGAGATTGCTAGTAAAGTGGCTGGAATGGCGAACCCGAGCACAAGGAGATGAGAAATGAGGTGCGTTTTAGAAACCTTTCCCCATCACACGGTGTACCATCTTCTGGGTTTCTCATGCATGTTTTCGATGTAGGAAGATGCCCTTGAACCTGCAGATTTGGGACCCATGCGATGGGTAGCACGCAGTATTACTTTAAAGGGTCTGCGTTTGCTCACCCAACCTCACCAAACCTCTCAGCCCCAGGAGTGTCCACCCTTATGTCTCATCCAGCTGTGGGTCTAGATATGGTCAATCCAGGTTGCATCACAGCCCCTGAACGAATTGTGTAAGAATTTCTCTCTCTTTCCCTGTCTTTGTTTCATGGGTTTTTAAAAGTAATTTATTTTTATAATGGGGTTTAGCTGCTTTTCACGGCTGTGTTTATGCCGCTTTACACCCACTTGACACACTAACAGAGAGATATCAATACATAGGTTTTAAGATTATTACTAGTCAGATATATTCTTGTGCGGTGGATCGGGCGTGTTGAGTCCAGTTCTCTGAGCAAGGAGTAGGTCTTGTCTATTACATATTGGGTTTATGGAACGGTATCTGAGCTAATTTGAAACTCTTGTTTTATGTATCACCCCACCTCACCTTTCCCGTTAAGCAGCCATAGTGTGTTTTCTGCATGTGTGACTCTGTTCTGTTTTGTAATTCAGTTCAAGTGTAACGGTTTTTACATTCCCTCTATAAGTGACACCTTATGAGAAGTGTCCTTTTCTGTGTGACTTATTTCACTTAGAATCGTCTTACCTGAATCCACTCATCATGCTGCTACTAGCCTTATGACATTGATTCCATGGCTGAGTGATATTCCATTGTACATAAGGACCACAACTTTTTGATCCATTTTTCGCTTCCCTGGGATATTTAAGGTGGAATGAAGTGGAGGTCCTTGTCAACAGAGCAGCCCTAAACTTTGGGGTGCTTGTGTCTTGCTGATTTTCAATTTTCCCACTTTATCCCCCCATGCGTAGAAGTGCCCTATGCTCTCTAAGCTGTGTTTTTTAGATGTTTCAGGACACACCGTACACTTCTCCAGAGTGGCTGTTGGCAATTTACATCCCGCCCATCAGTGTAGCAAGGCTCCCATTTCTCCATGGCCTGTCCTGCATTTCTGGTTTTGACACTTTTTTCAGCATGGCCCTTTTGACCGATGGGAAGCGAGACTTCTTTGTAGCGCTGATTTGCCTTTCCAGGTTGCTTGGTTGGCCAAAAAGGGCGTATGCGTTTTTTCCTGAATATATTCAGGAAAAAACGCATACGCCCTTTTTGGCCAAGGGCATCATTGTCAACGTTTTGCCGCTTTTCATGTGCTTTAAAGGCGATTCGAATCTACCTCCTGAAATCTGTTTCCTGCAATTCTGCCTTGATTTCAAATCCTCTTCTTTGCCTTCCCTCAATATATTTGTGGACGAGAGTTATCATTTATAACTCTGCAGGTTTGTGAATTGCAGTGCCCTGAAGCTCCATTTTACAAGTCGCTTTTTTGGGAGCTGGCCGCAAAAGCGCAGGATGGCTTCAGGCCCTGTTCTGGTTCCGGGGGGCAGGCGGAGCCTGTGGTTAATTCTTCTTCCTGATGGGAAAATAGAGTGACCTGTGCCTGTCCCAACACCAAGAGCTAGTCTCTCATTGGTTCCCCGTCTTCCCGTTCATCCTCAGGACAAATTGCAACCTGTACGGAACAGGAGGTTAAAGGTGCTGATGCTCCAAGTAGGGAGATTGCTAGTAAAGTGGCTGGAATGGCGAACCCGAGCACAAGGAGATGAGAAATGAGGTGCGTTTTAGAAACCTTTCCCCATCACACGGTGTACCATCTTCTGGGTTTCTCATGCATGTTTTCGATGTAGGAAGATGCCCTTGAACCTGGAGATTTGGGACCCATGCGATGGGTAGCACGCAGTATTACTTTAAAGGGTCTGCGTTTGCTCACCCAACCTCACCAAACCTCTCAGCCCCAGGAGTGTCCACCCTTATGTCTCATCCAGCTGTGGGTCTAGATATGGTCAATCCAGGTTGCATCACAGCCCCTGAACGAATTGTGTAAGAATTTCTCTCTCTTTCCCTGTCTTTGTTTCATGGGTTTTTAAAAGTAATTTATTTTTATAATGGGGTTTAGCTGCTTTTCACGGCTGTGTTTATGCCGCTTTACACCCACTTGACACACTAACAGAGAGATATCAATACATAGGTTTTAAGATTATTACTAGTCAGATATATTCTTGTGCGGTGGATCGGGCGTGTTGAGTCCAGTTCTCTGAGCAAGGAGTAGGTCTTGTCTATTACATATTGGGTTTATGGAACGGTATCTGAGCTAATTTGAAACTCTTGTTTTATGTATCACCCCACCTCACCTTTCCCGTTAAGCAGCCATAGTGTGTTTTCTGCATGTGTGACTCTGTTCTGTTTTGTAATTCAGTTCAAGTGTAACGGTTTTTACATTCCCTCTATAAGTGACACCTTATGAGAAGTGTCCTTTTCTGTGTGACTTATTTCACTTAGAATCGTCTTACCTGAATCCACTCATCATGCTGCTACTAGCCTTAGGACATTGATTCCATAGCTGAGTGATATTCCATTGTACATAAGGACCACAACTTTTTGATCCATTTTTCGCTTCCCTGGGATATTTAAGGTGGAATGAAGTGGAGGTCCTTGTCAACAGAGCAGCCCTAAACTTTGGGGTGCTTGTGTCTTGCTGATTTTCAATTTTCCCACTTTATCCCCCCATGCGTGGAAGTGCCCTATGCTCTCTAAGCTGTGTTTTTTAGATGTTTCAGGACACACCGTACACTTCTCCAGAGTGGCTGTTGGCAATTTACATCCCGCCCATCAGTGTAGCAAGGCTCCCATTTCTCCATGGCCTGTCCTGCATTTCTGGTTTTGACACTTTTTTCAGCATGGCCCTTTTGATCGATGGGAAGCGAGACTTCTTTGTAGCGCTGATTTGCCTTTCCAGGTTGCTTGGTTGGCCAAAAAGGGCGTATGCGTTTTTTCCTGAATATATTCAGGAAAAAACGCATACGCCCTTTTTGGCCAAGGGCATCATTGTCAACGTTTTGCCGCTTTTCATGTGCTTTAAAGGCGATTCGAATCTACCTCCTGAAATCTGTTTCCTGCAATTCTGCCTTGATTTCAAATCCTCTTCTTTGCCTTCCCTCAATATATTTGTGGACGAGAGTTATCATTTATAACTCTGCAGGTTTGTGAATTGCAGTGCCCTGAAGCTCCATTTTACAAGTCGCATTTTTGGGAGCTGGCCGCAAAAGCGCAGGATGGCTTCAGGCCCTGTTCTGGTTCCGGGGGGCAGGCGGAGCCTGTGGTTAATTCTTCTTCCTGATGGGAAAATAGAGTGACCTGTGCCTGTCCCAACACCAAGAGCTAGTCTCTCATTGGTTCCCCGTCTTCCCGTTCATCCTCAGGACAAATTGCAACCTGTACGGAACAGGAGGTTAAAGGTGCTGATGCTCCAAGTAGGGAGATTGCTAGTAAAGTGGCTGGAATGGCGAACCCGAGCACAAGGAGATGAGAAATGAGGTGCGTTTTAGAAACCTTTCCCCATCACACGGTGTACCATCTTCTGGGTTTCTCATGCATGTTTTCGATGTAGGAAGATGCCCTTGAACCTGCAGATTTGGGACCCATGCGATGGGTAGCACGCAGTATTACTTTAAAGGGTCTGCGTTTGCTCACCCAACCTCACCAAACCTCTCAGCCCCAGGAGTGTCCACCCTTATGTCTCATCCAGCTGTGGGTCTAGATATGGTCAATCCAGGTTGCATCACAGCCCCTGAACGAATTGTGTAAGAATTTCTCTCTCTTTCCCTGTCTTTGTTTCATGGGTTTTTAAAAGTAATTTATTTTTATAATGGGGTTTAGCTGCTTTTCACGGCTGTGTTTATGCCGCTTTACACCCACTTGACACACTAACAGAGAGATATCAATACATAGGTTTTAAGATTATTACTAGTCAGATATATTCTTGTGCGGTGGATCGGGCGTGTTGAGTCCAGTTCTCTGAGCAAGGAGTAGGTCTTGTCTATTACATATTGGGTTTATGGAACGGTATCTGAGCTAATTTGAAACTCTTGTTTTATGTATCACCCCACCTCACCTTTCCCGTTAAGCAGCCATAGTGTGTTTTCTGCATGTGTGACTCTGTTCTGTTTTGTAATTCAGTTCAAGTGTAACGGTTTTTACATTCCCTCTATAAGTGACACCTTATGAGAAGTGTCCTTTTCTGTGTGACTTATTTCACTTAGAATCGTCTTACCTGAATCCACTCATCATGCTGCTACTAGCCTTAGGACATTGATTCCATAGCTGAGTGATATTCCATTGTACATAAGGACCACAACTTTTTGATCCATTTTTCGCTTCCCTGGGATATTTAAGGTGGAATGAAGTGGAGGTCCTTGTCAACAGAGCAGCCCTAAACTTTGGGGTGCTTGTGTCTTGCTGATTTTCAATTTTCCCACTTTATCCCCCCATGCGTGGAAGTGCCCTATGCTCTCTAAGCTGTGTTTTTTAGATGTTTCAGGACACACCGTACACTTCTCCAGAGTGGCTGTTGGCAATTTACATCCCGCCCATCAGTGTAGCAAGGCTCCCATTTCTCCATGGCCTGTCCTGCATTTCTGGTTTTGACACTTTTTTCAGCATGGCCCTTTTGATCGATGGGAAGCGAGACTTCTTTGTAGCGCTGATTTGCCTTTCCAGGTTGCTTGGTTGGCCAAAAAGGGCGTATGCGTTTTTTCCTGAATATATTCAGGAAAAAACGCATACGCCCTTTTTGGCCAAGGGCATCATTGTCAACGTTTTGCCGCTTTTCATGTGCTTTAAAGGCGATTCGAATCTACCTCCTGAAATCTGTTTCCTGCAATTCTGCCTTGATTTCAAATCCTCTTCTTTGCCTTCCCTCAATATATTTGTGGACGAGAGTTATCATTTATAACTCTGCAGGTTTGTGAATTGCAGTGCCCTGAAGCTCCATTTTACAAGTCGCATTTTTGGGAGCTGGCCGCAAAAGCGCAGGATGGCTTCAGGCCCTGTTCTGGTTCCGGGGGGCAGGCGGAGCCTGTGGTTAATTCTTCTTCCTGATGGGAAAATAGAGTGACCTGTGCCTGTCCCAACACCAAGAGCTAGTCTCTCATTGGTTCCCCGTCTTCCCGTTCATCCTCAGGACAAATTGCAACCTGTACGGAACAGGAGGTTAAAGGTGCTGATGCTCCAAGTAGGGAGATTGCTAGTAAAGTGGCTGGAATGGCGAACCCGAGCACAAGGAGATGAGAAATGAGGTGCGTTTTAGAAACCTTTCCCCATCACACGGTGTACCATCTTCTGGGTTTCTCATGCATGTTTTCGATGTAGGAAGATGCCCTTGAACCTGCAGATTTGGGACCCATGCGATGGGTAGCACGCAGTATTACTTTAAAGGGTCTGCGTTTGCTCACCCAACCTCACCAAACCTCTCAGCCCCAGGAGTGTCCACCCTTATGTCTCATCCAGCTGTGGGTCTAGATATGGTCAATCCAGGTTGCATCACAGCCCCTGAACGAATTGTGTAAGAATTTCTCTCTCTTTCCCTGTCTTTGTTTCATGGGTTTTTAAAAGTAATTTATTTTTATAATGGGGTTTAGCTGCTTTTCACGGCTGTGTTTATGCCGCTTTACACCCACTTGACACACTAACAGAGAGATATCAATACATAGGTTTTAAGATTATTACTAGTCAGATATATTCTTGTGCGGTGGATCGGGCGTGTTGAGTCCAGTTCTCTGAGCAAGGAGTAGGTCTTGTCTATTACATATTGGGTTTATGGAACGGTATCTGAGCTAATTTGAAACTCTTGTTTTATGTATCACCCCACCTCACCTTTCCCGTTAAGCAGCCATAGTGTGTTTTCTGCATGTGTGACTCTGTTCTGTTTTGTAATTCAGTTCAAGTGTAACGGTTTTTACATTCCCTCTATAAGTGACACCTTATGAGAAGTGTCCTTTTCTGTGTGACTTATTTCACTTAGAATCGTCTTACCTGAATCCACTCATCATGCTGCTACTAGCCTTAGGACATTGATTCCATGGCTGAGTGATATTCCATTGTACATAAGGACCACAACTTTTTGATCCATTTTTCGCTTCCCTGGGATATTTAAGGTGGAATGAAGTGGAGGTCCTTGTCAACAGAGCAGCCCTAAACTTTGGGGTGCTTGTGTCTTGCTGATTTTCAATTTTCCCACTTTATCCCCCCATGCGTGGAAGTGCCCTATGCTCTCTAAGCTGTGTTTTTTAGATGTTTCAGGACACACCGTACACTTCTCCAGAGTGGCTGTTGGCAATTTACATCCCGCCCATCAGTGTAGCAAGGCTCCCATTTCTCCATGGCCTGTCCTGCATTTCTGGTTTTGACACTTTTTTCAGCATGGCCCTTTTGACCGATGGGAAGCGAGACTTCTTTGTAGCGCTGATTTGCCTTTCCAGGTTGCTTGGTTGGCCAAAAAGGGCGTATGCGTTTTTTCCTGAATATATTCAGGAAAAAACGCATACGCCCTTTTTGGCCAAGGGCATCATTGTCAACGTTTTGCCGCTTTTCATGTGCTTTAAAGGCGATTCGAATCTACCTCCTGAAATCTGTTTCCTGCAATTCTGCCTTGATTTCAAATCCTCTTCTTTGCCTTCCCTCAATATATTTGTGGACGAGAGTTATCATTTATAACTCTGCAGGTTTGTGAATTGCAGTGCCCTGAAGCTCCATTTTACAAGTCGCATTTTTGGGAGCTGGCCGCAAAAGCGCAGGATGGCTTCAGGCCCTGTTCTGGTTCCGGGGGGCAGGCGGAGCCTGTGGTTAATTCTTCTTCCTGATGGGAAAATAGAGTGACCTGTGCCTGTCCCAACACCAAGAGCTAGTCTCTCATTGGTTCCCCGTCTTCCCGTTCATCCTCAGGACAAATTGCAACCTGTACGGAACAGGAGGTTAAAGGTGCTGATGCTCCAAGTAGGGAGATTGCTAGTAAAGTGGCTGGAATGGCGAACCCGAGCACAAGGAGATGAGAAATGAGGTGCGTTTTAGAAACCTTTCCCCATCACACGGTGTACCATCTTCTGGGTTTCTCATGCATGTTTTCGATGTAGGAAGATGCCCTTGAACCTGCAGATTTGGGACCCATGCGATGGGTAGCACGCAGTATTACTTTAAAGGGTCTGCGTTTGCTCACCCAACCTCACCAAACCTCTCAGCCCCAGGAGTGTCCACCCTTATGTCTCATCCAGCTGTGGGTCTAGATATGGTCAATCCAGGTTGCATCACAGCCCCTGAACGAATTGTGTAAGAATTTCTCTCTCTTTCCCTGTCTTTGTTTCATGGGTTTTTAAAAGTAATTTATTTTTATAATGGGGTTTAGCTGCTTTTCACGGCTGTGTTTATGCCGCTTTACACCCACTTGACACACTAACAGAGAGATATCAATACATAGGTTTTAAGATTATTACTAGTCAGATATATTCTTGTGCGGTGGATCGGGCGTGTTGAGTCCAGTTCTCTGAGCAAGGAGTAGGTCTTGTCTATTACATATTGGGTTTATGGAACGGTATCTGAGCTAATTTGAAACTCTTGTTTTATGTATCACCCCACCTCACCTTTCCCGTTAAGCAGCCATAGTGTGTTTTCTGCATGTGTGACTCTGTTCTGTTTTGTAATTCAGTTCAAGTGTAACGGTTTTTACATTCCCTCTATAAGTGACACCTTATGAGAAGTGTCCTTTTCTGTGTGACTTATTTCACTTAGAATCGTCTTACCTGAATCCACTCATCATGCTGCTACTAGCCTTAGGACATTGATTCCATAGCTGAGTGATATTCCATTGTACATAAGGACCACAACTTTTTGATCCATTTTTCGCTTCCCTGGGATATTTAAGGTGGAATGAAGTGGAGGTCCTTGTCAACAGAGCAGCCCTAAACTTTGGGGTGCTTGTGTCTTGCTGATTTTCAATTTTCCCACTTTATCCCCCCATGCGTGGAAGTGCCCTATGCTCTCTAAGCTGTGTTTTTTAGATGTTTCAGGACACACCGTACACTTCTCCAGAGTGGCTGTTGGCAATTTACATCCCGCCCATCAGTGTAGCAAGGCTCCCATTTCTCCATGGCCTGTCCTGCATTTCTGGTTTTGACACTTTTTTCAGCATGGCCCTTTTGATCGATGGGAAGCGAGACTTCTTTGTAGCGCTGATTTGCCTTTCCAGGTTGCTTGGTTGGCCAAAAAGGGCGTATGCGTTTTTTCCTGAATATATTCAGGAAAAAACGCATACGCCCTTTTTGGCCAAGGGCATCATTGTCAACGTTTTGCCGCTTTTCATGTGCTTTAAAGGCGATTCGAATCTACCTCCTGAAATCTGTTTCCTGCAATTCTGCCTTGATTTCAAATCCTCTTCTTTGCCTTCCCTCAATATATTTGTGGACGAGAGTTATCATTTATAACTCTGCAGGTTTGTGAATTGCAGTGCCCTGAAGCTCCATTTTACAAGTCGCATTTTTGGGAGCTGGCCGCAAAAGCGCAGGATGGCTTCAGGCCCTGTTCTGGTTCCGGGGGGCAGGCGGAGCCTGTGGTTAATTCTTCTTCCTGATGGGAAAATAGAGTGACCTGTGCCTGTCCCAACACCAAGAGCTAGTCTCTCATTGGTTCCCCGTCTTCCCGTTCATCCTCAGGACAAATTGCAACCTGTACGGAACAGGAGGTTAAAGGTGCTGATGCTCCAAGTAGGGAGATTGCTAGTAAAGTGGCTGGAATGGCGAACCCGAGCACAAGGAGATGAGAAATGAGGTGCGTTTTAGAAACCTTTCCCCATCACACGGTGTACCATCTTCTGGGTTTCTCATGCATGTTTTCGATGTAGGAAGATGCCCTTGAACCTGCAGATTTGGGACCCATGCGATGGGTAGCACGCAGTATTACTTTAAAGGGTCTGCGTTTGCTCACCCAACCTCACCAAACCTCTCAGCCCCAGGAGTGTCCACCCTTATGTCTCATCCAGCTGTGGGTCTAGATATGGTCAATCCAGGTTGCATCACAGCCCCTGAACGAATTGTGTAAGAATTTCTCTCTCTTTCCCTGTCTTTGTTTCATGGGTTTTTAAAAGTAATTTATTTTTATAATGGGGTTTAGCTGCTTTTCACGGCTGTGTTTATGCCGCTTTACACCCACTTGACACACTAACAGAGAGATATCAATACATAGGTTTTAAGATTATTACTAGTCAGATATATTCTTGTGCGGTGGATCGGGCGTGTTGAGTCCAGTTCTCTGAGCAAGGAGTAGGTCTTGTCTATTACATATTGGGTTTATGGAACGGTATCTGAGCTAATTTGAAACTCTTGTTTTATGTATCACCCCACCTCACCTTTCCCGTTAAGCAGCCATAGTGTGTTTTCTGCATGTGTGACTCTGTTCTGTTTTGTAATTCAGTTCAAGTGTAACGGTTTTTACATTCCCTCTATAAGTGACACCTTATGAGAAGTGTCCTTTTCTGTGTGACTTATTTCACTTAGAATCGTCTTACCTGAATCCACTCATCATGCTGCTACTAGCCTTAGGACATTGATTCCATGGCTGAGTGATATTCCATTGTACATAAGGACCACAACTTTTTGATCCATTTTTCGCTTCCCTGGGATATTTAAGGTGGAATGAAGTGGAGGTCCTTGTCAACAGAGCAGCCCTAAACTTTGGGGTGCTTGTGTCTTGCTGATTTTCAATTTTCCCACTTTATCCCCCCATGCGTGGAAGTGCCCTATGCTCTCTAAGCTGTGTTTTTTAGATGTTTCAGGACACACCGTACACTTCTCCAGAGTGGCTGTTGGCAATTTACATCCCGCCCATCAGTGTAGCAAGGCTCCCATTTCTCCATGGCCTGTCCTGCATTTCTGGTTTTGACACTTTTTTCAGCATGGCCCTTTTGACCGATGGGAAGCGAGACTTCTTTGTAGCGCTGATTTGCCTTTCCAGGTTGCTTGGTTGGCCAAAAAGGGCGTATGCGTTTTTTCCTGAATATATTCAGGAAAAAACGCATACGCCCTTTTTGGCCAAGGGCATCATTGTCAACGTTTTGCCGCTTTTCATGTGCTTTAAAGGCGATTCGAATCTACCTCCTGAAATCTGTTTCCTGCAATTCTGCCTTGATTTCAAATCCTCTTCTTTGCCTTCCCTCAATATATTTGTGGACGAGAGTTATCATTTATAACTCTGCATGTTTGTGAATTGCAGTGCCCTGAAGCTCCATTTTACAAGTCGCTTTTTTGGGAGCGGGCCGCAAAAGCGCAGGATGGCTTCAGGCCCTGTTCTGGTTCCGGGGGGCAGGCTGAGCCTGTGGTTAATTCTTCTTCCTGATGGGAAAATAGAGTGACCTGTGCCTGTCCCAACACCAAGAGCTAGTCTCTCATTGGTTCCCCGTCTTCCCGTTCATCCTCAGGACAAATTGCAACCTGTACGGAACAGGAGGTTAAAGGTGCTGATGCTCCAAGTAGGGAGATTGCTAGTAAAGTGGCTGGAATGGCGAACCCGAGCACAAGGAGATGAGAAATGAGGTGCGTTTTAGAAACCTTTCCCCATCACACGGTGTACCATCTTCTGGGTTTCTCATGCATGTTTTCGATGTAGGAAGATGCCCTTGAACCTGGAGATTTGGGACCCATGCGATGGGTAGCACGCAGTATTACTTTAAAGGGTCTGCGTTTGCTCACCCAACCTCACCAAACCTCTCAGCCCCAGGAGTGTCCACCCTTATGTCTCATCCAGCTGTGGGTCTAGATATGGTCAATCCAGGTTGCATCACAGCCCCTGAACGAATTGTGTAAGAATTTCTCTCTCTTTCCCTGTCTTTGTTTCATGGGTTTTTAAAAGTAATTTATTTTTATAATGGGGTTTAGCTGCTTTTCACGGCTGTGTTTATGCCGCTTTACACCCACTTGACACACTAACAGAGAGATATCAATACATAGGTTTTAAGATTATTACTAGTCAGATATATTCTTGTGCGGTGGATCGGGCGTGTTGAGTCCAGTTCTCTGAGCAAGGAGTAGGTCTTGTCTATTACATATTGGGTTTATGGAACGGTATCTGAGCTAATTTGAAACTCTTGTTTTATGTATCACCCCACCTCACCTTTCCCGTTAAGCAGCCATAGTGTGTTTTCTGCATGTGTGACTCTGTTCTGTTTTGTAATTCAGTTCAAGTGTAACGGTTTTTACATTCCCTCTATAAGTGACACCTTATGAGAAGTGTCCTTTTCTGTGTGACTTATTTCACTTAGAATCGTCTTACCTGAATCCACTCATCATGCTGCTACTAGCCTTAGGACATTGATTCCATGGCTGAGTGATATTCCATTGTACATAAGGACCACAACTTTTTGATCCATTTTTCGCTTCCCTGGGATATTTAAGGTGGAATGAAGTGGAGGTCCTTGTCAACAGAGCAGCCCTAAACTTTGGGGTGCTTGTGTCTTGCTGATTTTCAATTTTCCCACTTTATCCCCCCATGCGTGGAAGTGCCCTATGCTCTCTAAGCTGTGTTTTTTAGATGTTTCAGGACACACCGTACACTTCTCCAGAGTGGCTGTTGGCAATTTACATCCCGCCCATCAGTGTAGCAAGGCTTCCATTTCTCCATGGCCTGTCCTGCATTTCTGGTTTTGACACTTTTTTCAGCATGGCCCTTTTGATCGATGGGAAGCGAGACTTCTTTGTAGCGCTGATTTGCCTTTCCAGGTTGCTTGGTTGGCCAAAAAGGGCGTATGCGTTTTTTCCTGAATATATTCAGGAAAAAACGCATACGCCCTTTTTGGCCAAGGGCATCATTGTCAACGTTTTGCCGCTTTTCATGTGCTTTAAAGGCGATTCGAATCTACCTCCTGAAATCTGTTTCCTGCAATTCTGCCTTGATTTCAAATCCTCTTCTTTGCCTTCCCTCAATATATTTGTGGACGAGAGTTATCATTTATAACTCTGCAGGTTTGTGAATTGCAGTGCCCTGAAGCTCCATTTTACAAGTCGCATTTTTGGGAGCTGGCCGCAAAAGCGCAGGATGGCTTCAGGCCCTGTTCTGGTTCCGGGGGGCAGGCGGAGCCTGTGGTTAATTCTTCTTCCTGATGGGAAAATAGAGTGACCTGTGCCTGTCCCAACACCAAGAGCTAGTCTCTCATTGGTTCCCCGTCTTCCCGTTCATCCTCAGGACAAATTGCAACCTGTACGGAACAGGAGGTTAAAGGTGCTGATGCTCCAAGTAGGGAGATTGCTAGTAAAGTGGCTGGAATGGCGAACCCGAGCACAAGGAGATGAGAAATGAGGTGCGTTTTAGAAACCTTTCCCCATCACACGGTGTACCATCTTCTGGGTTTCTCATGCATGTTTTCGATGTAGGAAGATGCCCTTGAACCTGCAGATTTGGGACCCATGCGATGGGTAGCACGCAGTATTACTTTAAAGGGTCTGCGTTTGCTCACCCAACCTCACCAAACCTCTCAGCCCCAGGAGTGTCCACCCTTATGTCTCATCCAGCTGTGGGTCTAGATATGGTCAATCCAGGTTGCATCACAGCCCCTGAACGAATTGTGTAAGAATTTCTCTCTCTTTCCCTGTCTTTGTTTCATGGGTTTTTAAAAGTAATTTATTTTTATAATGGGGTTTAGCTGCTTTTCACGGCTGTGTTTATGCCGCTTTACACCCACTTGACACACTAACAGAGAGATATCAATACATAGGTTTTAAGATTATTACTAGTCAGATATATTCTTGTGCGGTGGATCGGGCGTGTTGAGTCCAGTTCTCTGAGCAAGGAGTAGGTCTTGTCTATTACATATTGGGTTTATGGAACGGTATCTGAGCTAATTTGAAACTCTTGTTTTATGTATCACCCCACCTCACCTTTCCCGTTAAGCAGCCATAGTGTGTTTTCTGCATGTGTGACTCTGTTCTGTTTTGTAATTCAGTTCAAGTGTAACGGTTTTTACATTCCCTCTATAAGTGACACCTTATGAGAAGTGTCCTTTTCTGTGTGACTTATTTCACTTAGAATCGTCTTACCTGAATCCACTCATCATGCTGCTACTAGCCTTATGACATTGATTTCATGGCTGAGTGATATTCCATTGTACATAAGGACCACAACTTTTTGATCCATTTTTCGCTTTCCTGGGATATTTAAGGTGGAATGAAGTGGAGGTCCTTGTCAACAGAGCAGCCCTAAACTTTGGGGTGCTTGTGTCTTGCTGATTTTCAATTTTCCCACTTTATCCCCCCATGCGTGGAAGTGCCCTATGCTCTCTAAGCTGTGTTTTTTAGAAGTTTCAGGACACACCGTACACTTCTCCAGAGTGGCTGTTGGCAATTTACATCCCGCCCATCAGTGTAGCAAGGCTCCCATTTCTCCATGGCCTGTCCTGCATTTCTGGTTTTGACACTTTTTTCAGCATGGCCCTTTTGACCGATGGGAAGCGAGACTTCTTTGTAGCGCTGATTTGCCTTTCCAGGTTGCTTGGTTGGCCAAAAAGGGCGTATGCGTTTTTTCCTGAATATATTCAGGAAAAAACGCATACGCCCTTTTTGGCCAAGGGCATCATTGTCAACGTTTTGCCGCTTTTCATGTGCTTTAAAGGCGATTCGAATCTACCTCCTGAAATCTGTTTCCTGCAATTCTGCCTTGATTTCAAATCCTCTTCTTTGCCTTCCCTCAATATATTTGTGGACGAGAGTTATCATTTATAACTCTGCATGTTTGTGAATTGCAGTGCCCTGAAGCTCCATTTTACAAGTCGCTTTTTTGGGAGCGGGCCGCAAAAGCGCAGGATGGCTTCAGGCCCTGTTCTGGTTCCGGGGGGCAGGCTGAGCCTGTGGTTAATTCTTCTTCCTGATGGGAAAATAGAGTGACCTGTGCCTGTCCCAACACCAAGAGCTAGTCTCTCATTGGTTCCCCGTCTTCCCGTTCATCCTCAGGACAAATTGCAACCTGTACGGAACAGGAGGTTAAAGGTGCTGATGCTCCAAGTAGGGAGATTGCTAGTAAAGTGGCTGGAATGGCGAACCCGAGCACAAGGAGATGAGAAATGAGGTGCGTTTTAGAAACCTTTCCCCATCACACGGTGTACCATCTTCTGGGTTTCTCATGCATGTTTTCGATGTAGGAAGATGCCCTTGAACCTGGAGATTTGGGACCCATGCGATGGGTAGCACGCAGTATTACTTTAAAGGGTCTGCGTTTGCTCACCCAACCTCACCAAACCTCTCAGCCCCAGGAGTGTCCACCCTTATGTCTCATCCAGCTGTGGGTCTAGATATGGTCAATCCAGGTTGCATCACAGCCCCTGAACGAATTGTGTAAGAATTTCTCTCTCTTTCCCTGTCTTTGTTTCATGGGTTTTTAAAAGTAATTTATTTTTATAATGGGGTTTAGCTGCTTTTCACGGCTGTGTTTATGCCGCTTTACACCCACTTGACACACTAACAGAGAGATATCAATACATAGGTTTTAAGATTATTACTAGTCAGATATATTCTTGTGCGGTGAATCGGGCGTGTTGAGTCCAGTTCTCTGAGCAAGGAGTAGGTCTTGTCTATTACATATTGGGTTTATGGAACGGTATCTGAGCTAATTTGAAACTCTTCTTTTATGTATCACCCCACCTCACCTTTCCCGTTAAGCAGCCATAGTGTGTTTTCTGCATGTGTGACTCTGTTCTGTTTTGTAATTCAGTTCAAGTGTAACGGTTTTTACATTCCCTCTATAAGTGACACCTTATGAGAAGTGTCCTTTTCTGTGTGACTTATTTCACTTAGAATCGTCTTACCTGAATCCACTCATCATGCTGCTACTAGCCTTATGACATTGATTCCATGGCTGAGTGATATTCCATTGTACATAAGGACCACAACTTTTTGATCCATTTTTCGCTTCCCTGGGATATTTAAGGTGGAATGAAGTGGAGGTCCTTGTCAACAGAGCAGCCCTAAACTTTGGGGTGCTTGTGTCTTGCTGATTTTCAATTTTCCCACTTTATCCCCCCATGCGTGGAAGTGCCCTATGCTCTCTAAGCTGTGTTTTTTAGATGTTTCAGGACACACCGTACACTTCTCCAGAGTGGCTGTTGGCAATTTACATCCCGCCCATCAGTGTAGCAAGGCTCCCATTTCTCCATGGCCTGTCCTGCATTTCTGGTTTTGACACTTTTTTCAGCATGGCCCTTTTGATCGATGGGAAGCGAGACTTCTTTGTAGCGCTGATTTGCCTTTCCAGGTTGCTTGGTTGGCCAAAAAGGGCGTATGCGTTTTTTCCTGAATATATTCAGGAAAAAACGCATACGCCCTTTTTGGCCAAGGGCATCATTGTCAACGTTTTGCCGCTTTTCATGTGCTTTAAAGGCGATTCGAATCTACCTCCTGAAATCTGTTTCCTGCAATTCTGCCTTGATTTCAAATCCTCTTCTTTGCCTTCCCTCAATATATTTGTGGACGAGAGTTATCATTTATAACTCTGCAGGTTTGTGAATTGCAGTGCCCTGAAGCTCCATTTTACAAGTCGCATTTTTGGGAGCTGGCCGCAAAAGCGCAGGATGGCTTCAGGCCCTGTTCTGGTTCCGGGGGGCAGGCGGAGCCTGTGGTTAATTCTTCTTCCTGATGGGAAAATAGAGTGACCTGTGCCTGTCCCAACACCAAGAGCTAGTCTCTCATTGGTTCCCCGTCTTCCCGTTCATCCTCAGGACAAATTGCAACCTGTACGGAACAGGAGGTTAAAGGTGCTGATGCTCCAAGTAGGGAGATTGCTAGTAAAGTGGCTGGAATGGCGAACCCGAGCACAAGGAGATGAGAAATGAGGTGCGTTTTAGAAACCTTTCCCCATCACACGGTGTACCATCTTCTGGGTTTCTCATGCATGTTTTCGATGTAGGAAGATGCCCTTGAACCTGGAGATTTGGGACCCATGCGATGGGTAGCACGCAGTATTACTTTAAAGGGTCTGCGTTTGCTCACCCAACCTCACCAAACCTCTCAGCCCCAGGAGTGTCCACCCTTATGTCTCATCCAGCTGTGGGTCTAGATATGGTCAATCCAGGTTGCATCACAGCCCCTGAACGAATTGTGTAAGAATTTCTCTCTCTTTCCCTGTCTTTGTTTCATGGGTTTTTAAAAGTAATTTATTTTTATAATGGGGTTTAGCTGCTTTTCACGGCTGTGTTTATGCCGCTTTACACCCACTTGACACACTAACAGAGAGATATCAATACATAGGTTTTAAGATTATTACTAGTCAGATATATTCTTGTGCGGTGGATCGGGCGTGTTGAGTCCAGTTCTCTGAGCAAGGAGTAGGTCTTGTCTATTACATATTGGGTTTATGGAACGGTATCTGAGCTAATTTGAAACTCTTGTTTTATGTATCACCCCACCTCACCTTTCCCGTTAAGCAGCCATAGTGTGTTTTCTGCATGTGTGACTCTGTTCTGTTTTGTAATTCAGTTCAAGTGTAACGGTTTTTACATTCCCTCTATAAGTGACACCTTATGAGAAGTGTCCTTTTCTGTGTGACTTATTTCACTTAGAATCGTCTTACCTGAATCCACTCATCATGCTGCTACTAGCCTTATGACATTGATTCCATGGCTGAGTGATATTCCATTGTACATAAGGACCACAACTTTTTGATCCATTTTTCGCTCTCCTGGGATATTTAAGGTGGAATGAAGTGGAGGTCCTTGTCAACAGAGCAGCCCTAAACTTTGGGGTGCTTGTGTCTTGCTGATTTTCAATTTTCCCACTTTATCCCCCCATGCGTGGAAGTGCCCTATGCTCTCTAAGCTGTGTTTTTTAGATGTTTCAGGACACACCGTACACTTCTCCAGAGTGGCTGTTGGCAATTTACATCCCGCCCATCAGTGTAGCAAGGCTCCCATTTCTCCATGGCCTGTCCTGCATTTCTGGTTTTGACACTTTTTTCAGCATGGCCCTTTTGACCGATGGGAAGCGAGACTTCTTTGTAGCGCTGATTTGCCTTTCCAGGTTGCTTGGTTGGCCAAAAAGGGCGTATGCGTTTTTTCCTGAATATATTCAGGAAAAAACGCATACGCCCTTTTTGGCCAAGGGCATCATTGTCAACGTTTTGCCGCTTTTCATGTGCTTTAAAGGCGATTCGAATCTACCTCCTGAAATCTGTTTCCTGCAATTCTGCCTTGATTTCAAATCCTCTTCTTTGCCTTCCCTCAATATATTTGTGGACGAGAGTTATCATTTATAACTCTGCAGGTTTGTGAATTGCAGTGCCCTGAAGCTCCATTTTACAAGTCGCATTTTTGGGAGCTGGCCGCAAAAGCGCAGGATGGCTTCAGGCCCTGTTCTGGTTCCGGGGGGCAGGCGGAGCCTGTGGTTAATTCTTCTTCCTGATGGGAAAATAGAGTGACCTGTGCCTGTCCCAACACCAAGAGCTAGTCTCTCATTGGTTCCCCGTCTTCCCGTTCATCCTCAGGACAAATTGCAACCTGTACGGAACAGGAGGTTAAAGGTGCTGATGCTCCAAGTAGGGAGATTGCTAGTAAAGTGGCTGGAATGGCGAACCCGAGCACAAGGAGATGAGAAATGAGGTGCGTTTTAGAAACCTTTCCCCATCACACGGTGTACCATCTTCTGGGTTTCTCATGCATGTTTTCGATGTAGGAAGATGCCCTTGAACCTGCAGATTTGGGACCCATGCGATGGGTAGCACGCAGTATTACTTTAAAGGGTCTGCGTTTGCTCACCCAACCTCACCAAACCTCTCAGCCCCAGGAGTGTCCACCCTTATGTCTCATCCAGCTGTGGGTCTAGATATGGTCAATCCAGGTTGCATCACAGCCCCTGAACGAATTGTGTAAGAATTTCTCTCTCTTTCCCTGTCTTTGTTTCATGGGTTTTTAAAAGTAATTTATTTTTATAATGGGGTTTAGCTGCTTTTCACGGCTGTGTTTATGCCGCTTTACACCCACTTGACACACTAACAGAGAGATATCAATACATAGGTTTTAAGATTATTACTAGTCAGATATATTCTTGTGCGGTGGATCGGGCGTGTTGAGTCCAGTTCTCTGAGCAAGGAGTAGGTCTTGTCTATTACATATTGGGTTTATGGAACGGTATCTGAGCTAATTTGAAACTCTTGTTTTATGTATCACCCCACCTCACCTTTCCCGTTAAGCAGCCATAGTGTGTTTTCTGCATGTGTGACTCTGTTCTGTTTTGTAATTCAGTTCAAGTGTAACGGTTTTTACATTCCCTCTATAAGTGACACCTTATGAGAAGTGTCCTTTTCTGTGTGACTTATTTCACTTAGAATCGTCTTACCTGAATCCACTCATCATGCTGCTACTAGCCTTAGGACATTGATTCCATGGCTGAGTGATATTCCATTGTACATAAGGACCACAACTTTTTGATCCATTTTTCGCTTCCCTGGGATATTTAAGGTGGAATGAAGTGGAGGTCCTTGTCAACAGAGCAGCCCTAAACTTTGGGGTGCTTGTGTCTTGCTGATTTTCAATTTTCCCACTTTATCCCCCCATGCGTGGAAGTGCCCTATGCTCTCTAAGCTGTGTTTTTTAGATGTTTCAGGACACACCGTACACTTCTCCAGAGTGGCTGTTGGCAATTTACATCCCGCCCATCAGTGTAGCAAGGCTCCCATTTCTCCATGGCCTGTCCTGCATTTCTGGTTTTGACACTTTTTTCAGCATGGCCCTTTTGACCGATGGGAAGCGAGACTTCTTTGTAGCGCTGATTTGCCTTTCCAGGTTGCTTGGTTGGCCAAAAAGGGCGTATGCGTTTTTTCCTGAATATATTCAGGAAAAAACGCATACGCCCTTTTTGGCCAAGGGCATCATTGTCAACGTTTTGCCGCTTTTCATGTGCTTTAAAGGCGATTCGAATCTACCTCCTGAAATCTGTTTCCTGCAATTCTGCCTTGATTTCAAATCCTCTTCTTTGCCTTCCCTCAATATATTTGTGGACGAGAGTTATCATTTATAACTCTGCATGTTTGTGAATTGCAGTGCCCTGAAGCTCCATTTTACAAGTCGCTTTTTTGGGAGCGGGCCGCAAAAGCGCAGGATGGCTTCAGGCCCTGTTCTGGTTCCGGGGGGCAGGCTGAGCCTGTGGTTAATTCTTCTTCCTGATGGGAAAATAGAGTGACCTGTGCCTGTCCCAACACCAAGAGCTAGTCTCTCATTGGTTCCCCGTCTTCCCGTTCATCCTCAGGACAAATTGCAACCTGTACGGAACAGGAGGTTAAAGGTGCTGATGCTCCAAGTAGGGAGATTGCTAGTAAAGTGGCTGGAATGGCGAACCCGAGCACAAGGAGATGAGAAATGAGGTGCGTTTTAGAAACCTTTCCCCATCACACGGTGTACCATCTTCTGGGTTTCTCATGCATGTTTTCGATGTAGGAAGATGCCCTTGAACCTGGAGATTTGGGACCCATGCGATGGGTAGCACGCAGTATTACTTTAAAGGGTCTGCGTTTGCTCACCCAACCTCACCAAACCTCTCAGCCCCAGGAGTGTCCACCCTTATGTCTCATCCAGCTGTGGGTCTAGATATGGTCAATCCAGGTTGCATCACAGCCCCTGAACGAATTGTGTAAGAATTTCTCTCTCTTTCCCTGTCTTTGTTTCATGGGTTTTTAAAAGTAATTTATTTTTATAATGGGGTTTAGCTGCTTTTCACGGCTGTGTTTATGCCGCTTTACACCCACTTGACACACTAACAGAGAGATATCAATACATAGGTTTTAAGATTATTACTAGTCAGATATATTCTTGTGCGGTGGATCGGGCGTGTTGAGTCCAGTTCTCTGAGCAAGGAGTAGGTCTTGTCTATTACATATTGGGTTTATGGAACGGTATCTGAGCTAATTTGAAACTCTTGTTTTATGTATCACCCCACCTCACCTTTCCCGTTAAGCAGCCATAGTGTGTTTTCTGCATGTGTGACTCTGTTCTGTTTTGTAATTCAGTTCAAGTGTAACGGTTTTTACATTCCCTCTATAAGTGACACCTTATGAGAAGTGTCCTTTTCTGTGTGACTTATTTCACTTAGAATCGTCTTACCTGAATCCACTCATCATGCTGCTACTAGCCTTAGGACATTGATTCCATGGCTGAGTGATATTCCATTGTACATAAGGACCACAACTTTTTGATCCATTTTTCGCTTTCCTGGGATATTTAAGGTGGAATGAAGTGGAGGTCCTTGTCAACAGAGCAGCCCTAAACTTTGGGGTGCTTGTGTCTTGCTGATTTTCAATTTTCCCACTTTATCCCCCCATGCGTGGAAGTGCCCTATGCTCTCTAAGCTGTGTTTTTTAGATGTTTCAGGACACACCGTACACTTCTCCAGAGTGGCTGTTGGCAATTTACATCCCGCCCATCAGTGTAGCAAGGTTCCCATTTCTCCATGGCCTGTCCTGCATTTCTGGTTTTGACTCTTTTTTCAGCATGGCCCTTTTGATCGATGGGAAGCGAGACTTCTTTGTAGCGCTGATTTGCCTTTCCAGGTTGCTTGGTTGGCCAAAAAGGGCGTATGCGTTTTTTCCTGAATATATTCAGGAAAAAACGCATACGCCCTTTTTGGCCAAGGGCATCATTGTCAACGTTTTGCCGCTTTTCATGTGCTTTAAAGGCGATTCGAATCTACCTCCTGAAATCTGTTTCCTGCAATTCTGCCTTGATTTCAAATCCTCTTCTTTGCCTTCCCTCAATATATTTGTGGACGAGAGTTATCATTTATAACTCTGCAGGTTTGTGAATTGCAGTGCCCTGAAGCTCCATTTTACAAGTCGCATTTTTGGGAGCTGGCCGCAAAAGCGCAGGATGGCTTCAGGCCCTGTTCTGGTTCCGGGGGGCAGGCTGAGCCTGTGGTTAATTCTTCTTCCTGATGGGAAAATAGAGTGACCTGTGCCTGTCCCAACACCAAGAGCTAGTCTCTCATTGGTTCCCCGTCTTCCCGTTCATCCTCAGGACAAATTGCAACCTGTACGGAACAGGAGGTTAAAGGTGCTGATGCTCCAAGTAGGGAGATTGCTAGTAAAGTGGCTGGAATGGCGAACCCGAGCACAAGGAGATGAGAAATGAGGTGCGTTTTAGAAACCTTTCCCCATCACACGGTGTACCATCTTCTGGGTTTCTCATGCATGTTTTCGATGTAGGAAGATGCCCTTGAACCTGGAGATTTGGGACCCATGCGATGGGTAGCACGCAGTATTACTTTAAAGGGTCTGCGTTTGCTCACCCAACCTCACCAAACCTCTCAGCCCCAGGAGTGTCCACCCTTATGTCTCATCCAGCTGTGGGTCTAGATATGGTCAATCCAGGTTGCATCACAGCCCCTGAACGAATTGTGTAAGAATTTCTCTCTCTTTCCCTGTCTTTGTTTCATGGGTTTTTAAAAGTAATTTATTTTTATAATGGGGTTTAGCTGCTTTTCACGGCTGTGTTTATGCCGCTTTACACCCACTTGACACACTAACAGAGAGATATCAATACATAGGTTTTAAGATTATTACTAGTCAGATATATTCTTGTGCGGTGGATCGGGCGTGTTGAGTCCAGTTCTCTGAGCAAGGAGTAGGTCTTGTCTATTACATATTGGGTTTATGGAACGGTATCTGAGCTAATTTGAAACTCTTGTTTTATGTATCACCCCACCTCACCTTTCCCGTTAAGCAGCCATAGTGTGTTTTCTGCATGTGTGACTCTGTTCTGTTTTGTAATTCAGTTCAAGTGTAACGGTTTTTACATTCCCTCTATAAGTGACACCTTATGAGAAGTGTCCTTTTCTGTGTGACTTATTTCACTTAGAATCGTCTTACCTGAATCCACTCATCATGCTGCTACTAGCCTTAGGACATTGATTCCATGGCTGAGTGATATTCCATTGTACATAAGGACCACAACTTTTTGATCCATTTTTCGCTTCCCTGGGATATTTAAGGTGGAATGAAGTGGAGGTCCTTGTCAACAGAGCAGCCCTAAACTTTGGGGTGCTTGTGTCTTGCTGATTTTCAATTTTCCCACTTTATCCCCCCATGCGTGGAAGTGCCCTATGCTCTCTAAGCTGTGTTTTTTAGATGTTTCAGGACACACCGTACACTTCTCCAGAGTGGCTGTTGGCAATTTACATCCCGCCCATCAGTGTAGCAAGGCTCCCATTTCTCCATGGCCTGTCCTGCATTTCTGGTTTTGACACTTTTTTCAGCATGGCCCTTTTGACCGATGGGAAGCGAGACTTCTTTGTAGCGCTGATTTGCCTTTCCAGGTTGCTTGGTTGGCCAAAAAGGGCGTATGCGTTTTTTCCTGAATATATTCAGGAAAAAACGCATACGCCCTTTTTGGCCAAGGGCATCATTGTCAACGTTTTGCCGCTTTTCATGTGCTTTAAAGGCGATTCGAATCTACCTCCTGAAATCTGTTTCCTGCAATTCTGCCTTGATTTCAAATCCTCTTCTTTGCCTTCCCTCAATATATTTGTGGACGAGAGTTATCATTTATAACTCTGCATGTTTGTGAATTGCAGTGCCCTGAAGCTCCATTTTACAAGTCGCTTTTTTGGGAGCGGGCCGCAAAAGCGCAGGATGGCTTCAGGCCCTGTTCTGGTTCCGGGGGGCAGGCTGAGCCTGTGGTTAATTCTTCTTCCTGATGGGAAAATAGAGTGACCTGTGCCTGTCCCAACACCAAGAGCTAGTCTCTCATTGGTTCCCCGTCTTCCCGTTCATCCTCAGGACAAATTGCAACCTGTACGGAACAGGAGGTTAAAGGTGCTGATGCTCCAAGTAGGGAGATTGCTAGTAAAGTGGCTGGAATGGCGAACCCGAGCACAAGGAGATGAGAAATGAGGTGCGTTTTAGAAACCTTTCCCCATCACACGGTGTACCATCTTCTGGGTTTCTCATGCATGTTTTCGATGTAGGAAGATGCCCTTGAACCTGGAGATTTGGGACCCATGCGATGGGTAGCACGCAGTATTACTTTAAAGGGTCTGCGTTTGCTCACCCAACCTCACCAAACCTCTCAGCCCCAGGAGTGTCCACCCTTATGTCTCATCCAGCTGTGGGTCTAGATATGGTCAATCCAGGTTGCATCACAGCCCCTGAACGAATTGTGTAAGAATTTCTCTCTCTTTCCCTGTCTTTGTTTCATGGGTTTTTAAAAGTAATTTATTTTTATAATGGGGTTTAGCTGCTTTTCACGGCTGTGTTTATGCCGCTTTACACCCACTTGACACACTAACAGAGAGATATCAATACATAGGTTTTAAGATTATTACTAGTCAGATATATTCTTGTGCGGTGGATCGGGCGTGTTGAGTCCAGTTCTCTGAGCAAGGAGTAGGTCTTGTCTATTACATATTGGGTTTATGGAACGGTATCTGAGCTAATTTGAAACTCTTGTTTTATGTATCACCCCACCTCACCTTTCCCGTTAAGCAGCCATAGTGTGTTTTCTGCATGTGTGACTCTGTTCTGTTTTGTAATTCAGTTCAAGTGTAACGGTTTTTACATTCCCTCTATAAGTGACACCTTATGAGAAGTGTCCTTTTCTGTGTGACTTATTTCACTTAGAATCGTCTTACCTGAATCCACTCATCATGCTGCTACTAGCCTTAGGACATTGATTCCATGGCTGAGTGATATTCCATTGTACATAAGGACCACAACTTTTTGATCCATTTTTCGCTTTCCTGGGATATTTAAGGTGGAATGAAGTGGAGGTCCTTGTCAACAGAGCAGCCCTAAACTTTGGGGTGCTTGTGTCTTGCTGATTTTCAATTTTCCCACTTTATCCCCCCATGCGTGGAAGTGCCCTATGCTCTCTAAGCTGTGTTTTTTAGATGTTTCAGGACACACCGTACACTTCTCCAGAGTGGCTGTTGGCAATTTACATCCCGCCCATCAGTGTAGCAAGGTTCCCATTTCTCCATGGCCTGTCCTGCATTTCTGGTTTTGACTCTTTTTTCAGCATGGCCCTTTTGATCGATGGGAAGCGAGACTTCTTTGTAGCGCTGATTTGCCTTTCCAGGTTGCTTGGTTGGCCAAAAAGGGCGTATGCGTTTTTTCCTGAATATATTCAGGAAAAAACGCATACGCCCTTTTTGGCCAAGGGCATCATTGTCAACGTTTTGCCGCTTTTCATGTGCTTTAAAGGCGATTCGAATCTACCTCCTGAAATCTGTTTCCTGCAATTCTGCCTTGATTTCAAATCCTCTTCTTTGCCTTCCCTCAATATATTTGTGGACGAGAGTTATCATTTATAACTCTGCAGGTTTGTGAATTGCAGTGCCCTGAAGCTCCATTTTACAAGTCGCATTTTTGGGAGCTGGCCGCAAAAGCGCAGGATGGCTTCAGGCCCTGTTCTGGTTCCGGGGGGCAGGCTGAGCCTGTGGTTAATTCTTCTTCCTGATGGGAAAATAGAGTGACCTGTGCCTGTCCCAACACCAAGAGCTAGTCTCTCATTGGTTCCCCGTCTTCCCGTTCATCCTCAGGACAAATTGCAACCTGTACGGAACAGGAGGTTAAAGGTGCTGATGCTCCAAGTAGGGAGATTGCTAGTAAAGTGGCTGGAATGGCGAACCCGAGCACAAGGAGATGAGAAATGAGGTGCGTTTTAGAAACCTTTCCCCATCACACGGTGTACCATCTTCTGGGTTTCTCATGCATGTTTTCGATGTAGGAAGATGCCCTTGAACCTGGAGATTTGGGACCCATGCGATGGGTAGCACGCAGTATTACTTTAAAGGGTCTGCGTTTGCTCACCCAACCTCACCAAACCTCTCAGCCCCAGGAGTGTCCACCCTTATGTCTCATCCAGCTGTGGGTCTAGATATGGTCAATCCAGGTTGCATCACAGCCCCTGAACGAATTGTGTAAGAATTTCTCTCTCTTTCCCTGTCTTTGTTTCATGGGTTTTTAAAAGTAATTTATTTTTATAATGGGGTTTAGCTGCTTTTCACGGCTGTGTTTATGCCGCTTTACACCCACTTGACACACTAACAGAGAGATATCAATACATAGGTTTTAAGATTATTACTAGTCAGATATATTCTTGTGCGGTGAATCGGGCGTGTTGAGTCCAGTTCTCTGAGCAAGGAGTAGGTCTTGTCTATTACATATTGGGTTTATGGAACGGTATCTGAGCTAATTTGAAACTCTTCTTTTATGTATCACCCCACCTCACCTTTCCCGTTAAGCAGCCATAGTGTGTTTTCTGCATGTGTGACTCTGTTCTGTTTTGTAATTCAGTTCAAGTGTAACGGTTTTTACATTCCCTCTATAAGTGACACCTTATGAGAAGTGTCCTTTTCTGTGTGACTTATTTCACTTAGAATCGTCTTACCTGAATCCACTCATCATGCTGCTACTAGCCTTAGGACATTGATTCCATGGCTGAGTGATATTCCATTGTACATAAGGACCACAACTTTTTGATCCATTTTTCGCTTCCCTGGGATATTTAAGGTGGAATGAAGTGGAGGTCCTTGTCAACAGAGCAGCCCTAAACTTTGGGGTGCTTGTGTCTTGCTGATTTTCAATTTTCCCACTTTATCCCCCCATGCGTGGAAGTGCCCTATGCTCTCTAAGCTGTGTTTTTTAGATGTTTCAGGACACACCGTACACTTCTCCAGAGTGGCTGTTGGCAATTTACATCCCGCCCATCAGTGTAGCAAGGCTCCCATTTCTCCATGGCCTGTCCTGCATTTCTGGTTTTGACACTTTTTTCAGCATGGCCCTTTTGATCGATGGGAAGCGAGACTTCTTTGTAGCGCTGATTTGCCTTTCCAGGTTGCTTGGTTGGCCAAAAAGGGCGTATGCGTTTTTTCCTGAATATATTCAAGAAAAAACGCATACGCCCTTTTTGGCCAAGGGCATCATTGTCAACGTTTTGCCGCTTTTCATGTGCTTTAAAGGCGATTCGAATCTACCTCCTGAAATCTGTTTCCTGCAATTCTGCCTTGATTTCAAATCCTCTTCTTTGCCTTCCCTCAATATATTTGTGGACGAGAGTTATCATTTATAACTCTGCAGGTTTGTGAATTGCAGTGCCCTGAAGCTCCATTTTACAAGTCGCATTTTTGGGAGCTGGCCGCAAAAGCGCAGGATGGCTTCAGGCCCTGTTCTGGTTCCGGGGGGCAGGCGGAGCCTGTGGTTAATTCTTCTTCCTGATGGGAAAATAGAGTGACCTGTGCCTGTCCCAACACCAAGAGCTAGTCTCTCATTGGTTCCCCGTCTTCCCGTTCATCCTCAGGACAAATTGCAACCTGTACGGAACAGGAGGTTAAAGGTGCTGATGCTCCAAGTAGGGAGATTGCTAGTAAAGTGGCTGGAATGGCGAACCCGAGCACAAGGAGATGAGAAATGAGGTGCGTTTTAGAAACCTTTCCCCATCACACGGTGTACCATCTTCTGGGTTTCTCATGCATGTTTTCGATGTAGGAAGATGCCCTTGAACCTGCAGATTTGGGACCCATGCGATGGGTAGCACGCAGTATTACTTTAAAGGGTCTGCGTTTGCTCACCCAACCTCACCAAACCTCTCAGCCCCAGGAGTGTCCACCCTTATGTCTCATCCAGCTGTGGGTCTAGATATGGTCAATCCAGGTTGCATCACAGCCCCTGAACGAATTGTGTAAGAATTTCTCTCTCTTTCCCTGTCTTTGTTTCATGGGTTTTTAAAAGTAATTTATTTTTATAATGGGGTTTAGCTGCTTTTCACGGCTGTGTTTATGCCGCTTTACACCCACTTGACACACTAACAGAGAGATATCAATACATAGGTTTTAAGATTATTACTAGTCAGATATATTCTTGTGCGGTGGATCGGGCGTGTTGAGTCCAGTTCTCTGAGCAAGGAGTAGGTCTTGTCTATTACATATTGGGTTTATGGAACGGTATCTGAGCTAATTTGAAACTCTTGTTTTATGTATCACCCCACCTCACCTTTCCCGTTAAGCAGCCATAGTGTGTTTTCTGCATGTGTGACTCTGTTCTGTTTTGTAATTCAGTTCAAGTGTAACGGTTTTTACATTCCCTCTATAAGTGACACCTTATGAGAAGTGTCCTTTTCTGTGTGACTTATTTCACTTAGAATCGTCTTACCTGAATCCACTCATCATGCTGCTACTAGCCTTATGACATTGATTCCATGGCTGAGTGATATTCCATTGTACATAAGGACCACAACTTTTTGATCCATTTTTCGCTCTCCTGGGATATTTAAGGTGGAATGAAGTGGAGGTCCTTGTCAACAGAGCAGCCCTAAACTTTGGGGTGCTTGTGTCTTGCTGATTTTCAATTTTCCCACTTTATCCCCCCATGCGTGGAAGTGCCCTATGCTCTCTAAGCTGTGTTTTTTAGATGTTTCAGGACACACCGTACACTTCTCCAGAGTGGCTGTTGGCAATTTACATCCCGCCCATCAGTGTAGCAAGGCTCCCATTTCTCCATGGCCTGTCCTGCATTTCTGGTTTTGACACTTTTTTCAGCATGGCCCTTTTGACCGATGGGAAGCGAGACTTCTTTGTAGCGCTGATTTGCCTTTCCAGGTTGCTTGGTTGGCCAAAAAGGGCGTATGCGTTTTTTCCTGAATATATTCAGGAAAAAACGCATACGCCCTTTTTGGCCAAGGGCATCATTGTCAACGTTTTGCCGCTTTTCATGTGCTTTAAAGGCGATTCGAATCTACCTCCTGAAATCTGTTTCCTGCAATTCTGCCTTGATTTCAAATCCTCTTCTTTGCCTTCCCTCAATATATTTGTGGACGAGAGTTATCATTTATAACTCTGCAGGTTTGTGAATTGCAGTGCCCTGAAGCTCCATTTTACAAGTCGCATTTTTGGGAGCTGGCCGCAAAAGCGCAGGATGGCTTCAGGCCCTGTTCTGGTTCCGGGGGGCAGGCGGAGCCTGTGGTTAATTCTTCTTCCTGATGGGAAAATAGAGTGACCTGTGCCTGTCCCAACACCAAGAGCTAGTCTCTCATTGGTTCCCCGTCTTCCCGTTCATCCTCAGGACAAATTGCAACCTGTACGGAACAGGAGGTTAAAGGTGCTGATGCTCCAAGTAGGGAGATTGCTAGTAAAGTGGCTGGAATGGCGAACCCGAGCACAAGGAGATGAGAAATGAGGTGCGTTTTAGAAACCTTTCCCCATCACACGGTGTACCATCTTCTGGGTTTCTCATGCATGTTTTCGATGTAGGAAGATGCCCTTGAACCTGCAGATTTGGGACCCATGCGATGGGTAGCACGCAGTATTACTTTAAAGGGTCTGCGTTTGCTCACCCAACCTCACCAAACCTCTCAGCCCCAGGAGTGTCCACCCTTATGTCTCATCCAGCTGTGGGTCTAGATATGGTCAATCCAGGTTGCATCACAGCCCCTGAACGAATTGTGTAAGAATTTCTCTCTCTTTCCCTGTCTTTGTTTCATGGGTTTTTAAAAGTAATTTATTTTTATAATGGGGTTTAGCTGCTTTTCACGGCTGTGTTTATGCCGCTTTACACCCACTTGACACACTAACAGAGAGATATCAATACATAGGTTTTAAGATTATTACTAGTCAGATATATTCTTGTGCGGTGGATCGGGCGTGTTGAGTCCAGTTCTCTGAGCAAGGAGTAGGTCTTGTCTATTACATATTGGGTTTATGGAACGGTATCTGAGCTAATTTGAAACTCTTGTTTTATGTATCACCCCACCTCACCTTTCCCGTTAAGCAGCCATAGTGTGTTTTCTGCATGTGTGACTCTGTTCTGTTTTGTAATTCAGTTCAAGTGTAACGGTTTTTACATTCCCTCTATAAGTGACACCTTATGAGAAGTGTCCTTTTCTGTGTGACTTATTTCACTTAGAATCGTCTTACCTGAATCCACTCATCATGCTGCTACTAGCCTTATGACATTGATTCCATGGCTGAGTGATATTCCATTGTACATAAGGACCACAACTTTTTGATCCATTTTTCGCTGTCCTGGGATATTTAAGGTGGAATGAAGTGGAGGTCCTTGTCAACAGAGCAGCCCTAAACTTTGGGGTGCTTGTGTCTTGCTGATTTTCAATTTTCCCACTTTATCCCCCCATGCGTGGAAGTGCCCTATGCTCTCTAAGCTGTGTTTTTTAGATGTTTCAGGACACACCGTACACTTCTCCAGAGTGGCTGTTGGCAATTTACATCCCGCCCATCAGTGTAGCAAGGCTCCCATTTCTCCATGGCCTGTCCTGCATTTCTTGTTTTGACACTTTTTTCAGCATGGCCCTTTTGACCGATGGGAAGCGAGACTTCTTTGTAGCGCTGATTTGCCTTTCCAGGTTGCTTGGTTGGCCAAAAAGGGCGTATGCGTTTTTTCCTGAATATATTCAGGAAAAAACGCATACACCCTTTTTGGCCAAGGGCATCATTGTCAACGTTTTGCCGCTTTTCATGTGCTTTAAAGGCGATTCGAATCTACCTCCTGAAATCTGTTTCCTGCAATTCTGCCTTGATTTCAAATCCTCTTCTTTGCCTTCCCTCAATATATTTGTGGACGAGAGTTATCATTTATAACTCTGCAGGTTTGTGAATTGCAGTGCCCTGAAGCTCCATTTTACAAGTCGCATTTTTGGGAGCTGGCCGCAAAAGCGCAGGATGGCTTCAGGCCCTGTTCTGGTTCCGGGGGGCAGGCGGAGCCTGTGGTTAATTCTTCTTCCTGATGGGAAAATAGAGTGACCTGTGCCTGTCCCAACACCAAGAGCTAGTCTCTCATTGGTTCCCCGTCTTCCCGTTCATCCTCAGGACAAATTGCAACCTGTACGGAACAGGAGGTTAAAGGTGCTGATGCTCCAAGTAGGGAGATTGCTAGTAAAGTGGCTGGAATGGCGAACCCGAGCACAAGGAGATGAGAAACGAGGTGCGTTTTAGAAACCTTTCCCCATCACACGGTGTACCATCTTCTGGGTTTCTCATGCATGTTTTCGATGTAGGAAGATGCCCTTGAACCTGGAGATTTGGGACCCATGCGATGGGTAGCACGCAGTATTACTTTAAAGGGTCTGCGTTTGCTCACCCAACCTCACCAAACCTCTCAGCCCCAGGAGTGTCCACCCTTATGTCTCATCCAGCTGTGGGTCTAGATATGGTCAATCCAGGTTGCATCACAGCCCCTGAACGAATTGTGTAAGAATTTCTCTCTCTTTCCCTGTCTTTGTTTCATGTGTTTTTAAAAGTAATTTATTTTTATAATGGGGTTTAGCTGCTTTTCACGGCTGTGTTTATGCCGCTTTACACCCACTTGACACACTAACAGAGAGATATCAATACATAGGTTTTAAGATTATTACTAGTCAGATATATTCTTGTGCGGTGAATCGGGCGTGTTGAGTCCAGTTCTCTGAGCAAGGAGTAGGTCTTGTCTATTACATATTGGGTTTATGGAACGGTATCTGAGCTAATTTGAAACTCTTGTTTTATGTATCACCCCACCTCACCTTTCCCGTTAAGCAGCCATAGTGTGTTTTCTGCATGTGTGACTCTGTTCTGTTTTGTAATTCAGTTCAAGTGTAACGGTTTTTACATTCCCTCTATAAGTGACAGCTTATGAGAAGTGTCCTTTTCTGTGTCACTTATTTCACTTAGAATCGTCTTACCTGAATCCACTCATCATGCTGCTACTAGCCTTATGACATTGATTCCATGGCTGAGTGATATTCCATTGTACATAAGGACCACAACTTTTTGATCCATTTTTCGCTTTCCTGGGATATTTAAGGTGGAATGAAGTGGAGGTCCTTGTCAACAGAGCAGCCCTAAACTTTGGGGTGCTTGTGTCTTGCTGATTTTCAATTTTCCCACTTTATCCTCCCATGCGTGGAAGTGCCCTATGCTCTCCAAGCTGTGTTTTTTAGATGTTTCAGGACACACCGTACACTTCTCCAGAGTGGCTGTGGGCAATTTACATCCCGCCCATCAGTGTAGCAAGGCTCCCATTTCTCCATGGCCTGTCCTGCATTTCTGGTTTTGACACTTTTTTCAGCATGGCCCTTTTGACCGATGGGAAGTGAGACTTCTTTGTAGCGCTGATTTGCCTTTCCAGTTTGCTTGGTTGGGCAAAAAGGGCGTATGCGTTTTTTCCTGAATATATTCAAGAAAAAACGCATACACCCTTTTTGGCCAAGGGCATCATTGTCAACGTTTTGCCGCTTTTCATGTGCTATAAAGGCGATTCGAATCTACCTCCTGAAATCTGTTTCCTGCAATTCTGCCTTGATTTCAAATCCTCTTCTTTGCCTTCCCTCAATATATTTGTGGACGAGAGTTATCATTTATAACTCTGCAGGTTTGTGAATTGCAGTGCCCTGAAGCTCCATTTTACAAGTCGCTTTTTTGGGAGCTGGCCGCAAAAGCGCAGGATGGCTTCAGGCCCTGTTCTGGTTCCGGGGGGCAGGCGGAGCCTGTGGTTAATTCTTCTTCCTGATGGGAAAATAGAGTGACCTGTGCCTGTCCCAACACCAAGAGCTAGTCTCTCATTGGTTCCCCGTCTTCCCGTTCATCCTCAGGACAAATTGCAACCTGTACGGAACAGGAGGTTAAAAGTGCTGATGCTCCAAGTAGGGAGATTGCTAGTAAAGTGGCTGGAATGGCGAACCCGAGCACAAGGAGATGAGAAATGAGGTGCGTTTTAGAAACCTTTCCCCATCACACGGTGTACCATCTTCTGGGTTTCTCATGCATGTTTTCGATGCAGTAAGATGCCCTTGAACCTGGAGATTTGGGACCCATGCGATGGGTAGCACGCAGTATTACTTTAAAGGGTCTGCGTTTGCTCACCCAACCTCACCAAACCTCTCAGCCCCAGGAGTGTCCACCCTTATGTCTCATCCAGCTGTGGGTCTAGATATGGTCAATCCAGGTTGCATCACAGCCCCTGAACGAATTGTGTAAGAATTTCTCTCTCTTTCCCTGTCTTTGTTTCATGGGTTTTTAAAAGTAATTTATTTTTATAATGGGGTTTAGCTGCTTTTCACGGCTGTGTTTATGCCGCTTTACACCCACTTGACACACTAACAGAGAGATATCAATACATAGGTTTTAAGATTATTACTAGTCAGATATATTCTTGTGCGGTGAATCGGGCGTGTTGAGTCCAGTTCTCTGAGCAAGGAGTAGGTCTTGTCTATTACATATTGGGTTTATGGAACGGTATCTGAGCTAATTTGAAACTCTTGTTTTATGTATCACCCCACCTCACCTTTCCCGTTAAGCAGCCATAGTGTGTTTTCTGCATGTGTGACTCTGTTCTGTTTTGTAATTCAGTTCAAGTGTAACGGTTTTTACATTCCCTCTATAAGTGACACCTTATGAGAAGTGTCCTTTTCTGTGTGACTTATTTCACTTAGAATCGTCTTACCTGAATCCACTCATCATGCTGCTACTAGCCTTATGACATTGATTCCATGGCTGAGTGATATTCCATTGTACATAAGGACCACAACTTTTTGATCCATTTTTCGCTTTCCTGGGATATTTAAGGTGGAATGAAGTGGAGGTCCTTGTCAACAGAGCAGCCCTAAACTTTGGGGTGTTTGTGTCTTGCTGATTTTCAATTTTCCCACTTTATCCCCCCATGCGTGGAAGTGCCCTATGCTCTCTAAGCTGTGTTTTTTAGATGTTTCAGGACACACCGTACACTTCTCCAGAGTGGCTGTTGGCAATTTACATCCCGCCCATCAGTGTAGCAAGGCTCCCATTTCTCCATGGCCTGTCCTGCATTTCTGGTTTTGACACTTTTTTCAGCATGGCCCTTTTGATCGATGGGAAGCGAGACTTCTTTGTAGCGCTGATTTGCCTTTCCAGGTTGCTTGGTTGGCCAAAAAGGGCGTATGCGTTTTTTCCTGAATATATTCAGGAAAAAACGCATACGCCCTTTTTGGCCAAGGGCATCATTGTCAACGTTTTGCCGCTTTTCATGTGCTTTAAAGGCGATTCGAATCTACCTCCTGAAATCTGTTTCCTGCAATTCTGCCTTGATTTCAAATCCTCTTCTTTGCCTTCCCTCAATATATTTGTGGACGAGAGTTATCATTTATAACTCTGCAGGTTTGTGAATTGCAGTGCCCTGAAGCTCCATTTTACAAGTCGCATTTTTGGGAGCTGGCCGCAAAAGCGCAGGATGGCTTCAGGCCCTGTTCTGGTTCCGGGGGGCAGGCGGAGCCTGTGGTTAATTCTTCTTCCTGATGGGAAAATAGAGTGACCTGTGCCTGTCCCAACACCAAGAGCTAGTCTCTCATTGGTTCCCCGTCTTCCCGTTCATCCTCAGGACAAATTGCAACCTGTACGGAACAGGAGGTTAAAGGTGCTGATGCTCCAAGTAGGGAGATTGCTAGTAAAGTGGCTGGAATGGCGAACCCGAGCACAAGGAGATGAGAAATGAGGTGCGTTTTAGAAACCTTTCCCCATCACACGGTGTACCATCTTCTGGGTTTCTCATGCATGTTTTCGATGTAGGAAGATGCCCTTGAACCTGCAGATTTGGGACCCATGCGATGGGTAGCACGCAGTATTACTTTAAAGGGTCTGCGTTTGCTCACCCAACCTCACCAAACCTCTCAGCCCCAGGAGTGTCCACCCTTATGTCTCATCCAGCTGTGGGTCTAGATATGGTCAATCCAGGTTGCATCACAGCCCCTGAACGAATTGTGTAAGAATTTCTCTCTCTTTCCCTGTCTTTGTTTCATGGGTTTTTAAAAGTAATTTATTTTTATAATGGGGTTTAGCTGCTTTTCACGGCTGTGTTTATGCCGCTTTACACCCACTTGACACACTAACAGAGAGATATCAATACATAGGTTTTAAGATTATTACTAGTCAGATATATTCTTGTGCGGTGGATCGGGCGTGTTGAGTCCAGTTCTCTGAGCAAGGAGTAGGTCTTGTCTATTACATATTGGGTTTATGGAACGGTATCTGAGCTAATTTGAAACTCTTGTTTTATGTATCACCCCACCTCACCTTTCCCGTTAAGCAGCCATAGTGTGTTTTCTGCATGTGTGACTCTGTTCTGTTTTGTAATTCAGTTCAAGTGTAACGGTTTTTACATTCCCTCTATAAGTGACACCTTATGAGAAGTGTCCTTTTCTGTGTGACTTATTTCACTTAGAATCGTCTTACCTGAATCCACTCATCATGCTGCTACTAGCCTTATGACATTGATTCCATGGCTGAGTGATATTCCATTGTACATAAGGACCACAACTTTTTGATCCATTTTTCGCTGTCCTGGGATATTTAAGGTGGAATGAAGTGGAGGTCCTTGTCAACAGAGCAGCCCTAAACTTTGGGGTGCTTGTGTCTTGCTGATTTTCAATTTTCCCACTTTATCCCCCCATGCGTGGAAGTGCCCTATGCTCTCTAAGCTGTGTTTTTTAGATGTTTCAGGACACACCGTACACTTCTCCAGAGTGGCTGTTGGCAATTTACATCCCGCCCATCAGTGTAGCAAGGCTCCCATTTCTCCATGGCCTGTCCTGCATTTCTGGTTTTGACACTTTTTTCAGCATGGCCCTTTTGACCGATGGGAAGCGAGACTTCTTTGTAGCGCTGATTTGCCTTTCCAGGTTGCTTGGTTGGCCAAAAAGGGCGTATGCGTTTTTTCCTGAATATATTCAGGAAAAAACGCATACGCCCTTTTTGGCCAAGGGCATCATTGTCAACGTTTTGCCGCTTTTCATGTGCTTTAAAGGCGATTCGAATCTACCTCCTGAAATCTGTTTCCTGCAATTCTGCCTTGACTTCAAATCCTCTTCTTTGCCTTCCCTCAATATATTTGTGGACGAGAGTTATCATTTATAACTCTGCAGGTTTGTGAATTGCAGTGCCCTGAAGCTCCATTTTACAAGTCGCATTTTTGGGAGCTGGCCGCAAAAGCGCAGGATGGCTTCAGGCCCTGTTCTGGTTCCGGGGGGCAGGCGGAGCCTGTGGTTAATTCTTCTTCCTGATGGGAAAATAGAGTGACCTGTGCCTGTCCCAACACCAAGAGCTAGTCTCTCATTGGTTCCCCGTCTTCCCGTTCATCCTCAGGACAAATTGCAACCTGTACGGAACAGGAGGTTAAAGGTGCTGATGCTCCAAGTAGGGAGATTGCTAGTAAAGTGGCTGGAATGGCGAACCCGAGCACAAGGAGATGAGAAACGAGGTGCGTTTTAGAAACCTTTCCCCATCACACGGTGTACCATCTTCTGGGTTTCTCATGCATGTTTTCGATGTAGGAAGATGCCCTTGAACCTGCAGATTTGGGACCCATGCGATGGGTAGCACGCAGTATTACTTTAAAGGGTCTGCGTTTGCTCACCCAACCTCACCAAACCTCTCAGCCCCAGGAGTGTCCACCCTTATGTCTCATCCAGCTGTGGGTCTAGATATGGTCAATCCAGGTTGCATCACAGCCCCTGAACGAATTGTGTAAGAATTTCTCTCTCTTTCCCTGTCTTTGTTTCATGTGTTTTTAAAAGTAATTTATTTTTATAATGGGGTTTAGCTGCTTTTCACGGCTGTGTTTATGCCGCTTTACACCCACTTGACACACTAACAGAGAGATATCAATACATAGGTTTTAAGATTATTACTAGTCAGATATATTCTTGTGCGGTGAATCGGGCGTGTTGAGTCCAGTTCTCTGAGCAAGGAGTAGGTCTTGTCTATTACATATTGGGTTTATGGAACGGTATCTGAGCTAATTTGAAACTCTTGTTTTATGTATCACCCCACCTCACCTTTCCCGTTAAGCAGCCATAGTGTGTTTTCTGCATGTGTGACTCTGTTCTGTTTTGTAATTCAGTTCAAGTGTAACGGTTTTTACATTCCCTCTATAAGTGACACCTTATGAGAAGTGTCCTTTTCTGTGTCACTTATTTCACTTAGAATCGTCTTACCTGAATCCACTCATCATGCTGCTACTAGCCTTATGACATTGATTCCATGGCTGAGTGATATTCCATTGTACATAAGGACCACAACTTTTTGATCCATTTTTCGCTTTCCTGGGATATTTAAGGTGGAATGAAGTGGAGGTCCTTGTCAACAGAGCAGCCCTAAACTTTGGGGTGCTTGTGTCTTGCTGATTTTCAATTTTCCCACTTTATCCCCCCATGCGTGGAAGTGCCCTATGCTCTCCAAGCTGTGTTTTTTAGATGTTTCAGGACACACCGTACACTTCTCCAGAGTGGCTGTGGGCAATTTACATCCCGCCCATCAGTGTAGCAAGGCTCCCATTTCTCCATGGCCTGTCCTGCATTTCTGGTTTTGACACTTTTTTCAGCATGGCCCTTTTGACCGATGGGAAGTGAGACTTCTTTGTAGCGCTGATTTGCCTTTCCAGGTTGCTTGGTTGGGCAAAAAGGGCGTATGCGTTTTTTCCTGAATATATTCAGGAAAAAACGCATACGCCCTTTTTGGCCAAGGGCATCATTGTCAACGTTTTGCCGCTTTTCATGTGCTATAAAGGCGATTCGAATCTACCTCCTGAAATCTGTTTCTTGCAATTCTGCCTTGATTTCAAATCCTCTTCTTTGCCTTCCCTCAATATATTTGTGGACGAGAGTTATCATTTATAACTCTGCAGGTTTGTGAATTGCAGTGCCCTGAAGCTCCATTTTACAAGTCGCTTTTTTGGGAGCTGGCCGCAAAAGCGCAGGATGGCTTCAGGCCCTGTTCTGGTTCCGGGGGGCAGGCGGAGCCTGTGGTTAATTCTTCTTCCTGATGGGAAAATAGAGTGACCTGTGCCTGTCAGAACACAAAGAGCTAGTCTCTCATTGGTTCCCCATCTTCCCGTTCATCCTCAGGACAAATTGCAACCTGTACGGAACAGGAGGTTAAAGGTGCTGATGCTCCAAGTAGGGAGATTGCTAGTAAAGTGGCTGGAATGGCGAACCCGTGCACAAGGAGATGAGAAATGAGGTGCGTTTTAGAAACCTTTCCCCATCACACGGTGTACCATCTTCTGGGTTTCTCATGCATGTTTTCAATGCAGGAAGAGGCCCTTGAACCTGGAGATTTGGGACCCATGCGATGGGTAGCATGCAGTATTACTTTAAAGGGTCTGCGTTTGCTCACCCAACCTCACCAAACCTCTCAGCCCCAAGAGTGTCCACCCTTATGTCTCATCCAGCTGTGGGTCTAGATATGGTCAATCCAGGTTGCATGACAGCCCCTGAACGAATTGTGTAAGAATTTCTCTCTCTTTCCCTGTCTTTGTTTCATGGGTTTTTAAAAGTAATTTATTTTTATAATGGGGTTTAGCTGCTTTTCACGGCTGTGTTTATGCCGCTTTACACCCACTTGACACACTAACAGAGAGATATCAATACATAGGTTTTAAGATTATTACTAGTCAGATATATTCTTGTGCGGTGAATCGGGCGTGTTGAGTCCAGTTCTCTGAGCAAGGAGTAGGTCTTTTCTATTACATATTGGGTTTATGGAACGGTATCTGAGCTAATTTGAAACTCTTGTTTTATGTATCACCCCACCTCACCTTTCCCGTTAAGCAGCCATAGTGTGTTTTCTGCATGTGTGACTCTGTTCTGTTTTGTAATTCAGTTCAAGTGTAACGGTTTTTACATTCCCTCTATAAGTGACACCTTATGAGAAGTGTCCTTTTCTGTGTGACTTATTTCACTTAGAATCGTCTTACCTGAATCCACTCATCATGCGGCTACTAGCCTTATGACATTGATTCCATGGCTGAGTGATATTCCATTGTACATAAGGACCACAACTTTTTGATCCATTTTTCGCTTTCCTGGGATATTTAAGGTGGAATGAAGTGGAGGTCCTTGTCAACAGAGCAGCCCTAAACTTTGGGGTGTTTGTGTCTTGCTGATTTTCAATTTTCCCACTTTATCCCCCCATGCGTGGAAGTGCCCTATGCTCTCTAAGCTGTGTTTTTTAGATGTTTCAGGACACACCGTACACTTCTCCAGAGTGGCTGTTGGCAATTTACATCCCGCCCATCAGTGTAGCAAGGCTCCCATTTCTCCATGGCCTGTCCTGCATTTCTGGTTTTGACACTTTTTTCAGCATGGCCCTTTTGATCGATGGGAAGCGAGACTTCTTTGTAGCGCTGATTTGCCTTTCCAGGTTGCTTGGTTGGCCAAAAAGGGCGTATGCGTTTTTTCCTGAATATATTCAGGAAAAAACGCATACGCCCTTTTTGGCCAAGGGCATCATTGTCAACGTTTTGCCGCTTTTCATGTGCTTTAAAGGCGATTCGAATCTACCTCCTGAAATCTGTTTCCTGCAATTCTGCCTTGATTTCAAATCCTCTTCTTTGCCTTCCCTCAATATATTTGTGGACGAGAGTTATCATTTATAACTCTGCAGATTTGTGAATTGCAGTGCCCTGAAGCTCCATTTTACAAGTCGCATTTTTGGGAGCTGGCCGCAAAAGCGCAGGATGGCTTCAGGCCCTGTTCTGGTTCCGGGGGGCAGGCGGAGCCTGTGGTTAATTCTTCTTCCTGATGGGAAAATAGAGTGACCTGTGCCTGTCCCAACACCAAGAGCTAGTCTCTCATTGGTTCCCCGTCTTCCCGTTCATCCTCAGGACAAATTGCAACCTGTACGGAACAGGAGGTTAAAGGTGCTGATGCTCCAAGTAGGGAGATTGCTAGTAAAGTGGCTGGAATGGCGAACCCGAGCACAAGGAGATGAGAAATGAGGTGCGTTTTAGAAACCTTTCCCCATCACACGGTGTACCATCTTCTGGGTTTCTCATGCATGTTTTCGATGTAGGAAGATGCCCTTGAACCTGCAGATTTGGGACCCATGCGATGGGTAGCACGCAGTATTACTTGAAAGGGTCTGCGTTTGCTCACCCAACCTCACCAAACCTCTCAGCCCCAGGAGTGTCCACCCTTATGTCTCATCCAGCTGTGGGTCTAGATATGGTCAATCCAGGTTGCATCACAGCCCCTGAACGAATTGTGTAAGAATTTCTCTCTCTTTCCCTGTCTTTGTTTCATGTGTTTTTAAAAGTAATTTATTTTTATAATGGGGTTTAGCTGCTTTTCACGGCTGTGTTTATGCCGCTTTACACCCACTTGACACACTAACAGAGAGATATCAATACATAGGTTTTAAGATTATTACTAGTCAGATATATTCTTGTGCGGTGGATCGGGCGTGTTGAGTCCAGTTCTCTGAGCAAGGAGTAGGTCTTGTCTATTACATATTGGGTTTATGGAACGGTATCTGAGCTAATTTGAAACTCTTGTTTTATGTATCACCCCACCTCACCTTTCCCGTTAAGCAGCCATAGTGTGTTTTCTGCATGTGTGACTCTGTTCTGTTTTGTAATTCAGTTCAAGTGTAACGGTTTTTACATTCCCTCTATAAGTGACACCTTATGAGAAGTGTCCTTTTCTGTGTGACTTATTTCACTTAGAATCGTCTTACCTGAATCCACTCATCATGCTGCTACTAGCCTTATGACATTGATTCCATGGCTGAGTGATATTCCATTGTACATAAGGACCACAACTTTTTGATCCATTTTTCGCTGTCCTGGGATATTTAAGGTGGAATGAAGTGGAGGTCCTTGTCAACAGAGCAGCCCTAAACTTTGGGGTGCTTGTGTCTTGCTGATTTTCAATTTTCCCACTTTATCCCCCCATGCGTGGAAGTGCCCTATGCTCTCTAAGCTGTGTTTTTTAGATGTTTCAGGACACACCGTACACTTCTCCAGAGTGGCTGTTGGCAATTTACATCCCGCCCATCAGTGTAGCAAGGCTCCCATTTCTCCATGGCCTGTCCTGCATTTCTGGTTTTGACACTTTTTTCAGCATGGCCCTTTTGACCGATGGGAAGCGAGACTTCTTTGTAGCGCTGATTTGCCTTTCCAGGTTGCTTGGTTGGCCAAAAAGGGCGTATGCGTTTTTTCCTGAATATATTCAGGAAAAAACGCATACGCCCTTTTTGGCCAAGGGCATCATTGTCAACGTTTTGCCGCTTTTCATGTGCTTTAAAGGCGATTCGAATCTACCTCCTGAAATCTGTTTCCTGCAATTCTGCCTTGATTTCAAATCCTCTTCTTTGCCTTCCCTCAATATATTTGTGGACGAGAGTTATCATTTATAACTCTGCAGGTTTGTGAATTGCAGTGCCCTGAAGCTCCATTTTACAAGTCGCATTTTTGGGAGCTGGCCGCAAAAGCGCAGGATGGCTTCAGGCCCTGTTCTGGTTCCGGGGGGCAGGCGGAGCCTGTGGTTAATTCTTCTTCCTGATGGGAAAATAGAGTGACCTGTGCCTGTCCCAACACCAAGAGCTAGTCTCTCATTAGTTCCCCGTCTTCCCGTTCATCCTCAGGACAAATTGCAACCTGTACGGAACAGGAGGTTAAAGGTGCTGATGCTCCAAGTAGGGAGATTGCTAGTAAAGTGGCTGGAATGGCGAACCCGAGCACAAGGAGATGAGAAACGAGGTGCGTTTTAGAAACCTTTCCCCATCACACGGTGTACCATCTTCTGGGTTTCTCATGCATGTTTTCGATGTAGGAAGATGCCCTTGAACCTGCAGATTTGGGACCCATGCGATGGGTAGCACGCAGTATTACTTTAAAGGGTCTGCGTTTGCTCACCCAACCTCACCAAACCTCTCAGCCCCAGGAGTGTCCACCCTTATGTCTCATCCAGCTGTGGGTCTAGATATGGTCAATCCAGGTTGCATCACAGCCCCTGAACGAATTGTGTAAGAATTTCTCTCTCTTTCCCTGTCTTTGTTTCATGTGTTTTTAAAAGTAATTTATTTTTATAATGGGGTTTAGCTGCTTTTCACGGCTGTGTTTATGCCGCTTTACACCCACTTGACACACTAACAGAGAGATATCAATACATAGGTTTTAAGATTATTACTAGTCAGATATATTCTTGTGCGGTGAATCGGGCGTGTTGAGTCCAGTTCTCTGAGCAAGGAGTAGGTCTTGTCTATTACATATTGGGTTTATGGAACGGTATCTGAGCTAATTTGAAACTCTTGTTTTATGTATCACCCCACCTCACCTTTCCCGTTAAGCAGCCATAGTGTGTTTTCTGCATGTGTGACTCTGTTCTGTTTTGTAATTCAGTTCAAGTGTAACGGTTTTTACATTCCCTCTATAAGTGACACCTTATGAGAAGTGTCCTTTTCTGTGTCACTTATTTCACTTAGAATCGTCTTACCTGAATCCACTCATCATGCTGCTACTAGCCTTATGACATTGATTCCATGGCTGAGTGATATTCCATTGTACATAAGGACCACAACTTTTTGATCCATTTTTCGCTTTCCTGGGATATTTAAGGTGGAATGAAGTGGAGGTCCTTGTCAACAGAGCAGCCCTAAACTTTGGGGTGCTTGTGTCTTGCTGATTTTCAATTTTCCCACTTTATCCCCCCATGCGTGGAAGTGCCCTATGCTCTCCAAGCTGTGTTTTTTAGATGTTTCAGGACACACCGTACACTTCTCCAGAGTGGCTGTGGGCAATTTACATCCCGCCCATCAGTGTAGCAAGGCTCCCATTTCTCCATGGCCTGTCCTGCATTTCTGGTTTTGACACTTTTTTCAGCATGGCCCTTTTGACCGATGGGAAGTGAGACTTCTTTGTAGCGCTGATTTGCCGTTCCAGGTTGCTTGGTTGGGCAAAAAGGGCGTATGCGTTTTTTCCTGAATATATTCAGGAAAAAACGCATACACCCTTTTTGGCCAAGGGCATCATTGTCAACGTTTTGCCGCTTTTCATGTGCTATAAAGGCGATTCGAATCTACCTCCTGAAATCTGTTTCCTGCAATTCTGCCTTGATTTCAAATCCTCTTCTTTGCCTTCCCTCAATATATTTGTGGACGAGAGTTATCATTTATAACTCTGCAGGTTTGTGAATTGCAGTGCCCTGAAGCTCCATTTTACAAGTCGCTTTTTTGGGAGCTGGCCGCAAAAGCGCAGGATGGCTTCAGGCCCTGTTCTGGTTCCGGGGGGCAGGCGGAGCCTGTGGTTAATTCTTCTTCCTGATGGGAAAATAGAGTGACCTGTGCCTGTCCCAACACCAAGAGCTAGTCTCTCATTGGTTCCCCGTCTTCCCGTTCATCCTCAGGACAAATTGCAACCTGTACGGAACAGGAGGTTAAAAGTGCTGATGCTCCAAGTAGGGAGATTGCTAGTAAAGTGGCTGGAATGGCGAACCCGAGCACAAGGAGATGAGAAATGAGGTGCGTTTTAGAAACCTTTCCCCATCACACGGTGTACCATCTTCTGGGTTTCTCATGCATGTTTTCGATGCAGTAAGATGCCCTTGAACCTGGAGATTTGGGACCCATGCGATGGGTAGCACGCAGTATTACTTTAAAGGGTCTGCGTTTGCTCACCCAACCTCACCAAACCTCTCAGCCCCAGGAGTGTCCACCCTTATGTCTCATCCAGCTGTGGGTCTAGATATGGTCAATCCAGGTTGCATCACAGCCCCTGAACGAATTGTGTAAGAATTTCTCTCTCTTTCCCTGTCTTTGTTTCATGGGTTTTTAAAAGTAATTTATTTTTATAATGGGGTTTAGCTGCTTTTCACGGCTGTGTTTATGCCGCTTTACACCCACTTGACACACTAACAGAGAGATATCAATACATAGGTTTTAAGATTATTACTAGTCAGATATATTCTTGTGCGGTGAATCGGGCGTGTTGAGTCCAGTTCTCTGAGCAAGGAGTAGGTCTTGTCTATTACATATTGGGTTTATGGAACGGTATCTGAGCTAATTTGAAACTCTTGTTTTATGTATCACCCCACCTCACCTTTCCCGTTAAGCAGCCATAGTGTGTTTTCTGCATGTGTGACTCTGTTCTGTTTTGTAATTCAGTTCAAGTGTAACGGTTTTTACATTCCCTCTATAAGTGACACCTTATGAGAAGTGTCCTTTTCTGTGTGACTTATTTCACTTAGAATCGTCTTACCTGAATCCACTCATCATGCTGCTACTAGCCTTATGACATTGATTCCATGGCTGAGTGATATTCCATTGTACATAAGGACCACAACTTTTTGATCCATTTTTCGCTTTCCTGGGATATTTAAGGTGGAATGAAGTGGAGGTCCTTGTCAACAGAGCAGCCCTAAACTTTGGGGTGTTTGTGTCTTGCTGATTTTCAATTTTCCCACTTTATCCCCCCATGCGTGGAAGTGCCCTATGCTCTCTAAGCTGTGTTTTTTAGATGTTTCAGGACACACCGTACACTTCTCCAGAGTGGCTGTTGGCAATTTACATCCCGCCCATCAGTGTAGCAAGGCTCCCATTTCTCCATGGCCTGTCCTGCATTTCTGGTTTTGACACTTTTTTCAGCATGGCCCTTTTGATCGATGGGAAGCGAGACTTCTTTGTAGCGCTGATTTGCCTTTCCAGGTTGCTTGGTTGGCCAAAAAGGGCGTATGCGTTTTTTCCTGAATATATTCAGGAAAAAACGCATACGCCCTTTTTGGCCAAGGGCATCATTGTCAACGTTTTGCCGCTTTTCATGTGCTTTAAAGGCGATTCGAATCTACCTCCTGAAATCTGTTTCCTGCAATTCTGCCTTGATTTCAAATCCTCTTCTTTGCCTTCCCTCAATATATTTGTGGACGAGAGTTATCATTTATAACTCTGCAGGTTTGTGAATTGCAGTGCCCTGAAGCTCCATTTTACAAGTCGCATTTTTGGGAGCTGGCCGCAAAAGCGCAGGATGGCTTCAGGCCCTGTTCTGGTTCCGGGGGGCAGGCGGAGCCTGTGGTTAATTCTTCTTCCTGATGGGAAAATAGAGTGACCTGTGCCTGTCCCAACACCAAGAGCTAGTCTCTCATTGGTTCCCCGTCTTCCCGTTCATCCTCAGGACAAATTGCAACCTGTACGGAACAGGAGGTTAAAGGTGCTGATGCTCCAAGTAGGGAGATTGCTAGTAAAGTGGCTGGAATGGCGAACCCGAGCACAAGGAGATGAGAAATGAGGTGCGTTTTAGAAACCTTTCCCCATCACACGGTGTACCATCTTCTGGGTTTCTCATGCATGTTTTCGATGTAGGAAGATGCCCTTGAACCTGCAGATTTGGGACCCATGCGATGGGTAGCACGCAGTATTACTTTAAAGGGTCTGCGTTTGCTCACCCAACCTCACCAAACCTCTCAGCCCCAGGAGTGTCCACCCTTATGTCTCATCCAGCTGTGGGTCTAGATATGGTCAATCCAGGTTGCATCACAGCCCCTGAACGAATTGTGTAAGAATTTCTCTCTCTTTCCCTGTCTTTGTTTCATGGGTTTTTAAAAGTAATTTATTTTTATAATGGGGTTTAGCTGCTTTTCACGGCTGTGTTTATGCCGCTTTACACCCACTTGACACACTAACAGAGAGATATCAATACATAGGTTTTAAGATTATTACTAGTCAGATATATTCTTGTGCGGTGGATCGGGCGTGTTGAGTCCAGTTCTCTGAGCAAGGAGTAGGTCTTGTCTATTACATATTGGGTTTATGGAACGGTATCTGAGCTAATTTGAAACTCTTGTTTTATGTATCACCCCACCTCACCTTTCCCGTTAAGCAGCCATAGTGTGTTTTCTGCATGTGTGACTCTGTTCTGTTTTGTAATTCAGTTCAAGTGTAACGGTTTTTACATTCCCTCTATAAGTGACACCTTATGAGAAGTGTCCTTTTCTGTGTGACTTATTTCACTTAGAATCGTCTTACCTGAATCCACTCATCATGCTGCTACTAGCCTTATGACATTGATTCCATGGCTGAGTGATATTCCATTGTACATAAGGACCACAACTTTTTGATCCATTTTTCGCTGTCCTGGGATATTTAAGGTGGAATGAAGTGGAGGTCCTTGTCAACAGAGCAGCCCTAAACTTTGGGGTGCTTGTGTCTTGCTGATTTTCAATTTTCCCACTTTATCCCCCCATGCGTGGAAGTGCCCTATGCTCTCTAAGCTGTGTTTTTTAGATGTTTCAGGACACACCGTACACTTCTCCAGAGTGGCTGTTGGCAATTTAAATCCCGCCCATCAGTGTAGCAAGGCTCCCATTTCTCCATGGCCTGTCCTGCATTTCTGGTTTTGACACTTTTTTCAGCATGGCCCTTTTGACCGATGGGAAGCGAGACTTCTTTGTAGCGCTGATTTGCCTTTCCAGGTTGCTTGGTTGGCCAAAAAGGGCGTATGCGTTTTTTCCTGAATATATTCAGGAAAAAACGCATACGCCCTTTTTGGCCAAGGGCATCATTGTCAACGTTTTGCCGCTTTTCATGTGCTTTAAAGGCGATTCGAATCTACCTCCTGAAATCTGTTTCCTGCAATTCTGCCTTGATTTCAAATCCTCTTCTTTGCCTTCCCTCAATATATTTGTGGACGAGAGTTATCATTTATAACTCTGCAGGTTTGTGAATTGCAGTGCCCTGAAGCTCCATTTTACAAGTCGCATTTTTGGGAGCTGGCCGCAAAAGCGCAGGATGGCTTCAGGCCCTGTTCTGGTTCCGGGGGGCAGGCTGAGCCTGTGGTTAATTCTTCTTCCTGATGGGAAAATAGAGTGACCTGTGCCTGTCCCAACACCAAGAGCTAGTCTCTCATTGGTTCCCCGTCTTCCCGTTCATCCTCAGGACAAATTGCAACCTGTACGGAACAGGAGGTTAAAGGTGCTGATGCTCCAAGTAGGGAGATTGCTAGTAAAGTGGCTGGAATGGCGAACCCGAGCACAAGGAGATGAGAAATGAGGTGCGTTTTAGAAACCTTTCCCCATCACACGGTGTACCATCTTCTGGGTTTCTCATGCATGTTTTCGATGTAGGAAGATGCCCTTGAACCTGCAGATTTGGGACCCATGCGATGGGTAGCACGCAGTATTACTTTAAAGGGTCTGCGTTTGCTCACCCAACCTCACCAAACCTCTCAGCCCCAGGAGTGTCCACCCTTATGTCTCATCCAGCTGTGGGTCTAGATATGGTCAATCCAGGTTGCATCACAGCCCCTGAACGAATTGTGTAAGAATTTCTCTCTCTTTCCCTGTCTTTGTTTCATGGGTTTTTAAAAGTAATTTATTTTTATAATGGGGTTTAGCTGCTTTTCACGGCTGTGTTTATGCCGCTTTACACCCACTTGACACACTAACAGAGAGATATCAATACATAGGTTTTAAGATTATTACTAGTCAGATATATTCTTGTGCGGTGGATCGGGCGTGTTGAGTCCAGTTCTCTGAGCAAGGAGTAGGTCTTGTCTATTACATATTGGGTTTATGGAACGGTATCTGAGCTAATTTGAAACTCTTGTTTTATGTATCACCCCACCTCACCTTTCCCGTTAAGCAGCCATAGTGTGTTTTCTGCATGTGTGACTCTGTTCTGTTTTGTAATTCAGTTCAAGTGTAACGGTTTTTACATTCCCTCTATAAGTGACACCTTATGAGAAGTGTCCTTTTCTGTGTGACTTATTTCACTTAGAATCGTCTTACCTGAATCCACTCATCATGCTGCTACTAGCCTTATGACATTGATTCCATGGCTGAGTGATATTCCATTGTACATAAGGACCACAACTTTTTGATCCATTTTTCGCTGTCCTGGGATATTTAAGGTGGAATGAAGTGGAGGTCCTTGTCAACAGATCAGCCCTAAACTTTGGGGTGCTTGTGTCTTGCTGATTTTCAATTTTCCCACTTTATCCCCCCATGCGTGGAAGTGCCCTATGCTCTCTAAGCTGTGTTTTTTAGATGTTTCAGGACACACCGTACACTTCTCCAGAGTGGCTGTTGGCAATTTACATCCCGCCCATCAGTGTAGCAAGGCTCCCATTTCTCCATGGCCTGTCCTGCATTTCTGGTTTTGACACTTTTTTCAGCATGGCCCTTTTGATCGATGGGAAGCGAGACTTCTTTGTAGCGCTGATTTGCCTTTCCAGGTTGCTTGGTTGGCCAAAAAGGGCGTATGCGTTTTTTCCTGAATATATTCAGGAAAAAACGCATACGCCCTTTTTGGCCAAGGGCATCATTGTCAACGTTTTGCCGCTTTTCATGTGCTTTAAAGGCGATTCGAATCTACCTCCTGAAATCTGTTTCCTGCAATTCTGCCTTGATTTCAAATCCTCTTCTTTGCCTTCCCTCAATATATTTGTGGACGAGAGTTATCATTTATAACTCTGCAGGTTTGTGAATTGCAGTGCCCTGAAGCTCCATTTTACAAGTCGCATTTTTGGGAGCTGGCCGCAAAAGCGCAGGATGGCTTCAGGCCCTGTTCTGGTTCCGGGGGGCAGGCGGAGCCTGTGGTTAATTCTTCTTCCTGATGGGAAAATAGAGTGACCTGTGCCTGTCCCAACACCAAGAGCTAGTCTCTCATTGGTTCCCCGTCTTCCCGTTCATCCTCAGGACAAATTGCAACCTGTACGGAACAGGAGGTTAAAGGTGCTGATGCTCCAAGTAGGGAGATTGCTAGTAAAGTGGCTGGAATGGCGAACCCGAGCACAAGGAGATGAGAAATGAGGTGCGTTTTAGAAACCTTTCCCCATCACACGGTGTACCATCTTCTGGGTTTCTCATGCATGTTTTCGATGTAGGAAGATGCCCTTGAACCTGCAGATTTGGGACCCATGCGATGGGTAGCACGCAGTATTACTTTAAAGGGTCTGCGTTTGCTCACCCAACCTCACCAAACCTCTCAGCCCCAGGAGTGTCCACCCTTATGTCTCATCCAGCTGTGGGTCTAGATATGGTCAATCCAGGTTGCATCACAGCCCCTGAACGAATTGTGTAAGAATTTCTCTCTCTTTCCCTGTCTTTGTTTCATGGGTTTTTAAAAGTAATTTATTTTTATAATGGGGTTTAGCTGCTTTTCACGGCTGTGTTTATGCCGCTTTACACCCACTTGACACACTAACAGAGAGATATCAATACATAGGTTTTAAGATTATTACTAGTCAGATATATTCTTGTGCGGTGGATCGGGCGTGTTGAGTCCAGTTCTCTGAGCAAGGAGTAGGTCTTGTCTATTACATATTGGGTTTATGGAACGGTATCTGAGCTAATTTGAAACTCTTGTTTTATGTATCACCCCACCTCACCTTTCCCGTTAAGCAGCCATAGTGTGTTTTCTGCATGTGTGACTCTGTTCTGTTTTGTAATTCAGTTCAAGTGTAACGGTTTTTACATTCCCTCTATAAGTGACACCTTATGAGAAGTGTCCTTTTCTGTGTGACTTATTTCACTTAGAATCGTCTTACCTGAATCCACTCATCATGCTGCTACTAGCCTTATGACATTGATTCCATGGCTGAGTGATATTCCATTGTACATAAGGACCACAACTTTTTGATCCATTTTTCGCTGTCCTGGGATATTTAAGGTGGAATGAAGTGGAGGTCCTTGTCAACAGAGCAGCCCTAAACTTTGGGGTGCTTGTGTCTTGCTGATTTTCAATTTTCCCACTTTATCCCCCCATGCGTGGAAGTGCCCTATGCTCTCTAAGCTGTGTTTTTTAGATGTTTCAGGACACACCGTACACTTCTCCAGAGTGGCTGTTGGCAATTTACATCCCGCCCATCAGTGTAGCAAGGCTCCCATTTCTCCATGGCCTGTCCTGCATTTCTGGTTTTGACACTTTTTTCAGCATGGCCCTTTTGACCGATGGGAAGCGAGACTTCTTTGTAGCGCTGATTTGCCTTTCCAGGTTGCTTGGTTGGCCAAAAAGGGCGTATGCGTTTTTTCCTGAATATATTCAGGAAAAAACGCATACGCCCTTTTTGGCCAAGGGCATCATTGTCAACGTTTTGCCGCTTTTCATGTGCTTTAAAGGCGATTCGAATCTACCTCCTGAAATCTGTTTCCTGCAATTCTGCCTTGATTTCAAATCCTCTTCTTTGCCTTCCCTCAATATATTTGTGGACGAGAGTTATCATTTATAACTCTGCAGGTTTGTGAATTGCAGTGCCCTGAAGCTCCATTTTACAAGTCGCATTTTTGGGAGCTGGCCGCAAAAGCGCAGGATGGCTTCAGGCCCTGTTCTGGTTCCGGGGGGCAGGCGGAGCCTGTGGTTAATTCTTCTTCCTGATGGGAAAATAGAGTGACCTGTGCCTGTCCCAACACCAAGAGCTAGTCTCTCATTGGTTCCCCGTCTTCCCGTTCATCCTCAGGACAAATTGCAACCTGTACGGAACAGGAGGTTAAAGGTGCTGATGCTCCAAGTAGGGAGATTGCTAGTAAAGTGGCTGGAATGGCGAACCCGAGCACAAGGAGATGAGAAATGAGGTGCGTTTTAGAAACCTTTCCCCATCACACGGTGTACCATCTTCTGGGTTTCTCATGCATGTTTTCGATGTAGGAAGATGCCCTTGAACCTGCAGATTTGGGACCCATGCGATGGGTAGCACGCAGTATTACTTTAAAGGGTCTGCGTTTGCTCACCCAACCTCACCAAACCTCTCAGCCCCAGGAGTGTCCACCCTTATGTCTCATCCAGCTGTGGGTCTAGATATGGTCAATCCAGGTTGCATCACAGCCCCTGAACGAATTGTGTAAGAATTTCTCTCTCTTTCCCTGTCTTTGTTTCATGGGTTTTTAAAAGTAATTTATTTTTATAATGGGGTTTAGCTGCTTTTCACGGCTGTGTTTATGCCGCTTTACACCCACTTGACACACTAACAGAGAGATATCAATACATAGGTTTTAAGATTATTACTAGTCAGATATATTCTTGTGCGGTGAATCGGGCGTGTTGAGTCCAGTTCTCTGAGCAAGGAGTAGGTCTTGTCTATTACATATTGGGTTTATGGAACGGTATCTGAGCTAATTTGAAACTCTTGTTTTATGTATCACCCCACCTCACCTTTCCCGTTAAGCAGCCATAGTGTGTTTTCTGCATGTGTGACTCTGTTCTGTTTTGTAATTCAGTTCAAGTGTAACGGTTTTTACATTCCCTCTATAAGTGACACCTTATGAGAAGTGTCCTTTTCTGTGTGACTTATTTCACTTAGAATCGTCTTACCTGAATCCACTCATCATGCTGCTACTAGCCTTATGACATTGATTCCATGGCTGAGTGATATTCCATTGTACATAAGGACCACAACTTTTTGATCCATTTTTCGCTTTCCTGGGATATTTAAGGTGGAATGAAGTGGAGGTCCTTGTCAACAGAGCAGCCCTAAACTTTGGGGTGTTTGTGTCTTGCTGATTTTCAATTTTCCCACTTTATCCCCCCATGCGTGGAAGTGCCCTATGCTCTCTAAGCTGTGTTTTTTAGATGTTTCAGGACACACCGTACACTTCTCCAGAGTGGCTGTTGGCAATTTACATCCCGCCCATCAGTGTAGCAAGGCTCCCATTTCTCCATGGCCTGTCCTGCATTTCTGGTTTTGACACTTTTTTCAGCATGGCCCTTTTGATCGATGGGAAGCGAGACTTCTTTGTAGCGCTGATTTGCCTTTCCAGGTTGCTTGGTTGGCCAAAAAGGGCGTTTGCGTTTTTTCCTGAATATATTCAGGAAAAAACGCATACGCCCTTTTTGGCCAAGGGCATCATTGTCAACGTTTTGCCGCTTTTCATGTGCTTTAAAGGCGATTCGAATCTACCTCCTGAAATCTGTTTCCTGCAATTCTGCCTTGATTTCAAATCCTCTTCTTTGCCTTCCCTCAATATATTTGTGGACGAGAGTTATCATTTATAACTCTGCAGGTTTGTGAATTGCAGTGCCCTGAAGCTCCATTTTACAAGTCGCATTTTTGGGAGCTGGCCGCAAAAGCGCAGGATGGCTTCAGGCCCTGTTCTGGTTCCGGGGGGCAGGCGGAGCCTGTGGTTAATTCTTCTTCCTGATGGGAAAATAGAGTGACCTGTGCCTGTCCCAACACCAAGAGCTAGTCTCTCATTGGTTCCCCGTCTTCCCGTTCATCCTCAGGACAAATTGCAACCTGTACGGAACAGGAGGTTAAAGGTGCTGATGCTCCAAGTAGGGAGATTGCTAGTAAAGTGGCTGGAATGGCGAACCCGAGCACAAGGAGATGAGAAATGAGGTGCGTTTTAGAAACCTTTCCCCATCACACGGTGTACCATCTTCTGGGTTTCTCATGCATGTTTTCGATGTAGGAAGATGCCCTTGAACCTGCAGATTTGGGACCCATGCGATGGGTAGCACGCAGTATTACTTTAAAGGGTCTGCGTTTGCTCACCCAACCTCACCAAACCTCTCAGCCCCAGGAGTGTCCACCCTTATGTCTCATCCAGCTGTGGGTCTAGATATGGTCAATCCAGGTTGCATCACAGCCCCTGAACGAATTGTGTAAGAATTTCTCTCTCTTTCCCTGTCTTTGTTTCATGGGTTTTTAAAAGTAATTTATTTTTATAATGGGGTTTAGCTGCTTTTCACGGCTGTGTTTATGCCACTTTACACCCACTTGACACACTAACAGAGAGATATCAATACATAGGTTTTAAGATTATTACTAGTCAGATATATTCTTGTGCGGTGGATCGGGCGTGTTGAGTCCAGTTCTCTGAGCAAGGAGTAGGTCTTGTCTATTACATATTGGGTTTATGGAACGGTATCTGAGCTAATTTGAAACTCTTGTTTTATGTATCACCCCACCTCACCTTTCCCGTTAAGCAGCCATAGTGTGTTTTCTGCATGTGTGACTCTGTTCTGTTTTGTAATTCAGTTCAAGTGTAACGGTTTTTACATTCCCTCTATAAGTGACACCTTATGAGAAGTGTCCTTTTCTGTGTGACTTATTTCACTTAGAATCGTCTTACCTGAATCCACTCATCATGCTGCTACTAGCCTTATGACATTGATTCCATGGCTGAGTGATATTCCATTGTACATAAGGACCACAACTTTTTGATCCATTTTTCGCTTTCCTGGGATATTTAAGGTGGAATGAAGTGGAGGTCCTTGTCAACAGAGCAGCCCTAAACTTTGGGGTGCTTGTGTCTTGCTGATTTTCAATTTTCCCACTTTATCCCCCCATGCGTGGAAGTGCCCTATGCTCTCCAAGCTGTGTTTTTTAGATGTTTCAGGACACACCGTACACTTCTCCAGAGTGGCTGTGGGCAATTTACATCCCGCCCATCAGTGTAGCAAGGCTCCCATTTCTCCATGGCCTGTCCTGCATTTCTGGTTTTGACACTTTTTTCAGCATGGCCCTTTTGACCGATGGGAAGTGAGACTTCTTTGTAGCGCTGATTTGCCTTTCCAGGTTGCTTGGTTGGCCAAAAAGGGCGTATGCGTTTTTTCCTGAATATATTCAGGAAAAAACGCATACACCCTTTTTGGCCAAGGGCATCATTGTCAACGTTTTGCCGCTTTTCATGTGCTATAAAGGCGATTCGAATCTACCTCCTGAAATCTGTTTCCTGCAATTCTGCCTTGATTTCAAATCCTCTTCTTTGCCTTCCCTCAATATATTTGTGGACGAGAGTTATCATTTATAACTCTGCAGGTTTGTGAATTGCAGTGCCCTGAAGCTCCATTTTACAAGTCGCTTTTTTGGGAGCTGGCCGCAAAAGCGCAGGATGGCTTCAGGCCCTGTTCTGGTTCCGGGGGGCAGGCGGAGCCTGTGGTTAATTCTTCTTCCTGATGGGAAAATAGAGTGACCTGTGCCTGTCCCAACACCAAGAGCTAGTCTCTCATTGGTTCCCCGTCTTCCCGTTCATCCTCAGGACAAATTGCAACCTGTACGGAACAGGAGGTTAAAAGTGCTGATGCTCCAAGTAGGGAGATTGCTAGTAAAGTGGCTGGAATGGCGAACCCGAGCACAAGGAGATGAGAAATGAGGTGCGTTTTAGAAACCTTTCCCCATCACACGGTGTACCATCTTCTGGGTTTCTCATGCATGTTTTCGATGCAGTAAGATGCCCTTGAACCTGGAGATTTGGGACCCATGCGATGGGTAGCACGCAGTATTACTTTAAAGGGTCTGCGTTTGCTCACCCAACCTCACCAAACCTCTCAGCCCCAGGAGTGTCCACCCTTATGTCTCATCCAGCTGTGGGTCTAGATATGGTCAATCCAGGTTGCATCACAGCCCCTGAACGAATTGTGTAAGAATTTCTCTCTCTTTCCCTGTCTTTGTTTCATGGGTTTTTAAAAGTAATTTATTTTTATAATGGGGTTTAGCTGCTTTTCACGGCTGTGTTTATGCCGCTTTACACCCACTTGACACACTAACAGAGAGATATCAATACATAGGTTTTAAGATTATTACTAGTCAGATATATTCTTGTGCGGTGAATCGGGCGTGTTGAGTCCAGTTCTCTGAGCAAGGAGTAGGTCTTGTCTATTACATATTGGGTTTATGGAACGGTATCTGAGCTAATTTGAAACTCTTGTTTTATGTATCACCCCACCTCACCTTTCCCGTTAAGCAGCCATAGTGTGTTTTCTGCATGTGTGACTCTGTTCTGTTTTGTAATTCAGTTCAAGTGTAACGGTTTTTACATTCCCTCTATAAGTGACACCTTATGAGAAGTGTCCTTTTCTGTGTGACTTATTTCACTTAGAATCGTCTTACCTGAATCCACTCATCATGCTGCTACTAGCCTTATGACATTGATTCCATGGCTGAGTGATATTCCATTGTACATAAGGACCACAACTTTTTGATCCATTTTTCGCTTTCCTGGGATATTTAAGGTGGAATGAAGTGGAGGTCCTTGTCAACAGAGCAGCCCTAAACTTTGGGGTGTTTGTGTCTTGCTGATTTTCAATTTTCCCACTTTATCCCCCCATGCGTGGAAGTGCCCTATGCTCTCTAAGCTGTGTTTTTTAGATGTTTCAGGACACACCGTACACTTCTCCAGAGTGGCTGTTGGCAATTTACATCCCGCCCATCAGTGTAGCAAGGCTCCCATTTCTCCATGGCCTGTCCTGCATTTCTGGTTTTGACACTTTTTTCAGCATGGCCCTTTTGATCGATGGGAAGCGAGACTTCTTTGTAGCGCTGATTTGCCTTTCCAGGTTGCTTGGTTGGCCAAAAAGGGCGTATGCGTTTTTTCCTGAATATATTCAGGAAAAAACGCATACGCCCTTTTTGGCCAAGGGCATCATTGTCAACGTTTTGCCGCTTTTCATGTGCTTTAAAGGCGATTCGAATCTACCTCCTGAAATCTGTTTCCTGCAATTCTGCCTTGATTTCAAATCCTCTTCTTTGCCTTCCCTCAATATATTTGTGGACGAGAGTTATCATTTATAACTCTGCAGGTTTGTGAATTGCAGTGCCCTGAAGCTCCATTTTACAAGTCGCATTTTTGGGAGCTGGCCGCAAAAGCGCAGGATGGCTTCAGGCCCTGTTCTGGTTCCGGGGGGCAGGCGGAGCCTGTGGTTAATTCTTCTTCCTGATGGGAAAATAGAGTGACCTGTGCCTGTCCCAACACCAAGAGCTAGTCTCTCATTGGTTCCCCGTCTTCCCGTTCATCCTCAGGACAAATTGCAACCTGTACGGAACAGGAGGTTAAAGGTGCTGATGCTCCAAGTAGGGAGATTGCTAGTAAAGTGGCTGGAATGGCGAACCCGAGCACAAGGAGATGAGAAACGAGGTGCGTTTTAGAAACCTTTCCCCATCACACGGTGTACCATCTTCTGGGTTTCTCATGCATGTTTTCGATGTAGGAAGATGCCCTTGAACCTGCAGATTTGGGACCCATGCGATGGGTAGCACGCAGTATTACTTTAAAGGGTCTGCGTTTGCTCACCCAACCTCACCAAACCTCTCAGCCCCAGGAGTGTCCACCCTTATGTCTCATCCAGCTGTGGGTCTAGATATGGTCAATCCAGGTTGCATCACAGCCCCTGAACGAATTGTGTAAGAATTTCTCTCTCTTTCCCTGTCTTTGTTTCATGGGTTTTTAAAAGTAATTTATTTTTATAATGGGGTTTAGCTGCTTTTCACGGCTGTGTTTATGCCGCTTTACACCCACTTGACACACTAACAGAGAGATATCAATACATAGGTTTTAAGATTATTACTAGTCAGATATATTCTTGTGCGGTGAATCGGGCGTGTTGAGTCCAGTTCTCTGAGCAAGGAGTAGGTCTTGTCTATTACATATTGGGTTTATGGAACGGTATCTGAGCTAATTTGAAACTCTTGTTTTATGTATCACCCCACCTCACCTTTCCCGTTAAGCAGCCATAGTGTGTTTTCTGCATGTGTGACTCTGTTCTGTTTTGTAATTCAGTTCAAGTGTAACGGTTTTTACATTCCCTCTATAAGTGACACCTTATGAGAAGTGTCCTTTTCTGTGTGACTTATTTCACTTAGAATCGTCTTACCTGAATCCACTCATCATGCTGCTACTAGCCTTATGACATTGATTCCATGGCTGAGTGATATTCCATTGTACATAAGGACCACAACTTTTTGATCCATTTTTCGCTTTCCTGGGATATTTAAGGTGGAATGAAGTGGAGGTCCTTGTCAACAGAGCAGCCCTAAACTTTGGGGTGCTTGTGTCTTGCTGATTTTCAATTTTCCCACTTTATCCCCCCATGCGTGGAAGTGCCCTATGCTCTCCAAGCTGTGTTTTTTAGATGTTTCAGGACACACCGTACACTTCTCCAGAGTGGCTGTGGGCAATTTACATCCCGCCCATCAGTGTAGCAAGGCTCCCATTTCTCCATGGCCTGTCCTGCATTTCTGGTTTTGACACTTTTTTCAGCATGGCCCTTTTGACCGATGGGAAGTGAGACTTCTTTGTAGCGCTGATTTGCCTTTCCAGGTTGCTTGGTTGGGCAAAAAGGGCGTATGCGTTTTTTCCTGAATATATTCAGGAAAAAACGCATACGCCCTTTTTGGCCAAGGGCATCATTGTCAACGTTTTGCCGCTTTTCATGTGCTATAAAGGCGATTCGAATCTACCTCCTGAAATCTGTTTCCTGCAATTCTGCCTTGATTTCAAATCCTCTTCTTTGCCTTCCCTCAATATATTTGTGGACGAGAGTTATCATTTATAACTCTGCAGGTTTGTGAATTGCAGTGCCCTGAAGCTCCATTTTACAAGTCGCTTTTTTGGGAGCTGGCCGCAAAAGCGCAGGATGGCTTCAGGCCCTGTTCTGGTTCCGGGGGGCAGGCGGAGCCTGTGGTTAATTCTTCTTCCTGATGGGAAAATAGAGTGACCTGTGCCTGTCCCAACACCAAGAGCTAGTCTCTCATTGGTTCCCCGTCTTCCCGTTCATCCTCAGGACAAATTGCAACCTGTACGGAACAGGAGGTTAAAAGTGCTGATGCTCCAAGTAGGGAGATTGCTAGTAAAGTGGCTGGAATGGCGAACCCGAGCACAAGGAGATGAGAAATGAGGTGCGTTTTAGAAACCTTTCCCCATCACACGGTGTACCATCTTCTGGGTTTCTCATGCATGTTTTCGATGCAGTAAGATGCCCTTGAACCTGGAGATTTGGGACCCATGCGATGGGTAGCACGCAGTATTACTTTAAAGGGTCTGCGTTTGCTCACCCAACCTCACCAAACCTCTCAGCCCCAGGAGTGTCCACCCTTATGTCTCATCCAGCTGTGGGTCTAGATATGGTCAATCCAGGTTGCATCACAGCCCCTGAACGAATTGTGTAAGAATTTCTCTCTCTTTCCCTGTCTTTGTTTCATGGGTTTTTAAAAGTAATTTATTTTTATAATGGGGTTTAGCTGCTTTTCACGGCTGTGTTTATGCCGCTTTACACCCACTTGACACACTAACAGAGAGATATCAATACATAGGTTTTAAGATTATTACTAGTCAGATATATTCTTGTGCGGTGAATCGGGCGTGTTGAGTCCAGTTCTCTGAGCAAGGAGTAGGTCTTGTCTATTACATATTGGGTTTATGGAACGGTATCTGAGCTAATTTGAAACTCTTGTTTTATGTATCACCCCACCTCACCTTTCCCGTTAAGCAGCCATAGTGTGTTTTCTGCATGTGTGACTCTGTTCTGTTTTGTAATTCAGTTCAAGTGTAACGGTTTTTACATTCCCTCTATAAGTGACACCTTATGAGAAGTGTCCTTTTCTGTGTGACTTATTTCACTTAGAATCGTCTTACCTGAATCCACTCATCATGCTGCTACTAGCCTTATGACATTGATTCCATGGCTGAGTGATATTCCATTGTACATAAGGACCACAACTTTTTGATCCATTTTTCGCTTTCCTGGGATATTTAAGGTGGAATGAAGTGGAGGTCCTTGTCAACAGAGCAGCCCTAAACTTTGGGGTGTTTGTGTCTTGCTGATTTTCAATTTTCCCACTTTATCCCCCCATGCGTGGAAGTGCCCTATGCTCTCTAAGCTGTGTTTTTTAGATGTTTCAGGACACACCGTACACTTCTCCAGAGTGGCTGTTGGCAATTTACATCCCGCCCATCAGTGTAGCAAGGCTCCCATTTCTCCATGGCCTGTCCTGCATTTCTGGTTTTGACACTTTTTTCAGCATGGCCCTTTTGATCGATGGGAAGCGAGACTTCTTTGTAGCGCTGATTTGCCTTTCCAGGTTGCTTGGTTGGCCAAAAAGGGCGTATGCGTTTTTTCCTGAATATATTCAGGAAAAAACGCATACGCCCTTTTTGGCCAAGGGCATCATTGTCAACGTTTTGCCGCTTTTCATGTGCTTTAAAGGCGATTCGAATCTACCTCCTGAAATCTGTTTCCTGCAATTCTGCCTTGATTTCAAATCCTCTTCTTTGCCTTCCCTCAATATATTTGTGGACGAGAGTTATCATTTATAACTCTGCAGGTTTGTGAATTGCAGTGCCCTGAAGCTCCATTTTACAAGTCGCATTTTTGGGAGCTGGCCGCAAAAGCGCAGGATGGCTTCAGGCCCTGTTCTGGTTCCGGGGGGCAGGCGGAGCCTGTGGTTAATTCTTCTTCCTGATGGGAAAATAGAGTGACCTGTGCCTGTCCCAACACCAAGAGCTAGTCTCTCATTGGTTCCCCGTCTTCCCGTTCATCCTCAGGACAAATTGCAACCTGTACGGAACAGGAGGTTAAAGGTGCTGATGCTCCAAGTAGGGAGATTGCTAGTAAAGTGGCTGGAATGGCGAACCCGAGCACAAGGAGATGAGAAATGAGGTGCGTTTTAGAAACCTTTCCCCATCACACGGTGTACCATCTTCTGGGTTTCTCATGCATGTTTTCGATGTAGGAAGATGCCCTTGAACCTGCAGATTTGGGACCCATGCGATGGGTAGCACGCAGTATTACTTTAAAGGGTCTGCGTTTGCTCACCCAACCTCACCAAACCTCTCAGCCCCAGGAGTGTCCACCCTTATGTCTCATCCAGCTGTGGGTCTAGATATGGTCAATCCAGGTTGCATCACAGCCCCTGAACGAATTGTGTAAGAATTTCTCTCTCTTTCCCTGTCTTTGTTTCATGGGTTTTTAAAAGTAATTTATTTTTATAATGGGGTTTAGCTGCTTTTCACGGCTGTGTTTATGCCGCTTTACACCCACTTGACACACTAACAGAGAGATATCAATACATAGGTTTTAAGATTATTACTAGTCAGATATATTCTTGTGCGGTGGATCGGGCGTGTTGAGTCCAGTTCTCTGAGCAAGGAGTAGGTCTTGTCTATTACATATTGGGTTTATGGAACGGTATCTGAGCTAATTTGAAACTCTTGTTTTATGTATCACCCCACCTCACCTTTCCCGTTAAGCAGCCATAGTGTGTTTTCTGCATGTGTGACTCTGTTCTGTTTTGTAATTCAGTTCAAGTGTAACGGTTTTTACATTCCCTCTATAAGTGACACCTTATGAGAAGTGTCCTTTTCTGTGTGACTTATTTCACTTAGAATCGTCTTACCTGAATCCACTCATCATGCTGCTACTAGCCTTATGACATTGATTCCATGGCTGAGTGATATTCCATTGTACATAAGGACCACAACTTTTTGATCCATTTTTCGCTGTCCTGGGATATTTAAGGTGGAATGAAGTGGAGGTCCTTGTCAACAGAGCAGCCCTAAACTTTGGGGTGCTTGTGTCTTGCTGATTTTCAATTTTCCCACTTTATCCCCCCATGCGTGGAAGTGCCCTATGCTCTCTAAGCTGTGTTTTTTAGATGTTTCAGGACACACCGTACACTTCTCCAGAGTGGCTGTTGGCAATTTACATCCCGCCCATCAGTGTAGCAAGGCTCCCATTTCTCCATGGCCTGTCCTGCATTTCTGGTTTTGACACTTTTTTCAGCATGGCCCTTTTGACCGATGGGAAGCGAGACTTCTTTGTAGCGCTGATTTGCCTTTCCAGGTTGCTTGGTTGGCCAAAAAGGGCGTATGCGTTTTTTCCTGAATATATTCAGGAAAAAACGCATACGCCCTTTTTGGCCAAGGGCATCATTGTCAACGTTTTGCCGCTTTTCATGTGCTTTAAAGGCGATTCGAATCTACCTCCTGAAATCTGTTTCCTGCAATTCTGCCTTGATTTCAAATCCTCTTCTTTGCCTTCCCTCAATATATTTGTGGACGAGAGTTATCATTTATAACTCTGCAGGTTTGTGAATTGCAGTGCCCTGAAGCTCCATTTTACAAGTCGCATTTTTGGGAGCTGGCCGCAAAAGCGCAGGATGGCTTCAGGCCCTGTTCTGGTTCCGGGGGGCAGGCGGAGCCTGTGGTTAATTCTTCTTCCTGATGGGAAAATAGAGTGACCTGTGCCTGTCCCAACACCAAGAGCTAGTCTCTCATTGGTTCCCCGTCTTCCCGTTCATCCTCAGGACAAATTGCAACCTGTACGGAACAGGAGGTTAAAGGTGCTGATGCTCCAAGTAGGGAGATTGCTAGTAAAGTGGCTGGAATGGCGAACCCGAGCACAAGGAGATGAGAAACGAGGTGCGTTTTAGAAACCTTTCCCCATCACACGGTGTACCATCTTCTGGGTTTCTCATGCATGTTTTCGATGTAGGAAGATGCCCTTGAACCTGCAGATTTGGGACCCATGCGATGGGTAGCACGCAGTATTACTTTAAAGGGTCTGCGTTTGCTCACCCAACCTCACCAAACCTCTCAGCCCCAGGAGTGTCCACCCTTATGTCTCATCCAGCTGTGGGTCTAGATATGGTCAATCCAGGTTGCATCACAGCCCCTGAACGAATTGTGTAAGAATTTCTCTCTCTTTCCCTGTCTTTGTTTCATGTGTTTTTAAAAGTAATTTATTTTTATAATGGGGTTTAGCTGCTTTTCACGGCTGTGTTTATGCCGCTTTACACCCACTTGACACACTAACAGAGAGATATCAATACATAGGTTTTAAGATTATTACTAGTCAGATATATTCTTGTGCGGTGAATCGGGCGTGTTGAGTCCAGTTCTCTGAGCAAGGAGTAGGTCTTGTCTATTACATATTGGGTTTATGGAACGGTATCTGAGCTAATTTGAAACTCTTGTTTTATGTATCACCCCACCTCACCTTTCCCGTTAAGCAGCCATAGTGTGTTTTCTGCATGTGTGACTCTGTTCTGTTTTGTAATTCAGTTCAAGTGTAACGGTTTTTACATTCCCTCTATAAGTGACACCTTATGAGAAGTGTCCTTTTCTGTGTCACTTATTTCACTTAGAATCGTCTTACCTGAATCCACTCATCATGCTGCTACTAGCCTTATGACATTGATTCCATGGCTGAGTGATATTCCATTGTACATAAGGACCACAACTTTTTGATCCATTTTTCGCTTTCCTGGGATATTTAAGGTGGAATGAAGTGGAGGTCCTTGTCAACAGAGCAGCCCTAAACTTTGGGGTGTTTGTGTCTTGCTGATTTTCAATTTTCCCACTTTATCCCCCCATGCGTGGAAGTGCCCTATGCTCTCTAAGCTGTGTTTTTTAGATGTTTCAGGACACACCGTACACTTCTCCAGAGTGGCTGTTGGCAATTTACATCCCGCCCATCAGTGTAGCAAGGCTCCCATTTCTCCATGGCCTGTCCTGCATTTCTGGTTTTGACACTTTTTTCAGCATGGCCCTTTTGATCGATGGGAAGCGAGACTTCTTTGTAGCGCTGATTTGCCTTTCCAGGTTGCTTGGTTGGCCAAAAAGGGCGTTTGCGTTTTTTCCTGAATATATTCAGGAAAAAACGCATACGCCCTTTTTGGCCAAGGGCATCATTGTCAACGTTTTGCCGCTTTTCATGTGCTTTAAAGGCGATTCGAATCTACCTCCTGAAATCTGTTTCCTGCAATTCTGCCTTGATTTCAAATCCTCTTCTTTGCCTTCCCTCAATATATTTGTGGACGAGAGTTATCATTTATAACTCTGCAGGTTTGTGAATTGCAGTGCCCTGAAGCTCCATTTTACAAGTCGCATTTTTGGGAGCTGGCCGCAAAAGCGCAGGATGGCTTCAGGCCCTGTTCTGGTTCCGGGGGGCAGGCGGAGCCTGTGGTTAATTCTTCTTCCTGATGGGAAAATAGAGTGACCTGTGCCTGTCCCAACACCAAGAGCTAGTCTCTCATTGGTTCCCCGTCTTCCCGTTCATCCTCAGGACAAATTGCAACCTGTACGGAACAGGAGGTTAAAGGTGCTGATGCTCCAAGTAGGGAGATTGCTAGTAAAGTGGCTGGAATGGCGAACCCGAGCACAAGGAGATGAGAAATGAGGTGCGTTTTAGAAACCTTTCCCCATCACACGGTGTACCATCTTCTGGGTTTCTCATGCATGTTTTCGATGTAGGAAGATGCCCTTGAACCTGCAGATTTGGGACCCATGCGATGGGTAGCACGCAGTATTACTTTAAAGGGTCTGCGTTTGCTCACCCAACCTCACCAAACCTCTCAGCCCCAGGAGTGTCCACCCTTATGTCTCATCCAGCTGTGGGTCTAGATATGGTCAATCCAGGTTGCATCACAGCCCCTGAACGAATTGTGTAAGAATTTCTCTCTCTTTCCCTGTCTTTGTTTCATGGGTTTTTAAAAGTAATTTATTTTTATAATGGGGTTTAGCTGCTTTTCACGGCTGTGTTTATGCCACTTTACACCCACTTGACACACTAACAGAGAGATATCAATACATAGGTTTTAAGATTATTACTAGTCAGATATATTCTTGTGCGGTGGATCGGGCGTGTTGAGTCCAGTTCTCTGAGCAAGGAGTAGGTCTTGTCTATTACATATTGGGTTTATGGAACGGTATCTGAGCTAATTTGAAACTCTTGTTTTATGTATCACCCCACCTCACCTTTCCCGTTAAGCAGCCATAGTGTGTTTTCTGCATGTGTGACTCTGTTCTGTTTTGTAATTCAGTTCAAGTGTAACGGTTTTTACATTCCCTCTATAAGTGACACCTTATGAGAAGTGTCCTTTTCTGTGTGACTTATTTCACTTAGAATCGTCTTACCTGAATCCACTCATCATGCTGCTACTAGCCTTATGACATTGATTCCATGGCTGAGTGATATTCCATTGTACATAAGGACCACAACTTTTTGATCCATTTTTCGCTTTCCTGGGATATTTAAGGTGGAATGAAGTGGAGGTCCTTGTCAACAGAGCAGCCCTAAACTTTGGGGTGCTTGTGTCTTGCTGATTTTCAATTTTCCCACTTTATCCCCCCATGCGTGGAAGTGCCCTATGCTCTCCAAGCTGTGTTTTTTAGATGTTTCAGGACACACCGTACACTTCTCCAGAGTGGCTGTGGGCAATTTACATCCCGCCCATCAGTGTAGCAAGGCTCCCATTTCTCCATGGCCTGTCCTGCATTTCTGGTTTTGACACTTTTTTCAGCATGGCCCTTTTGACCGATGGGAAGTGAGACTTCTTTGTAGCGCTGATTTGCCTTTCCAGGTTGCTTGGTTGGCCAAAAAGGGCGTATGCGTTTTTTCCTGAATATATTCAGGAAAAAACGCATACACCCTTTTTGGCCAAGGGCATCATTGTCAACGTTTTGCCGCTTTTCATGTGCTATAAAGGCGATTCGAATCTACCTCCTGAAATCTGTTTCCTGCAATTCTGCCTTGATTTCAAATCCTCTTCTTTGCCTTCCCTCAATATATTTGTGGACGAGAGTTATCATTTATAACTCTGCAGGTTTGTGAATTGCAGTGCCCTGAAGCTCCATTTTACAAGTCGCTTTTTTGGGAGCTGGCCGCAAAAGCGCAGGATGGCTTCAGGCCCTGTTCTGGTTCCGGGGGGCAGGCGGAGCCTGTGGTTAATTCTTCTTCCTGATGGGAAAATAGAGTGACCTGTGCCTGTCCCAACACCAAGAGCTAGTCTCTCATTGGTTCCCCGTCTTCCCGTTCATCCTCAGGACAAATTGCAACCTGTACGGAACAGGAGGTTAAAAGTGCTGATGCTCCAAGTAGGGAGATTGCTAGTAAAGTGGCTGGAATGGCGAACCCGAGCACAAGGAGATGAGAAATGAGGTGCGTTTTAGAAACCTTTCCCCATCACACGGTGTACCATCTTCTGGGTTTCTCATGCATGTTTTCGATGCAGTAAGATGCCCTTGAACCTGGAGATTTGGGACCCATGCGATGGGTAGCACGCAGTATTACTTTAAAGGGTCTGCGTTTGCTCACCCAACCTCACCAAACCTCTCAGCCCCAGGAGTGTCCACCCTTATGTCTCATCCAGCTGTGGGTCTAGATATGGTCAATCCAGGTTGCATCACAGCCCCTGAACGAATTGTGTAAGAATTTCTCTCTCTTTCCCTGTCTTTGTTTCATGGGTTTTTAAAAGTAATTTATTTTTATAATGGGGTTTAGCTGCTTTTCACGGCTGTGTTTATGCCGCTTTACACCCACTTGACACACTAACAGAGAGATATCAATACATAGGTTTTAAGATTATTACTAGTCAGATATATTCTTGTGCGGTGAATCGGGCGTGTTGAGTCCAGTTCTCTGAGCAAGGAGTAGGTCTTGTCTATTACATATTGGGTTTATGGAACGGTATCTGAGCTAATTTGAAACTCTTGTTTTATGTATCACCCCACCTCACCTTTCCCGTTAAGCAGCCATAGTGTGTTTTCTGCATGTGTGACTCTGTTCTGTTTTGTAATTCAGTTCAAGTGTAACGGTTTTTACATTCCCTCTATAAGTGACACCTTATGAGAAGTGTCCTTTTCTGTGTGACTTATTTCACTTAGAATCGTCTTACCTGAATCCACTCATCATGCTGCTACTAGCCTTATGACATTGATTCCATGGCTGAGTGATATTCCATTGTACATAAGGACCACAACTTTTTGATCCATTTTTCGCTTTCCTGGGATATTTAAGGTGGAATGAAGTGGAGGTCCTTGTCAACAGAGCAGCCCTAAACTTTGGGGTGTTTGTGTCTTGCTGATTTTCAATTTTCCCACTTTATCCCCCCATGCGTGGAAGTGCCCTATGCTCTCTAAGCTGTGTTTTTTAGATGTTTCAGGACACACCGTACACTTCTCCAGAGTGGCTGTTGGCAATTTACATCCCGCCCATCAGTGTAGCAAGGCTCCCATTTCTCCATGGCCTGTCCTGCATTTCTGGTTTTGACACTTTTTTCAGCATGGCCCTTTTGATCGATGGGAAGCGAGACTTCTTTGTAGCGCTGATTTGCCTTTCCAGGTTGCTTGGTTGGCCAAAAAGGGCGTATGCGTTTTTTCCTGAATATATTCAGGAAAAAACGCATACGCCCTTTTTGGCCAAGGGCATCATTGTCAACGTTTTGCCGCTTTTCATGTGCTTTAAAGGCGATTCGAATCTACCTCCTGAAATCTGTTTCCTGCAATTCTGCCTTGATTTCAAATCCTCTTCTTTGCCTTCCCTCAATATATTTGTGGACGAGAGTTATCATTTATAACTCTGCAGGTTTGTGAATTGCAGTGCCCTGAAGCTCCATTTTACAAGTCGCATTTTTGGGAGCTGGCCGCAAAAGCGCAGGATGGCTTCAGGCCCTGTTCTGGTTCCGGGGGGCAGGCGGAGCCTGTGGTTAATTCTTCTTCCTGATGGGAAAATAGAGTGACCTGTGCCTGTCCCAACACCAAGAGCTAGTCTCTCATTGGTTCCCCGTCTTCCCGTTCATCCTCAGGACAAATTGCAACCTGTACGGAACAGGAGGTTAAAGGTGCTGATGCTCCAAGTAGGGAGATTGCTAGTAAAGTGGCTGGAATGGCGAACCCGAGCACAAGGAGATGAGAAACGAGGTGCGTTTTAGAAACCTTTCCCCATCACACGGTGTACCATCTTCTGGGTTTCTCATGCATGTTTTCGATGTAGGAAGATGCCCTTGAACCTGCAGATTTGGGACCCATGCGATGGGTAGCACGCAGTATTACTTTAAAGGGTCTGCGTTTGCTCACCCAACCTCACCAAACCTCTCAGCCCCAGGAGTGTCCACCCTTATGTCTCATCCAGCTGTGGGTCTAGATATGGTCAATCCAGGTTGCATCACAGCCCCTGAACGAATTGTGTAAGAATTTCTCTCTCTTTCCCTGTCTTTGTTTCATGGGTTTTTAAAAGTAATTTATTTTTATAATGGGGTTTAGCTGCTTTTCACGGCTGTGTTTATGCCGCTTTACACCCACTTGACACACTAACAGAGAGATATCAATACATAGGTTTTAAGATTATTACTAGTCAGATATATTCTTGTGCGGTGAATCGGGCGTGTTGAGTCCAGTTCTCTGAGCAAGGAGTAGGTCTTGTCTATTACATATTGGGTTTATGGAACGGTATCTGAGCTAATTTGAAACTCTTGTTTTATGTATCACCCCACCTCACCTTTCCCGTTAAGCAGCCATAGTGTGTTTTCTGCATGTGTGACTCTGTTCTGTTTTGTAATTCAGTTCAAGTGTAACGGTTTTTACATTCCCTCTATAAGTGACACCTTATGAGAAGTGTCCTTTTCTGTGTGACTTATTTCACTTAGAATCGTCTTACCTGAATCCACTCATCATGCTGCTACTAGCCTTATGACATTGATTCCATGGCTGAGTGATATTCCATTGTACATAAGGACCACAACTTTTTGATCCATTTTTCGCTTTCCTGGGATATTTAAGGTGGAATGAAGTGGAGGTCCTTGTCAACAGAGCAGCCCTAAACTTTGGGGTGCTTGTGTCTTGCTGATTTTCAATTTTCCCACTTTATCCCCCCATGCGTGGAAGTGCCCTATGCTCTCCAAGCTGTGTTTTTTAGATGTTTCAGGACACACCGTACACTTCTCCAGAGTGGCTGTGGGCAATTTACATCCCGCCCATCAGTGTAGCAAGGCTCCCATTTCTCCATGGCCTGTCCTGCATTTCTGGTTTTGACACTTTTTTCAGCATGGCCCTTTTGACCGATGGGAAGTGAGACTTCTTTGTAGCGCTGATTTGCCTTTCCAGGTTGCTTGGTTGGGCAAAAAGGGCGTATGCGTTTTTTCCTGAATATATTCAGGAAAAAACGCATACGCCCTTTTTGGCCAAGGGCATCATTGTCAACGTTTTGCCGCTTTTCATGTGCTATAAAGGCGATTCGAATCTACCTCCTGAAATCTGTTTCCTGCAATTCTGCCTTGATTTCAAATCCTCTTCTTTGCCTTCCCTCAATATATTTGTGGACGAGAGTTATCATTTATAACTCTGCAGGTTTGTGAATTGCAGTGCCCTGAAGCTCCATTTTACAAGTCGCTTTTTTGGGAGCTGGCCGCAAAAGCGCAGGATGGCTTCAGGCCCTGTTCTGGTTCCGGGGGGCAGGCGGAGCCTGTGGTTAATTCTTCTTCCTGATGGGAAAATAGAGTGACCTGTGCCTGTCCCAACACCAAGAGCTAGTCTCTCATTGGTTCCCCGTCTTCCCGTTCATCCTCAGGACAAATTGCAACCTGTACGGAACAGGAGGTTAAAAGTGCTGATGCTCCAAGTAGGGAGATTGCTAGTAAAGTGGCTGGAATGGCGAACCCGAGCACAAGGAGATGAGAAATGAGGTGCGTTTTAGAAACCTTTCCCCATCACACGGTGTACCATCTTCTGGGTTTCTCATGCATGTTTTCGATGCAGTAAGATGCCCTTGAACCTGGAGATTTGGGACCCATGCGATGGGTAGCACGCAGTATTACTTTAAAGGGTCTGCGTTTGCTCACCCAACCTCACCAAACCTCTCAGCCCCAGGAGTGTCCACCCTTATGTCTCATCCAGCTGTGGGTCTAGATATGGTCAATCCAGGTTGCATCACAGCCCCTGAACGAATTGTGTAAGAATTTCTCTCTCTTTCCCTGTCTTTGTTTCATGGGTTTTTAAAAGTAATTTATTTTTATAATGGGGTTTAGCTGCTTTTCACGGCTGTGTTTATGCCGCTTTACACCCACTTGACACACTAACAGAGAGATATCAATACATAGGTTTTAAGATTATTACTAGTCAGATATATTCTTGTGCGGTGAATCGGGCGTGTTGAGTCCAGTTCTCTGAGCAAGGAGTAGGTCTTGTCTATTACATATTGGGTTTATGGAACGGTATCTGAGCTAATTTGAAACTCTTGTTTTATGTATCACCCCACCTCACCTTTCCCGTTAAGCAGCCATAGTGTGTTTTCTGCATGTGTGACTCTGTTCTGTTTTGTAATTCAGTTCAAGTGTAACGGTTTTTACATTCCCTCTATAAGTGACACCTTATGAGAAGTGTCCTTTTCTGTGTGACTTATTTCACTTAGAATCGTCTTACCTGAATCCACTCATCATGCTGCTACTAGCCTTATGACATTGATTCCATGGCTGAGTGATATTCCATTGTACATAAGGACCACAACTTTTTGATCCATTTTTCGCTTTCCTGGGATATTTAAGGTGGAATGAAGTGGAGGTCCTTGTCAACAGAGCAGCCCTAAACTTTGGGGTGTTTGTGTCTTGCTGATTTTCAATTTTCCCACTTTATCCCCCCATGCGTGGAAGTGCCCTATGCTCTCTAAGCTGTGTTTTTTAGATGTTTCAGGACACACCGTACACTTCTCCAGAGTGGCTGTTGGCAATTTACATCCCGCCCATCAGTGTAGCAAGGCTCCCATTTCTCCATGGCCTGTCCTGCATTTCTGGTTTTGACACTTTTTTCAGCATGGCCCTTTTGATCGATGGGAAGCGAGACTTCTTTGTAGCGCTGATTTGCCTTTCCAGGTTGCTTGGTTGGCCAAAAAGGGCGTATGCGTTTTTTCCTGAATATATTCAGGAAAAAACGCATACGCCCTTTTTGGCCAAGGGCATCATTGTCAACGTTTTGCCGCTTTTCATGTGCTTTAAAGGCGATTCGAATCTACCTCCTGAAATCTGTTTCCTGCAATTCTGCCTTGATTTCAAATCCTCTTCTTTGCCTTCCCTCAATATATTTGTGGACGAGAGTTATCATTTATAACTCTGCAGGTTTGTGAATTGCAGTGCCCTGAAGCTCCATTTTACAAGTCGCATTTTTGGGAGCTGGCCGCAAAAGCGCAGGATGGCTTCAGGCCCTGTTCTGGTTCCGGGGGGCAGGCGGAGCCTGTGGTTAATTCTTCTTCCTGATGGGAAAATAGAGTGACCTGTGCCTGTCCCAACACCAAGAGCTAGTCTCTCATTGGTTCCCCGTCTTCCCGTTCATCCTCAGGACAAATTGCAACCTGTACGGAACAGGAGGTTAAAGGTGCTGATGCTCCAAGTAGGGAGATTGCTAGTAAAGTGGCTGGAATGGCGAACCCGAGCACAAGGAGATGAGAAATGAGGTGCGTTTTAGAAACCTTTCCCCATCACACGGTGTACCATCTTCTGGGTTTCTCATGCATGTTTTCGATGTAGGAAGATGCCCTTGAACCTGCAGATTTGGGACCCATGCGATGGGTAGCACGCAGTATTACTTTAAAGGGTCTGCGTTTGCTCACCCAACCTCACCAAACCTCTCAGCCCCAGGAGTGTCCACCCTTATGTCTCATCCAGCTGTGGGTCTAGATATGGTCAATCCAGGTTGCATCACAGCCCCTGAACGAATTGTGTAAGAATTTCTCTCTCTTTCCCTGTCTTTGTTTCATGGGTTTTTAAAAGTAATTTATTTTTATAATGGGGTTTAGCTGCTTTTCACGGCTGTGTTTATGCCGCTTTACACCCACTTGACACACTAACAGAGAGATATCAATACATAGGTTTTAAGATTATTACTAGTCAGATATATTCTTGTGCGGTGGATCGGGCGTGTTGAGTCCAGTTCTCTGAGCAAGGAGTAGGTCTTGTCTATTACATATTGGGTTTATGGAACGGTATCTGAGCTAATTTGAAACTCTTGTTTTATGTATCACCCCACCTCACCTTTCCCGTTAAGCAGCCATAGTGTGTTTTCTGCATGTGTGACTCTGTTCTGTTTTGTAATTCAGTTCAAGTGTAACGGTTTTTACATTCCCTCTATAAGTGACACCTTATGAGAAGTGTCCTTTTCTGTGTGACTTATTTCACTTAGAATCGTCTTACCTGAATCCACTCATCATGCTGCTACTAGCCTTATGACATTGATTCCATGGCTGAGTGATATTCCATTGTACATAAGGACCACAACTTTTTGATCCATTTTTCGCTGTCCTGGGATATTTAAGGTGGAATGAAGTGGAGGTCCTTGTCAACAGAGCAGCCCTAAACTTTGGGGTGCTTGTGTCTTGCTGATTTTCAATTTTCCCACTTTATCCCCCCATGCGTGGAAGTGCCCTATGCTCTCTAAGCTGTGTTTTTTAGATGTTTCAGGACACACCGTACACTTCTCCAGAGTGGCTGTTGGCAATTTACATCCCGCCCATCAGTGTAGCAAGGCTCCCATTTCTCCATGGCCTGTCCTGCATTTCTGGTTTTGACACTTTTTTCAGCATGGCCCTTTTGACCGATGGGAAGCGAGACTTCTTTGTAGCGCTGATTTGCCTTTCCAGGTTGCTTGGTTGGCCAAAAAGGGCGTATGCGTTTTTTCCTGAATATATTCAGGAAAAAACGCATACGCCCTTTTTGGCCAAGGGCATCATTGTCAACGTTTTGCCGCTTTTCATGTGCTTTAAAGGCGATTCGAATCTACCTCCTGAAATCTGTTTCCTGCAATTCTGCCTTGATTTCAAATCCTCTTCTTTGCCTTCCCTCAATATATTTGTGGACGAGAGTTATCATTTATAACTCTGCAGGTTTGTGAATTGCAGTGCCCTGAAGCTCCATTTTACAAGTCGCATTTTTGGGAGCTGGCCGCAAAAGCGCAGGATGGCTTCAGGCCCTGTTCTGGTTCCGGGGGGCAGGCGGAGCCTGTGGTTAATTCTTCTTCCTGATGGGAAAATAGAGTGACCTGTGCCTGTCCCAACACCAAGAGCTAGTCTCTCATTGGTTCCCCGTCTTCCCGTTCATCCTCAGGACAAATTGCAACCTGTACGGAACAGGAGGTTAAAGGTGCTGATGCTCCAAGTAGGGAGATTGCTAGTAAAGTGGCTGGAATGGCGAACCCGAGCACAAGGAGATGAGAAACGAGGTGCGTTTTAGAAACCTTTCCCCATCACACGGTGTACCATCTTCTGGGTTTCTCATGCATGTTTTCGATGTAGGAAGATGCCCTTGAACCTGCAGATTTGGGACCCATGCGATGGGTAGCACGCAGTATTACTTTAAAGGGTCTGCGTTTGCTCACCCAACCTCACCAAACCTCTCAGCCCCAGGAGTGTCCACCCTTATGTCTCATCCAGCTGTGGGTCTAGATATGGTCAATCCAGGTTGCATCACAGCCCCTGAACGAATTGTGTAAGAATTTCTCTCTCTTTCCCTGTCTTTGTTTCATGTGTTTTTAAAAGTAATTTATTTTTATAATGGGGTTTAGCTGCTTTTCACGGCTGTGTTTATGCCGCTTTACACCCACTTGACACACTAACAGAGAGATATCAATACATAGGTTTTAAGATTATTACTAGTCAGATATATTCTTGTGCGGTGAATCGGGCGTGTTGAGTCCAGTTCTCTGAGCAAGGAGTAGGTCTTGTCTATTACATATTGGGTTTATGGAACGGTATCTGAGCTAATTTGAAACTCTTGTTTTATGTATCACCCCACCTCACCTTTCCCGTTAAGCAGCCATAGTGTGTTTTCTGCATGTGTGACTCTGTTCTGTTTTGTAATTCAGTTCAAGTGTAACGGTTTTTACATTCCCTCTATAAGTGACACCTTATGAGAAGTGTCCTTTTCTGTGTCACTTATTTCACTTAGAATCGTCTTACCTGAATCCACTCATCATGCTGCTACTAGCCTTATGACATTGATTCCATGGCTGAGTGATATTCCATTGTACATAAGGACCACAACTTTTTGATCCATTTTTCGCTTTCCTGGGATATTTAAGGTGGAATGAAGTGGAGGTCCTTGTCAACAGAGCAGCCCTAAACTTTGGGGTGCTTGTGTCTTGCTGATTTTCAATTTTCCCACTTTATCCCCCCATGCGTGGAAGTGCCCTATGCTCTCCAAGCTGTGTTTTTTAGATGTTTCAGGACACACCGTACACTTCTCCAGAGTGGCTGTGGGCAATTTACATCCCGCCCATCAGTGTAGCAAGGCTCCCATTTCTCCATGGCCTGTCCTGCATTTCTGGTTTTGACACTTTTTTCAGCATGGCCCTTTTGACCGATGGGAAGTGAGACTTCTTTGTAGCGCTGATTTGCCTTTCCAGGTTGCTTGGTTGGGCAAAAAGGGCGTATGCGTTTTTTCCTGAATATATTCAAGAAAAAACGCATACACCCTTTTTGGCCAAGGGCATCATTGTCAACGTTTTGCCGCTTTTCATGTGCTATAAAGGCGATTCGAATCTACCTCCTGAAATCTGTTTCCTGCAATTCTGCCTTGATTTCAAATCCTCTTCTTTGCCTTCCCTCAATATATTTGTGGACGAGAGTTATCATTTATAACTCTGCAGGTTTGTGAATTGCAGTGCCCTGAAGCTCCATTTTACAAGTCGCTTTTTTGGGAGCTGGCCGCAAAAGCGCAGGATGGCTTCAGGCCCTGTTCTGGTTCCGGGGGGCAGGCGGAGCCTGTGGTTAATTCTTCTTCCTGATGGGAAAATAGAGTGACCTGTGCCTGTCCCAACACCAAGAGCTAGTCTCTCATTGGTTCCCCGTCTTCCCGTTCATCCTCAGGACAAATTGCAACCTGTACGGAACAGGAGGTTAAAAGTGCTGATGCTCCAAGTAGGGAGATTGCTAGTAAAGTGGCTGGAATGGCGAACCCGAGCACAAGGAGATGAGAAATGAGGTGCGTTTTAGAAACCTTTCCCCATCACACGGTGTACCATCTTCTGGGTTTCTCATGCATGTTTTCGATGCAGTAAGATGCCCTTGAACCTGGAGATTTGGGACCCATGCGATGGGTAGCACGCAGTATTACTTTAAAGGGTCTGCGTTTGCTCACCCAACCTCACCAAACCTCTCAGCCCCAGGAGTGTCCACCCTTATGTCTCATCCAGCTGTGGGTCTAGATATGGTCAATCCAGGTTGCATCACAGCCCCTGAACGAATTGTGTAAGAATTTCTCTCTCTTTCCCTGTCTTTGTTTCATGGGTTTTTAAAAGTAATTTATTTTTATAATGGGGTTTAGCTGCTTTTCACGGCTGTGTTTATGCCGCTTTACACCCACTTGACACACTAACAGAGAGATATCAATACATAGGTTTTAAGATTATTACTAGTCAGATATATTCTTGTGCGGTGAATCGGGCGTGTTGAGTCCAGTTCTCTGAGCAAGGAGTAGGTCTTGTCTATTACATATTGGGTTTATGGAACGGTATCTGAGCTAATTTGAAACTCTTGTTTTATGTATCACCCCACCTCACCTTTCCCGTTAAGCAGCCATAGTGTGTTTTCTGCATGTGTGACTCTGTTCTGTTTTGTAATTCAGTTCAAGTGTAACGGTTTTTACATTCCCTCTATAAGTGACACCTTATGAGAAGTGTCCTTTTCTGTGTGACTTATTTCACTTAGAATCGTCTTACCTGAATCCACTCATCATGCTGCTACTAGCCTTATGACATTGATTCCATGGCTGAGTGATATTCCATTGTACATAAGGACCACAACTTTTTGATCCATTTTTCGCTTTCCTGGGATATTTAAGGTGGAATGAAGTGGAGGTCCTTGTCAACAGAGCAGCCCTAAACTTTGGGGTGTTTGTGTCTTGCTGATTTTCAATTTTCCCACTTTATCCCCCCATGCGTGGAAGTGCCCTATGCTCTCTAAGCTGTGTTTTTTAGATGTTTCAGGACACACCGTACACTTCTCCAGAGTGGCTGTTGGCAATTTACATCCCGCCCATCAGTGTAGCAAGGCTCCCATTTCTCCATGGCCTGTCCTGCATTTCTGGTTTTGACACTTTTTTCAGCATGGCCCTTTTGATCGATGGGAAGCGAGACTTCTTTGTAGCGCTGATTTGCCTTTCCAGGTTGCTTGGTTGGCCAAAAAGGGCGTATGCGTTTTTTCCTGAATATATTCAGGAAAAAACGCATACGCCCTTTTTGGCCAAGGGCATCATTGTCAACGTTTTGCCGCTTTTCATGTGCTTTAAAGGCGATTCGAATCTACCTCCTGAAATCTGTTTCCTGCAATTCTGCCTTGATTTCAAATCCTCTTCTTTGCCTTCCCTCAATATATTTGTGGACGAGAGTTATCATTTATAACTCTGCAGGTTTGTGAATTGCAGTGCCCTGAAGCTCCATTTTACAAGTCGCATTTTTGGGAGCTGGCCGCAAAAGCGCAGGATGGCTTCAGGCCCTGTTCTGGTTCCGGGGGGCAGGCGGAGCCTGTGGTTAATTCTTCTTCCTGATGGGAAAATAGAGTGACCTGTGCCTGTCCCAACACCAAGAGCTAGTCTCTCATTGGTTCCCCGTCTTCCCGTTCATCCTCAGGACAAATTGCAACCTGTACGGAACAGGAGGTTAAAGGTGCTGATGCTCCAAGTAGGGAGATTGCTAGTAAAGTGGCTGGAATGGCGAACCCGAGCACAAGGAGATGAGAAATGAGGTGCGTTTTAGAAACCTTTCCCCATCACACGGTGTACCATCTTCTGGGTTTCTCATGCATGTTTTCGATGTAGGAAGATGCCCTTGAACCTGCAGATTTGGGACCCATGCGATGGGTAGCACGCAGTATTACTTTAAAGGGTCTGCGTTTGCTCACCCAACCTCACCAAACCTCTCAGCCCCAGGAGTGTCCACCCTTATGTCTCATCCAGCTGTGGGTCTAGATATGGTCAATCCAGGTTGCATCACAGCCCCTGAACGAATTGTGTAAGAATTTCTCTCTCTTTCCCTGTCTTTGTTTCATGGGTTTTTAAAAGTAATTTATTTTTATAATGGGGTTTAGCTGCTTTTCACGGCTGTGTTTATGCCGCTTTACACCCACTTGACACACTAACAGAGAGATATCAATACATAGGTTTTAAGATTATTACTAGTCAGATATATTCTTGTGCGGTGGATCGGGCGTGTTGAGTCCAGTTCTCTGAGCAAGGAGTAGGTCTTGTCTATTACATGTTGGGTTTATGGAACGGTATCTGAGCTAATTTGAAACTCTTGTTTTATGTATCACCCCACCTCACCTTTCCCGTTAAGCAGCCATAGTGTATTTTCTGCATGTGTGACTCTGTTCTGTTTTGTAATTCAGTTCAAGTGTAACGGTTTTTACATTCCCTCTATAAGTGACACCTTATGAGAAGTGTCCTTTTCTGTGTGACTTATTTCACTTAGAATCGTCTTACCTGAATCCACTCATCATGCTGCTACTAGCCTTATGACATTGATTCCATGGCTGAGTGATATTCCATTGTACATAAGGACCACAACTTTTTGATCCATTTTTCGCTGTCCTGGGATATTTAAGGTGGAATGAAGTGGAGGTCCTTGACAACAGAGCAGCCCTAAACTTTGGGGTGCTTGTGTCTTGCTGATTTTCAATTTTCCCACTTTATCCCCCCATGCGTGGAAGTGCCCTATGCTCTCTAAGCTGTGTTTTTTAGATGTTTCAGGACACACCGTACACTTCTCCAGAGTGGCTGTTGGCAATTTACATCCCGCCCATCAGTGTAGCAAGGCTCCCATTTCTCCATGGCCTGTCCTGCATTTCTGGTTTTGACACTTTTTTCAGCATGGCCCTTTTGACCGATGGGAAGCGAGACTTCTTTGTAGCGCTGATTTGCCTTTCCAGGTTGCTTGGTTGGCCAAAAAGGGCGTATGCGTTTTTTCCTGAATATATTCAGGAAAAAACGCATACGCCCTTTTTGGCCAAGGGCATCATTGTCAACGTTTTGCCGCTTTTCATGTGCTTTAAAGGCGATTCGAATCTACCTCCTGAAATCTGTTTCCTGCAATTCTGCCTTGATTTCAAATCCTCTTCTTTGCCTTCCCTCAATATATTTGTGGACGAGAGTTATCATTTATAACTCTGCAGGTTTGTGAATTGCAGTGCCCTGAAGCTCCATTTTACAAGTCGCATTTTTGGGAGCTGGCCGCAAAAGCGCAGGATGGCTTCAGGCCCTGTTCTGGTTCCGGGGGGCAGGCGGAGCCTGTGGTTAATTCTTCTTCCTGATGGGAAAATAGAGTGACCTGTGCCTGTCCCAACACCAAGAGCTAGTCTCTCATTGGTTCCCCGTCTTCCCGTTCATCCTCAGGACAAATTGCAACCTGTACGGAACAGGAGGTTAAAGGTGCTGATGCTCCAAGTAGGGAGATTGCTAGTAAAGTGGCTGGAATGGCGAACCCGAGCACAAGGAGATGAGAAACGAGGTGCGTTTTAGAAACCTTTCCCCATCACACGGTGTACCATCTTCTGAGTTTCTCATGCATGTTTTCGATGTAGGAAGATGCCCTTGAACCTGCAGATTTGGGACCCATGCGATGGGTAGCACGCAGTATTACTTTAAAGGGTCTGCGTTTGCTCACCCAACCTCACCAAACCTCTCAGCCCCAGGAGTGTCCACCCTTATGTCTCATCCAGCTGTGGGTCTAGATATGGTCAATCCAGGTTGCATCACAGCCCCTGAACGAATTGTGTAAGAATTTCTCTCTCTTTCCCTGTCTTTGTTTCATGTGTTTTTAAAAGTAATTTATTTTTATAATGGGGTTTAGCTGCTTTTCACGGCTGTGTTTATGCCGCTTTACACCCACTTGACACACTAACAGAGAGATATCAATACATAGGTTTTAAGATTATTACTAGTCAGATATATTCTTGTGCGGTGAATCGGGCGTGTTGAGTCCAGTTCTCTGAGCAAGGAGTAGGTCTTGTCTATTACATATTGGGTTTATGGAACGGTATCTGAGCTAATTTGAAACTCTTGTTTTATGTATCACCCCACCTCACCTTTCCCGTTAAGCAGCCATAGTGTGTTTTCTGCATGTGTGACTCTGTTCTGTTTTGTAATTCAGTTCAAGTGTAACGGTTTTTACATTCCCTCTATAAGTGACACCTTATGAGAAGTGTCCTTTTCTGTGTCACTTATTTCACTTAGAATCGTCTTACCTGAATCCACTCATCATGCTGCTACTAGCCTTATGACATTGATTCCATGGCTGAGTGATATTCCATTGTACATAAGGACCACAACTTTTTGATCCATTTTTCGCTTTCCTGGGATATTTAAGGTGGAATGAAGTGGAGGTCCTTGTCAACAGAGCAGCCCTAAACTTTGGGGTGTTTGTGTCTTGCTGATTTTCAATTTTCCCACTTTATCCCCCCATGCGTGGAAGTGCCCTATGCTCTCTAAGCTGTGTTTTTTAGATGTTTCAGGACACACCGTACACTTCTCCAGAGTGGCTGTTGGCAATTTACATCCCGCCCATCAGTGTAGCAAGGCTCCCATTTCTCCATGGCCTGTCCTGCATTTCTGGTTTTGACACTTTTTTCAGCATGGCCCTTTTGATCGATGGGAAGCGAGACTTCTTTGTAGCGCTGATTTGCCTTTCCAGGTTGCTTGGTTGGCCAAAAAGGGCGTTTGCGTTTTTTCCTGAATATATTCAGGAAAAAACGCATACGCCCTTTTTGGCCAAGGGCATCATTGTCAACGTTTTGCCGCTTTTCATGTGCTTTAAAGGCGATTCGAATCTACCTCCTGAAATCTGTTTCCTGCAATTCTGCCTTGATTTCAAATCCTCTTCTTTGCCTTCCCTCAATATATTTGTGGACGAGAGTTATCATTTATAACTCTGCAGGTTTGTGAATTGCAGTGCCCTGAAGCTCCATTTTACAAGTCGCATTTTTGGGAGCTGGCCGCAAAAGCGCAGGATGGCTTCAGGCCCTGTTCTGGTTCCGGGGGGCAGGCGGAGCCTGTGGTTAATTCTTCTTCCTGATGGGAAAATAGAGTGACCTGTGCCTGTCCCAACACCAAGAGCTAGTCTCTCATTGGTTCCCCGTCTTCCCGTTCATCCTCAGGACAAATTGCAACCTGTACGGAACAGGAGGTTAAAGGTGCTGATGCTCCAAGTAGGGAGATTGCTAGTAAAGTGGCTGGAATGGCGAACCCGAGCACAAGGAGATGAGAAATGAGGTGCGTTTTAGAAACCTTTCCCCATCACACGGTGTACCATCTTCTGGGTTTCTCATGCATGTTTTCGATGTAGGAAGATGCCCTTGAACCTGCAGATTTGGGACCCATGCGATGGGTAGCACGCAGTATTACTTTAAAGGGTCTGCGTTTGCTCACCCAACCTCACCAAACCTCTCAGCCCCAGGAGTGTCCACCCTTATGTCTCATCCAGCTGTGGGTCTAGATATGGTCAATCCAGGTTGCATCACAGCCCCTGAACGAATTGTGTAAGAATTTCTCTCTCTTTCCCTGTCTTTGTTTCATGGGTTTTTAAAAGTAATTTATTTTTATAATGGGGTTTAGCTGCTTTTCACGGCTGTGTTTATGCCACTTTACACCCACTTGACACACTAACAGAGAGATATCAATACATAGGTTTTAAGATTATTACTAGTCAGATATATTCTTGTGCGGTGGATCGGGCGTGTTGAGTCCAGTTCTCTGAGCAAGGAGTAGGTCTTGTCTATTACATATTGGGTTTATGGAACGGTATCTGAGCTAATTTGAAACTCTTGTTTTATGTATCACCCCACCTCACCTTTCCCGTTAAGCAGCCATAGTGTGTTTTCTGCATGTGTGACTCTGTTCTGTTTTGTAATTCAGTTCAAGTGTAACGGTTTTTACATTCCCTCTATAAGTGACACCTTATGAGAAGTGTCCTTTTCTGTGTGACTTATTTCACTTAGAATCGTCTTACCTGAATCCACTCATCATGCTGCTACTAGCCTTATGACATTGATTCCATGGCTGAGTGATATTCCATTGTACATAAGGACCACAACTTTTTGATCCATTTTTCGCTTTCCTGGGATATTTAAGGTGGAATGAAGTGGAGGTCCTTGTCAACAGAGCAGCCCTAAACTTTGGGGTGCTTGTGTCTTGCTGATTTTCAATTTTCCCACTTTATCCCCCCATGCGTGGAAGTGCCCTATGCTCTCCAAGCTGTGTTTTTTAGATGTTTCAGGACACACCGTACACTTCTCCAGAGTGGCTGTGGGCAATTTACATCCCGCCCATCAGTGTAGCAAGGCTCCCATTTCTCCATGGCCTGTCCTGCATTTCTGGTTTTGACACTTTTTTCAGCATGGCCCTTTTGACCGATGGGAAGTGAGACTTCTTTGTAGCGCTGATTTGCCTTTCCAGGTTGCTTGGTTGGCCAAAAAGGGCGTATGCGTTTTTTCCTGAATATATTCAGGAAAAAACGCATACACCCTTTTTGGCCAAGGGCATCATTGTCAACGTTTTGCCGCTTTTCATGTGCTATAAAGGCGATTCGAATCTACCTCCTGAAATCTGTTTCCTGCAATTCTGCCTTGATTTCAAATCCTCTTCTTTGCCTTCCCTCAATATATTTGTGGACGAGAGTTATCATTTATAACTCTGCAGGTTTGTGAATTGCAGTGCCCTGAAGCTCCATTTTACAAGTCGCTTTTTTGGGAGCTGGCCGCAAAAGCGCAGGATGGCTTCAGGCCCTGTTCTGGTTCCGGGGGGCAGGCGGAGCCTGTGGTTAATTCTTCTTCCTGATGGGAAAATAGAGTGACCTGTGCCTGTCCCAACACCAAGAGCTAGTCTCTCATTGGTTCCCCGTCTTCCCGTTCATCCTCAGGACAAATTGCAACCTGTACGGAACAGGAGGTTAAAAGTGCTGATGCTCCAAGTAGGGAGATTGCTAGTAAAGTGGCTGGAATGGCGAACCCGAGCACAAGGAGATGAGAAATGAGGTGCGTTTTAGAAACCTTTCCCCATCACACGGTGTACCATCTTCTGGGTTTCTCATGCATGTTTTCGATGCAGTAAGATGCCCTTGAACCTGGAGATTTGGGACCCATGCGATGGGTAGCACGCAGTATTACTTTAAAGGGTCTGCGTTTGCTCACCCAACCTCACCAAACCTCTCAGCCCCAGGAGTGTCCACCCTTATGTCTCATCCAGCTGTGGGTCTAGATATGGTCAATCCAGGTTGCATCACAGCCCCTGAACGAATTGTGTAAGAATTTCTCTCTCTTTCCCTGTCTTTGTTTCATGGGTTTTTAAAAGTAATTTATTTTTATAATGGGGTTTAGCTGCTTTTCACGGCTGTGTTTATGCCGCTTTACACCCACTTGACACACTAACAGAGAGATATCAATACATAGGTTTTAAGATTATTACTAGTCAGATATATTCTTGTGCGGTGAATCGGGCGTGTTGAGTCCAGTTCTCTGAGCAAGGAGTAGGTCTTGTTTATTACATATTGGGTTTATGGAACGGTATCTGAGCTAATTTGAAACTCTTGTTTTATGTATCACCCCACCTCACCTTTCCCGTTAAGCAGCCATAGTGTGTTTTCTGCATGTGTGACTCTGTTCTGTTTTGTAATTCAGTTCAAGTGTAACGGTTTTTACATTCCCTCTATAAGTGACACCTTATGAGAAGTGTCCTTTTCTGTGTGACTTATTTCACTTAGAATCGTCTTACCTGAATCCACTCATCATGCTGCTACTAGCCTTATGACATTGATTCCATGGCTGAGTGATATTCCATTGTACATAAGGACCACAACTTTTTGATCCATTTTTCGCTTTCCTGGGATATTTAAGGTGGAATGAAGTGGAGGTCCTTGTCAACAGAGCAGCCCTAAACTTTGGGGTGTTTGTGTCTTGCTGATTTTCAATTTTCCCACTTTATCCCCCCATGCGTGGAAGTGCCCTATGCTCTCTAAGCTGTGTTTTTTAGATGTTTCAGGACACACCGTACACTTCTCCAGAGTGGCTGTTGGCAATTTACATCCCGCCCATCAGTGTAGCAAGGCTCCCATTTCTCCATGGCCTGTCCTGCATTTCTGGTTTTGACACTTTTTTCAGCATGGCCCTTTTGATCGATGGGAAGCGAGACTTCTTTGTAGCGCTGATTTGCCTTTCCAGGTTGCTTGGTTGGCCAAAAAGGGCGTATGCGTTTTTTCCTGAATATATTCAGGAAAAAACGCATACGCCCTTTTTGGCCAAGGGCATCATTGTCAACGTTTTGCCGCTTTTCATGTGCTTTAAAGGCGATTCGAATCTACCTCCTGAAATCTGTTTCCTGCAATTCTGCCTTGATTTCAAATCCTCTTCTTTGCCTTCCCTCAATATATTTGTGGACGAGAGTTATCATTTATAACTCTGCAGGTTTGTGAATTGCAGTGCCCTGAAGCTCCATTTTACAAGTCGCATTTTTGGGAGCTGGCCGCAAAAGCGCAGGATGGCTTCAGGCCCTGTTCTGGTTCCGGGGGGCAGGCGGAGCCTGTGGTTAATTCTTCTTCCTGATGGGAAAATAGAGTGACCTGTGCCTGTCCCAACACCAAGAGCTAGTCTCTCATTGGTTCCCCGTCTTCCCGTTCATCCTCAGGACAAATTGCAACCTGTACGGAACAGGAGGTTAAAGGTGCTGATGCTCCAAGTAGGGAGATTGCTAGTAAAGTGGCTGGAATGGCGAACCCGAGCACAAGGAGATGAGAAACGAGGTGCGTTTTAGAAACCTTTCCCCATCACACGGTGTACCATCTTCTGGGTTTCTCATGCATGTTTTCGATGTAGGAAGATGCCCTTGAACCTGCAGATTTGGGACCCATGCGATGGGTAGCACGCAGTATTACTTTAAAGGGTCTGCGTTTGCTCACCCAACCTCACCAAACCTCTCAGCCCCAGGAGTGTCCACCCTTATGTCTCATCCAGCTGTGGGTCTAGATATGGTCAATCCAGGTTGCATCACAGCCCCTGAACGAATTGTGTAAGAATTTCTCTCTCTTTCCCTGTCTTTGTTTCATGGGTTTTTAAAAGTAATTTATTTTTATAATGGGGTTTAGCTGCTTTTCACGGCTGTGTTTATGCCGCTTTACACCCACTTGACACACTAACAGAGAGATATCAATACATAGGTTTTAAGATTATTACTAGTCAGATATATTCTTGTGCGGTGAATCGGGCGTGTTGAGTCCAGTTCTCTGAGCAAGGAGTAGGTCTTGTCTATTACATATTGGGTTTATGGAACGGTATCTGAGCTAATTTGAAACTCTTGTTTTATGTATCACCCCACCTCACCTTTCCCGTTAAGCAGCCATAGTGTGTTTTCTGCATGTGTGACTCTGTTCTGTTTTGTAATTCAGTTCAAGTGTAACGGTTTTTACATTCCCTCTATAAGTGACACCTTATGAGAAGTGTCCTTTTCTGTGTGACTTATTTCACTTAGAATCGTCTTACCTGAATCCACTCATCATGCTGCTACTAGCCTTATGACATTGATTCCATGGCTGAGTGATATTCCATTGTACATAAGGACCACAACTTTTTGATCCATTTTTCGCTTTCCTGGGATATTTAAGGTGGAATGAAGTGGAGGTCCTTGTCAACAGAGCAGCCCTAAACTTTGGGGTGCTTGTGTCTTGCTGATTTTCAATTTTCCCACTTTATCCCCCCATGCGTGGAAGTGCCCTATGCTCTCCAAGCTGTGTTTTTTAGATGTTTCAGGACACACCGTACACTTCTCCAGAGTGGCTGTGGGCAATTTACATCCCGCCCATCAGTGTAGCAAGGCTCCCATTTCTCCATGGCCTGTCCTGCATTTCTGGTTTTGACACTTTTTTCAGCATGGCCCTTTTGACCGATGGGAAGTGAGACTTCTTTGTAGCGCTGATTTGCCTTTCCAGGTTGCTTGGTTGGGCAAAAAGGGCGTATGCGTTTTTTCCTGAATATATTCAGGAAAAAACGCATACGCCCTTTTTGGCCAAGGGCATCATTGTCAACGTTTTGCCGCTTTTCATGTGCTATAAAGGCGATTCGAATCTACCTCCTGAAATCTGTTTCCTGCAATTCTGCCTTGATTTCAAATCCTCTTCTTTGCCTTCCCTCAATATATTTGTGGACGAGAGTTATCATTTATAACTCTGCAGGTTTGTGAATTGCAGTGCCCTGAAGCTCCATTTTACAAGTCGCTTTTTTGGGAGCTGGCCGCAAAAGCGCAGGATGGCTTCAGGCCCTGTTCTGGTTCCGGGGGGCAGGCGGAGCCTGTGGTTAATTCTTCTTCCTGATGGGAAAATAGAGTGACCTGTGCCTGTCCCAACACCAAGAGCTAGTCTCTCATTGGTTCCCCGTCTTCCCGTTCATCCTCAGGACAAATTGCAACCTGTACGGAACAGGAGGTTAAAAGTGCTGATGCTCCAAGTAGGGAGATTGCTAGTAAAGTGGCTGGAATGGCGAACCCGAGCACAAGGAGATGAGAAATGAGGTGCGTTTTAGAAACCTTTCCCCATCACACGGTGTACCATCTTCTGGGTTTCTCATGCATGTTTTCGATGCAGTAAGATGCCCTTGAACCTGGAGATTTGGGACCCATGCGATGGGTAGCACGCAGTATTACTTTAAAGGGTCTGCGTTTGCTCACCCAACCTCACCAAACCTCTCAGCCCCAGGAGTGTCCACCCTTATGTCTCATCCAGCTGTGGGTCTAGATATGGTCAATCCAGGTTGCATCACAGCCCCTGAACGAATTGTGTAAGAATTTCTCTCTCTTTCCCTGTCTTTGTTTCATGGGTTTTTAAAAGTAATTTATTTTTATAATGGGGTTTAGCTGCTTTTCACGGCTGTGTTTATGCCGCTTTACACCCACTTGACACACTAACAGAGAGATATCAATACATAGGTTTTAAGATTATTACTAGTCAGATATATTCTTGTGCGGTGAATCGGGCGTGTTGAGTCCAGTTCTCTGAGCAAGGAGTAGGTCTTGTCTATTACATATTGGGTTTATGGAACGGTATCTGAGCTAATTTGAAACTCTTGTTTTATGTATCACCCCACCTCACCTTTCCCGTTAAGCAGCCATAGTGTGTTTTCTGCATGTGTGACTCTGTTCTGTTTTGTAATTCAGTTCAAGTGTAACGGTTTTTACATTCCCTCTATAAGTGACACCTTATGAGAAGTGTCCTTTTCTGTGTGACTTATTTCACTTAGAATCGTCTTACCTGAATCCACTCATCATGCTGCTACTAGCCTTATGACATTGATTCCATGGCTGAGTGATATTCCATTGTACATAAGGACCACAACTTTTTGATCCATTTTTCGCTTTCCTGGGATATTTAAGGTGGAATGAAGTGGAGGTCCTTGTCAACAGAGCAGCCCTAAACTTTGGGGTGTTTGTGTCTTGCTGATTTTCAATTTTCCCACTTTATCCCCCCATGCGTGGAAGTGCCCTATGCTCTCTAAGCTGTGTTTTTTAGATGTTTCAGGACACACCGTACACTTCTCCAGAGTGGCTGTTGGCAATTTACATCCCGCCCATCAGTGTAGCAAGGCTCCCATTTCTCCATGGCCTGTCCTGCATTTCTGGTTTTGACACTTTTTTCAGCATGGCCCTTTTGATCGATGGGAAGCGAGACTTCTTTGTAGCGCTGATTTGCCTTTCCAGGTTGCTTGGTTGGCCAAAAAGGGCGTATGCGTTTTTTCCTGAATATATTCAGGAAAAAACGCATACGCCCTTTTTGGCCAAGGGCATCATTGTCAACGTTTTGCCGCTTTTCATGTGCTTTAAAGGCGATTCGAATCTACCTCCTGAAATCTGTTTCCTGCAATTCTGCCTTGATTTCAAATCCTCTTCTTTGCCTTCCCTCAATATATTTGTGGACGAGAGTTATCATTTATAACTCTGCAGGTTTGTGAATTGCAGTGCCCTGAAGCTCCATTTTACAAGTCGCATTTTTGGGAGCTGGCCGCAAAAGCGCAGGATGGCTTCAGGCCCTGTTCTGGTTCCGGGGGGCAGGCGGAGCCTGTGGTTAATTCTTCTTCCTGATGGGAAAATAGAGTGACCTGTGCCTGTCCCAACACCAAGAGCTAGTCTCTCATTGGTTCCCCGTCTTCCCGTTCATCCTCAGGACAAATTGCAACCTGTACGGAACAGGAGGTTAAAGGTGCTGATGCTCCAAGTAGGGAGATTGCTAGTAAAGTGGCTGGAATGGCGAACCCGAGCACAAGGAGATGAGAAATGAGGTGCGTTTTAGAAACCTTTCCCCATCACACGGTGTACCATCTTCTGGGTTTCTCATGCATGTTTTCGATGTAGGAAGATGCCCTTGAACCTGCAGATTTGGGACCCATGCGATGGGTAGCACGCAGTATTACTTTAAAGGGTCTGCGTTTGCTCACCCAACCTCACCAAACCTCTCAGCCCCAGGAGTGTCCACCCTTATGTCTCATCCAGCTGTGGGTCTAGATATGGTCAATCCAGGTTGCATCACAGCCCCTGAACGAATTGTGTAAGAATTTCTCTCTCTTTCCCTGTCTTTGTTTCATGGGTTTTTAAAAGTAATTTATTTTTATAATGGGGTTTAGCTGCTTTTCACGGCTGTGTTTATGCCGCTTTACACCCACTTGACACACTAACAGAGAGATATCAATACATAGGTTTTAAGATTATTACTAGTCAGATATATTCTTGTGCGGTGGATCGGGCGTGTTGAGTCCAGTTCTCTGAGCAAGGAGTAGGTCTTGTCTATTACATATTGGGTTTATGGAACGGTATCTGAGCTAATTTGAAACTCTTGTTTTATGTATCACCCCACCTCACCTTTCCCGTTAAGCAGCCATAGTGTGTTTTCTGCATGTGTGACTCTGTTCTGTTTTGTAATTCAGTTCAAGTGTAACGGTTTTTACATTCCCTCTATAAGTGACACCTTATGAGAAGTGTCCTTTTCTGTGTGACTTATTTCACTTAGAATCGTCTTACCTGAATCCACTCATCATGCTGCTACTAGCCTTATGACATTGATTCCATGGCTGAGTGATATTCCATTGTACATAAGGACCACAACTTTTTGATCCATTTTTCGCTGTCCTGGGATATTTAAGGTGGAATGAAGTGGAGGTCCTTGTCAACAGAGCAGCCCTAAACTTTGGGGTGCTTGTGTCTTGCTGATTTTCAATTTTCCCACTTTATCCCCCCATGCGTGGAAGTGCCCTATGCTCTCTAAGCTGTGTTTTTTAGATGTTTCAGGACACACCGTACACTTCTCCAGAGTGGCTGTTGGCAATTTACATCCCGCCCATCAGTGTAGCAAGGCTCCCATTTCTCCATGGCCTGTCCTGCATTTCTGGTTTTGACACTTTTTTCAGCATGGCCCTTTTGACCGATGGGAAGCGAGACTTCTTTGTAGCGCTGATTTGCCTTTCCAGGTTGCTTGGTTGGCCAAAAAGGGCGTATGCGTTTTTTCCTGAATATATTCAGGAAAAAACGCATACGCCCTTTTTGGCCAAGGGCATCATTGTCAACGTTTTGCCGCTTTTCATGTGCTTTAAAGGCGATTCGAATCTACCTCCTGAAATCTGTTTCCTGCAATTCTGCCTTGATTTCAAATCCTCTTCTTTGCCTTCCCTCAATATATTTGTGGACGAGAGTTATCATTTATAACTCTGCAGGTTTGTGAATTGCAGTGCCCTGAAGCTCCATTTTACAAGTCGCATTTTTGGGAGCTGGCCGCAAAAGCGCAGGATGGCTTCAGGCCCTGTTCTGGTTCCGGGGGGCAGGCGGAGCCTGTGGTTAATTCTTCTTCCTGATGGGAAAATAGAGTGACCTGTGCCTGTCCCAACACCAAGAGCTAGTCTCTCATTGGTTCCCCGTCTTCCCGTTCATCCTCAGGACAAATTGCAACCTGTACGGAACAGGAGGTTAAAGGTGCTGATGCTCCAAGTAGGGAGATTGCTAGTAAAGTGGCTGGAATGGCGAACCCGAGCACAAGGAGATGAGAAACGAGGTGCGTTTTAGAAACCTTTCCCCATCACACGGTGTACCATCTTCTGGGTTTCTCATGCATGTTTTCGATGTAGGAAGATGCCCTTGAACCTGCAGATTTGGGACCCATGCGATGGGTAGCACGCAGTATTACTTTAAAGGGTCTGCGTTTGCTCACCCAACCTCACCAAACCTCTCAGCCCCAGGAGTGTCCACCCTTATGTCTCATCCAGCTGTGGGTCTAGATATGGTCAATCCAGGTTGCATCACAGCCCCTGAACGAATTGTGTAAGAATTTCTCTCTCTTTCCCTGTCTTTGTTTCATGTGTTTTTAAAAGTAATTTATTTTTATAATGGGGTTTAGCTGCTTTTCACGGCTGTGTTTATGCCGCTTTACACCCACTTGACACACTAACAGAGAGATATCAATACATAGGTTTTAAGATTATTACTAGTCAGATATATTCTTGTGCGGTGAATCGGGCGTGTTGAGTCCAGTTCTCTGAGCAAGGAGTAGGTCTTGTCTATTACATATTGGGTTTATGGAACGGTATCTGAGCTAATTTGAAACTCTTGTTTTATGTATCACCCCACCTCACCTTTCCCGTTAAGCAGCCATAGTGTGTTTTCTGCATGTGTGACTCTGTTCTGTTTTGTAATTCAGTTCAAGTGTAACGGTTTTTACATTCCCTCTATAAGTGACACCTTATGAGAAGTGTCCTTTTCTGTGTCACTTATTTCACTTAGAATCGTCTTACCTGAATCCACTCATCATGCTGCTACTAGCCTTATGACATTGATTCCATGGCTGAGTGATATTCCATTGTACATAAGGACCACAACTTTTTGATCCATTTTTCGCTTTCCTGGGATATTTAAGGTGGAATGAAGTGGAGGTCCTTGTCAACAGAGCAGCCCTAAACTTTGGGGTGCTTGTGTCTTGCTGATTTTCAATTTTCCCACTTTATCCCCCCATGCGTGGAAGTGCCCTATGCTCTCCAAGCTGTGTTTTTTAGATGTTTCAGGACACACCGTACACTTCTCCAGAGTGGCTGTGGGCAATTTACATCCCGCCCATCAGTGTAGCAAGGCTCCCATTTCTCCATGGCCTGTCCTGCATTTCTGGTTTTGACACTTTTTTCAGCATGGCCCTTTTGACCGATGGGAAGTGAGACTTCTTTGTAGCGCTGATTTGCCTTTCCAGGTTGCTTGGTTGGGCAAAAAGGGCGTATGCGTTTTTTCCTGAATATATTCAAGAAAAAACGCATACACCCTTTTTGGCCAAGGGCATCATTGTCAACGTTTTGCCGCTTTTCATGTGCTATAAAGGCGATTCGAATCTACCTCCTGAAATCTGTTTCCTGCAATTCTGCCTTGATTTCAAATCCTCTTCTTTGCCTTCCCTCAATATATTTGTGGACGAGAGTTATCATTTATAACTCTGCAGGTTTGTGAATTGCAGTGCCCTGAAGCTCCATTTTACAAGTCGCTTTTTTGGGAGCTGGCCGCAAAAGCGCAGGATGGCTTCAGGCCCTGTTCTGGTTCCGGGGGGCAGGCGGAGCCTGTGGTTAATTCTTCTTCCTGATGGGAAAATAGAGTGACCTGTGCCTGTCCCAACACCAAGAGCTAGTCTCTCATTGGTTCCCCGTCTTCCCGTTCATCCTCAGGACAAATTGCAACCTGTACGGAACAGGAGGTTAAAAGTGCTGATGCTCCAAGTAGGGAGATTGCTAGTAAAGTGGCTGGAATGGCGAACCCGAGCACAAGGAGATGAGAAATGAGGTGCGTTTTAGAAACCTTTCCCCATCACACGGTGTACCATCTTCTGGGTTTCTCATGCATGTTTTCGATGCAGTAAGATGCCCTTGAACCTGGAGATTTGGGACCCATGCGATGGGTAGCACGCAGTATTACTTTAAAGGGTCTGCGTTTGCTCACCCAACCTCACCAAACCTCTCAGCCCCAGGAGTGTCCACCCTTATGTCTCATCCAGCTGTGGGTCTAGATATGGTCAATCCAGGTTGCATCACAGCCCCTGAACGAATTGTGTAAGAATTTCTCTCTCTTTCCCTGTCTTTGTTTCATGGGTTTTTAAAAGTAATTTATTTTTATAATGGGGTTTAGCTGCTT